>NC_092106.1:17136072-17442322 GCF_045679555.1 Salvelinus alpinus
TCTTGGGCACAGGGACTATGGTGGTCTGCTTGAAACATGTTGGTATTACAGACAGGGAGAGGTTGAAAATGTCAGTGAAGACACTTGCCAGTTGGTCAGCGCATGCTCAGAGTACAGGTCCTGGTAATCCATCTGGCCCTGCGGCCTTGTGAATGTTGACCATATAGACACACCCCTGACCTGTGTAAAGGTCTTACTCACATCGGCTGCGGAGAGCGCGATCACACAGTTGTCCGGAACAGCTGGTGCTCTCATGCATGTTTCAGTGTTACTTGCCTAGAAGTTATTTAGCTCGTCTGGTAGGCTTGTTTCAATGGGCAGCTCTCGGCTGTGCTTCCCTTTTGTAGTCTGTAATAGTTTGCAAGCCCTACCACATCCGACTAGCGTTGGAGCCGGTGTAGTATGATTCGATCTTAGTCCTGTATTGATGCTTTGCCTGTTTGATGGTCCGTCGGAGGGCATAGCGGGATTTCTTATAAGCTTCCGGATTAGAGTCCCGCTCCTTGAAAGCGGCAGCTCTTGCCTTTAGCTCAGTGCTTATGTTGCCTGTAATCCATGGCTTCTGGTTGGGGTATGTACGTACAGTCGTCCAAATAAGCCCAATAAGTGAGGAATTGTTGTATGGAGGTCAATGAGTTTTGAATTTGGTCAAGAAAAAATTGAATTGCTAATTTGCTACGTGAGGCTTATTTAATTGTAAGGAATTTTTGTAATGTTTAGGTTGTTACGAATGCAGTGATAAGTGGACGCCTGTGGCATATCGGCAACTTACCCAAAAACTACTATATCCGTAGTTGTGCCTGTTGTCATAGAGATATATAGAGGACTCATCATGGATATAATCTATTTTAGCATGGACATTGCCATTTGAAGGCTTCCAACATGTTAAAGTAGTCAACTGGGTGGGGATTCTTATGAGTTGGGAAAAAATCTGCCAATGAAGAAACATATTGTACTACTTTATAAAGGAGATTGCCATTGAGGCTATGTCTATTGCTGTCAGATGCTATACTGGCACAGATACAAAGATGAGTCCTCTATATATCTCTATGGCCTATTGTTCACACGTATCTGCCCTCTCATTGGTTAGAATAGTCCCACCTGATCTCACCTCCTCCCACCTACCTTCCATCTTTGAGGATATTTATTTTCATCATTCTAATATCTTGTCAATATAATAAACAATATTTGGGGTAAATGTGTATGGCTAGGGAAAGTCTGTGTGTATGGGTCCAGGCCTAGGGACATACCTGCAGTACCTCACTCATGCCCTGGCCGATGACCAGCGTCTCCACCCCCTTCTGAAGTACCTCCTCCAGATTTGCAGGCTGCACTCCAGGGTGATGCTACACACAAAGTGAGTGACATTATCATCATATAAGGTGCAGCCCATGCCCATATCTATGTGCTATCCGTCCTATTATCATCATAACTTACGTCCGTCTGTCTCTCCAGTCCCAGGCGCGGCTTCCCCCGGGCCACACCTTATAGTCCTTATAGGAAGAGGAGCAGCCCTTCACCTTCATGTGTCTCCAGGGAAGGGAAGCGATCTCTGGTGACGACATAGGGCATGTGTGTCTCGGCTGCTGCAGGCAACAAATGCTGCGTTTTTAATCTAAAAGGTGCCCTAGCAACAGGAGGCTTGCCGGTTTTGAATCCCAACAGAAACATCTGCTGGGGAATAGCCAGGAACCGGAGGGTACTATCCATTGCTCATCAGGGGCTGCCCTGCTCAAAGCTCTCCAATCGGTGTGTTGGTGTGTCTTTCAGAGGGGTTGTCAACTTGAGAGCAATGCTGCAAGGAATATGGTTGAATCCGTATGAACTATTAGATCGTATTTCTGTCCACGTGACCATGTAAACAAACTGGTGAACTCTAGCAAGTACACGAAAACAAGTTTAAAAACCCTAACAAATAGACGAACGTATCGCTCAAATGTCACTTTATCATTTACTACATGTTTCTGTTGGTATTAATTTTATGTCCGTCAGTCGTGCTACTTTTCCTTACTAGTTCGTTCCCTCCCAACCTGACTAAAGAGTTTTATTCCTTAACCAAAGCATGTCGTTTCCAATGGGAACAAATGAGCCATAGTGGGCAGAACAAGCAAGGAGGGGGGGGGCAGAGCCAAGCACGAGCTTGCGAGATCCTATTGGCATCATAGCATCATCTGCATATTTCCGTTAGGGAACGCCTACTCTATGAAGTGCGCGTGTGCAATAACTCAATAAGCATTTGCACTTCTTCTAAACGCGATTTTTAAAAACTTTTTTCAAAGGGTAAAGTTTACAAACCTTAGTCCACTCTGTTCATAAAACCGTATTGACATCAAATGTTTCATCGATGAGAACATTTGCAGAATGTCGGCCAAAATCCATCTTCTCCCACTCCCCGGCATTGGGCTTCCAAATATGGTAGCGAGAACAATGTTAAATGTGGACTGGTTAATGGATAAATGTATTAACTCAACGTTTGAAGTAAGAGCTGTTTGTCCCGAGTTCATCCAATAACCATTTATTGTATACACTTTTTTTCTACATGGACTTTTATGTTGTGTGTGAGTCCCTCCCGTTTTCTAAAAGGCTATTATACTGTCTTTAGGTTCCCATTCCTCCTGTTGTCACTGTCAGCCAATGTGTAACCTGTCCAAATGGGAATAATGATGTTGCAAATGCATTTGATAATAACAAATATTTAATTTTGTTTATCCACATTAACATATGCATCACAATCTGGCTTCCGGGCCCAGAAAGCCTATTTCTGGACTAAAAATAACTGTTATAAAAATAACAGTTCTGGGTCTTTATATAAATAATGGGGCCAATGTGTGACATTTGGATCAAAATATCAAAATGGTTTGAAACTAAAATAAAAATGATTTTCATGCAGTTCCACATGTATTTAGAGTAATAAAAGTAAATATATGCAAATTGGCCCATAACTCCACCTATACAACAACATTGGACTATACATCCTTTAAGCAGGGTTCATAAAGACAGTGGCAAGTCAAATTCAAGGACTTTCAGGGACTTTTTCAAGCGATTAATTGTAATTTTCAAGGGACCTCCAATTGTACATATAGGGCCTAATATGTACTGAACAAAAATATAAACGCAACAATTTCAAAGATTTTACTGAGTTACAGTTCTTATAAGGAAATTAGTAAATTGAAATTGATTAGGCCCTAATCTATGGATTTCACATGACTGGGCTGGGGTGCAGCCATGGGTCAGGCCCAGCCAATCAGAGTTTTCCCCCAAAAAAGGGCTTTATTAGACAGGTAAACTCCTCAGCAACCCCACATCAACTTGTGAATTGTATTGAATATAGCCACGATCTCCCCTTATTTCTTCATGTAATTACATTTTTTTTAAAGCCAGAATATTATCAATGTATTATCAACAGCTGTATCAAGTTGTCCTGTGTAGGAAATTCTCAGTGGTACCATAGTTTATAGATCGACCCTTCTGCAGACAGTATGCCACCACCACACACAAATACACCTTGGGCAGTATGGCTTTGAATATAGGAAGATACCCAGAAACTGCTTGTCCGATTCAAATCCCCGATCACATCAAAGCGACTTCATGGCATTGTTGGCTAGTACCACTGGCGCTAGTTAATTGTCCCATTGACATCAAGACATCTCTGCTAATCCTTAGTCTGAGTTGTTTAGATAATGGCTTGTTGAGTGTCTGGGTCTTAGAACCGCTCTGGTTCCTAGTGTCCCACAACCCACTGGGGCTGTTCCTTCATGACAACGATCAGATCATTCGCTGTCGGACCGCCCCCTCGTCACTCCGCCTTCCATTCCACTGTTGCCTGGCAAGAGAGCAGAAAATTCTGTGGGTCAAATAGAACATTACAAATTTAAATTCCGATATTTGTTTTATTTGTAGAATAGTTTGTAATTTCATATAATTCAAATTAGCTTCCTCTCCCCTGCCTTCCTCTACTCCCTGTCATTTCTTTCCCTGACCTATAATTCCTTACAATCAAATGCCGACCGCATTATCTACCAAGAGAATTCTCTTCGATTATAATCACAGCCGTGTATATCCCGCCCCAATCAGACACATCGACGGCCCTGAAAGAACTTCATTGGACTCTATGTAAACTGGAAACCACATATCCTGAGGGTGCATTTATTGTAGCTGGGGATTTTAACAAGGCTGATCTGAAAACAAGGCTCCCTAAATTTTATCAGCATATCAAATACGCAACCCGGGCTGGCAAAATTCTGGATCATTGCTACTCTAATTTCCGCGACGCATACAAAGCCCTCCTTCGCCCTACTTTCGGAAAATATGACCACGACTCCATTTTGTTGCTCCCAGCCTATAGACAGAAACTAAAACAGGAAACGCCCGTGCTCAGGTCTGTTCAATGGTGGTCCGACCAATCTGATCACGTGGACTGGGATGTGTTCCGGATAGCCTCAGACAACAACATTGATGTATACGCTGATTCGGTGAGTGAGTTTATTAGCAAGTGCATCGGTGATGTTGTACCCACGGGAACTATTAAAACCTTCCCCGACCAGAAACCGTGGATTGATGGCAGCATTCGCGCAAAACCGAAAATGCGAACCACTGCTTTTAACCATGGCAAGGCGACCGGACACATGACCGAATACAAACAGTGTGGCTATTCCCTCCACAAGGAAATCAAACAAGCTAAGCGTCAGTATAGAGACAAAGTAAAGTCGCAATTCAACGGCTCAGACACAATAAGTATGTGGCACGGTCTACAGTCAATCACGGATTACAAAAAAAAAAACTGCCCCGTCGCGGACACCAATGTCTTGCTCCCAGAAAAACTAAACAACTTCTTTGCTCGCTTTGAGGACAATACAGTGCCATGACACGCTACCAAAACCTGCGGGCTCTCCTTCACCACAGCCAACGTGAGTAAAACATTTAAACGTGTTAACCCTCACAAGGCTGCCGGCCCAGACGGCATCCCTAGCCGTGTCCTAAGAGCATGCGCAGACCAGCTGGCTGTCTGCTGTTCCCACATGCTTTAAGAGGGCCACCATTGTTCCTGTTCCCAAGAAAGCTAAGGTAACTGAGCTAAACGACTATCGCCCCATAGCACTCACTTCCGTCGTCATGAAGTGCTTTGAGACTAGTCAAGGATCATATCACCTCCACCCTACCTGACACCCTAGACCCACTCCAATTTGCTTACCGCCCCAATAGGTCCACAGACGACACAATCGCAATCACACTGCCCTAACCCATCTTGACAAAAGGAATACCTATGTAAAAATGCTGTTCATCGATTACAGCTCAGTATTTAACACCATACTACTCTCCAATCTCGTCATTAAGCTCGAGACCCTGGGTCTCGACACCGCCCTGTGCAACTGGGTCCTGGACTTTGACGGGCCGCCCCCAGGTGGTGAGGGTAGGAAACAACATCTCCACCCCACTGATCCTCAACACTGCGGCCCCACAAGGGTGCGTTCTGAGCCCTCGCCTGTACTCCCTGTTCACCCATGACTGCGTGGCCATGCACGCCTCCAACTCAATCATCAAGTTTGCAGACGACACTACAGTGGTAGGCTTGATTACCAACAACAACGAGACGGCCTACAGGGAGGAGGTGAGGGCCCTCGGAGTGTGGTGTCAGGAAAATAACCTCACACTCAACGTCAACAAAACAAAGGAGATGATCGTGGACTTCAGGAGACAGCAGAGGGAGCACCCCACTATCCACATCGACGGGACAGCAGTGAAGAAGCTGGAAAGTTTTAAGTTCCTCGGCGTACACATTACAGACAAACTGAAATGGTACCCACACAGACAGCGTGGTGAAGAAGGCGCAACAGCGCCTCTTCAACCTCAGGAGGCTGAAGAAATGTGGCTTGTCACCTAAAACACTGACAAACTTTTACAGATGCACAATCGAGAGCATCCTGTCGGGCTGTATCACCGCCTGGTACGGCAACTGCTCCGCCCACAAACGTAAGGCTCTCCAGAGGGTAGTGAAGTCTGCACGACGCATCACCGGGGGAAAACTACCTGCCCTCCAGGACACCTACACCACCCAATGTCACAGGAGGGCCAAAAAGATCATCAAGGACAACAACCACCCGAGCCACTGCCTGTTCACCCAGCTATCATCCAGAAGGCGAGGTCAGTACAGGTGCATCAAAGCTGGGACTGAGACTGAAAAACAGCTTCTATCTCAAGGCCATCAGACTGTTAAACAGCCATCACTAACATTGAGTGGCTGCTGCCAACATACAGACTCAATCTCTAACCACTTTAATAATTAATAATTGGATGTAACAAATGTATCACCAGTCACTTAAACAATGCCACTTCATATAATGTTTACATACCCTACATTACTCATCTCATATGTATATACTGTACTCTATACCATCTACTGCATCTTACCTATGCCGTTCGGCCATCGCTCATCCATATATTTATATGTACATATTCTTAAATCATTCCTTTACACTTGTGTATAAGGTAGTTGTTGTGAAATTGTTAGATTACTTGTTAGATATTACTGCACGGTCGGAACTAGAAGCACAAGCATTTTGCTACACTCGCATTAACATCTGCTAACCATGTGTATGTGACCAATAAAATTTGATTCAGACTCACCTGTCATCTCAGTGGCACTGGTCTGGCTTCGGCCTGGGTCTGGAGAAGCTGGACTGGGGACTGGGGCCTTGCTGCTGGACTGGGGACTTGGGCCTTGCTACTGGCCTCCCCAGCGGCAGGGTTAGCATTAGCAATTTGGCTAGCTTTAGCAATAGGGTTGTCATTAGCTTTAGCATTAAGGCCAGCATTATCATTGGGGGTTTTGTCACTAGCATTGGAGGTAGCTGCGTTGCGCCTCTTTCCGTCTGTGACATCAGTCTTCACCAGACACAGCATCTGAAGCAGTCTCATGGCATCAAAGTCCTCGCCGTCACACACCCCCCTCCTCCTCAGCAACTCCAACACCTACAACACAGAGCTATACAGTTATACACACACACACGCAAATATCGTGACGAAGGTATGACATTGCCTCGTCCCCTTCAGGAGGATGAAAAGATTTGGCAGGGCCCTCAAATCCTCAAAAAGTTAACACAGCTGCACCATTGGGAGCATCTTGACTGGCTGCATCACTGCTTAGTATGGCAACTGCACTGGGGCCAAGCTCCCTGCGATCCAGGACCTCTATATCAGGCGGTGTGAAAGGAAGGCCCGGAGAATTGTTAGACTCCTGCCACCCAAGCCATAGACTGTTCTTTCTGCTTCCACACAGCAACAAGTACCGGAGCAAAAAATCTGACATCAAAAGGCTACTGAACATCTTCTATACCCAGGCAACGAGACTGCTAAATAGCAGTCTCGTTGGCTGCAAGGACTATCTGCATTGACCCTTCTATTTTGACTAAAATGGCTGCAAGGACTATCTGCATTGACCCTTCTATTTTGCACACTACACACTTAAATTTGCCTGCACACACATTCATATGGACTCTACACACAGGCACTCACATACAATCATATGCACTGCTGCTACTCTGTTTAACATGTACAATACCAGTCAACAGTTTGTACACCTACTCATTCAAGGGCCTTTATTTACTATTTTCTACATTGTAGAATAATAGTGAAGACGTCAAAACTATGAAATAATCATGTTGTAAACAAAACAAAAAAAAGTGTTTAACAAATCAAAATATATTTCATATTTTAGATTCTTCAAAAGTAGCCACCCTTTGCCTTGATGACAGCTGTGCATACTCTTGGTATTCTCTCAACCAGCTTCACCTGGAATGCTTTTCCAACAGTCTTGAAGGAGTTTCACTTGTTGGCTGCTTTTCCTTCACGCTGTGGTCCAACTCATCTCAAACCATCTCAATTGGGTTGAGGTTAGATGATTGTGGAGGCAAGGTCATCTGATGCAGCACTCCATCACTCTCCTTCTTGGTCAAATAGCCCTTACACAGCCTGGAGGTGTGTTTGGTCATTGTCTTGTTGAAAAACAAATGAAAATCCCACTAAGCGCAATCCAGATGGGATGGCGTATTGCTGCAGAATGATGTGGTAGCCATGCTGGTTAAGTGTGCCTTGAATTCAAAATAATTACTGACAGTGTCACCAGCAAAGCACCAACACACCTCTTCCTCCATGCTTCAGTGGGAACCACACATGCGGAGATCATCCGTTCACCTACTCTGCGTCTCACAAAGACACAGCGGTTGGAACCAAAATCCTCAAATTTGGACTCATCAGACCAAAGAACAGATTTCCACCGGTCTAATGTCCATTGCTCGTGTGTCTTGGCCCAAGCAAGTCTCTTCTTCTTAATGGTGCCCTTTAGTAG
This sequence comes from Salvelinus alpinus, assembly GCF_045679555.1. Classification (NCBI taxonomy): domain Eukaryota; kingdom Metazoa; phylum Chordata; class Actinopteri; order Salmoniformes; family Salmonidae; genus Salvelinus; species Salvelinus alpinus. The sequence goes on from NC_092106.1 coordinate 17,144,417, forward strand.
TGGGTTCTTTGCAGAAATTCGACCATGAAGGTCCAATTCAGTCTCCTCTGAACAGTTGACGTTGAGATGTGTCTGTTACTTGAACTCTGAATCATTTATCTGGGCTGTAGTTAACTCTAATTAACTTATCCTCTGCAGCAGTTACAGATCCTCTGTAACTCTGGGTCTTCCTTTCCTGTGGCGGTCCTCCTGAGAGCCAGTTTCGTCATAGCGCTTGATGGTTTTTGCGACTGCACTTGAAGAAACTTTCAAAGTTCTTGAAATTTTCCAGATTGACTGACCTTTGTGTTAAAGTAATGTTGGACTATCGTTTCTCTTTGCATTTTTTAAATTTATTTTAAAAAATATATACATTTCACCTTTATTTAACCAGGTAGGCCAGTTGAGAACAAGTTCTCATTTACAACTGCGACCTGGCCAAGATAAAGCATAGCAGTGCGACACAAACAACAGTTGCAAACAAACATACAGTTAATAACACAAAGGAAAATAAAAATAGAAAGATCTATGTACAGTGTGTACAAATGTAGAAGAGTAGGGAGGTGGGCAATAAATAGGCCATAGAGGCAAAAAATAATTACAACTTAGCATTAACACTGGAGTGATATATGTGCAAGTAGAGATACTGGGGTGCAAAAGATCAAGAGGGTAATTAATAATATGGGGATGAGGTAGTTGTGTGTGCTATTTACATATTCACTGTACCTGTACACAGCCTTCGGAAAGCTGCTCTGACAGCTGATGCTTAAAGTTAGTGAGGGAGATAATTTAACCTTTATTTAACCAGGTAGGCAAGTTGAGAACAAGTTCTCATTTACAATTGCGACCTGGCCACTGTAAAGCAAAGCAGTTCGACACATACAACAACACAGAGTTACACATGGAGTAAAACAAACATACAGTCAATAATACAGTAGAAAAATAAGTCTATATACAATGTGAGCAAGTGAAGTGAGATAAGGGAGGTGAAGGCAAAAAAAAGGCCATGGTGGCAAAGTAAATACAATATAGCAAGTAAAACACTGGAATGGTTGATTTGCAGTGGAAGAATGTGCAAAGTAGAGATAGAAATAATGGGGTGCAAAGGAGCAAAATAAATACAGTAGGTAAAGAGGTAGTTGTTTGGGCTAAATTATAGATGGGCTATGTACAGGTGCAGTAATATGTGAGCTGCTTTGACAGCTGGTGCTTAAAGCTAGTGAGGGAGATAAGTGTTTCCAGTTTCAGAGATTTTTGTAGTTCGTTCCAGTCATTGGCAGCAGAGAACTGGAAGGAGAGGCGGCCAAAGGAAGAATTGGTTTTGGGGGTGACCAGAGAGATACACCTGCTGGAGCGCGTGCTACAGGTGGGTGCTGCTATGGTGACCAGCGAGCTGAGATAAGGGGGGACTTTACCTAGCAGGGTCTTGTAGATGACCTGGAGCCAGTGGGTTTGGCGACGAGTATGAAGCGAGGGCCAGCCAACGAGAGCGTACAGGTCGCAGTGGTGGGTAGTATATGGGGCTTTGTTGACAAAACGGATGGCACTGTGATAGACTCCATCCAATTTATTGAGTAGGGTATTGGAGGCTATTTTGTAAATGACATCAACGAAGTCGAGGATTGGTAGGATGGTCAGTTTTACAAGGGTATGTTTGGCAGCATGAGTGAAGGATGCTTTGTTGCGGAATAGGAAGCCAATTCTAGATTTAACTTTGGATTGGAGATGTTTGAGGTGAGTCTGGAAGGAGAGTTTACAGTCTAACCAGACACCTAGGTATTTGTAGTTGTCCACATATTCTAAGTCAGAGCCGTCCAGAGTAGTGATGTTGGACAGGCGGGCAGGTGCAGGCAGCGATCGGTTGAAGAGCATGCATTTAGTTTTACTTGTATTTAAGAGCAATTGGAGGCCACGGAAGGAGAGTTGTATGGCATTGAAGCTCGCCTGGAGGGTTGTTAACACAGTGTCCAAAGAAGGGCCAGAAGTATACAGAATGGTGTCGTCTGCGTAGAGGTGGATCAGAGACTCACCAGCAGCAAGAGCGACATCATTGATGTATACAGAGAAGAGTCGGTCCAAGAATTGAACCCTGTGGCACCCCCATAGAGACTGCCAGATGCCCGGACAACAGACCCTCCGATTTGACACACTGAACTCTATCAGAGAAGTAGTTGGTGAACCAGGCAAGGCAATCATTTGAGAAACCAAGGCTGTCGAGTCTGCCGATGAGGATGTGGTGACTGACAGAGTCGAAAGCCTTGGCCAGGTCAATGAATACGGCTGCCCAGTATTGTTTCTTATCGATGGCGGTTAAGATATCGTTTAGGACCTTGAGCGTGGCTGAGGTGCACCCATGACCAGCTCTGAAACCAGATTGCATAGCGGAGAAGGTAGGTTGGGATTCAAAATGGTCGGTAATCTGTTTGTTGACTTGGCTTTTGAAGACCTTAGAAAGGCAGGGCAGGATGGCTATAGGTCTGTAGCAGTTTGGGTCAAGAGTATCCCCCCCTTTGAAGAGGGGGATGACCGCAGCAGCTTTCCAATCTTTGGGAATCTCAGACGACACGAGAGGTTGAACAGGCTAGTAATAGGGGTTGCAACAATTTCTGAGGATAATTTTAGCAAGAGAGGGTCCAGATTGTCTAGCTCAGCTGATTTGTAGGGATCCAGATTTTGCAGCTCTTTCAGAACATTAGCTGTTTGAATTTGGGTGGAGAAGCGGGGTAGGTTTGGGCAATTTGCTGCAGGGGGTGCTGAGGTGTTGCCCGGGGTAGGGGTAGCCAGGTGGAAAGCATGGCCAGCCATGGAAAAATGCTTATTGAAATGATCGATTATCGTAGATTTATCGGTGGTCCTATCCTCAGTGCAGTGGGCAGCTGGGAGGAGGTGCTCTTATTCTCCATGGACTTTACAGTGTCCCAAAACTTTTTGGAATTAGTGCTACAGGAAGCAAATTTCTGTTTGAAAAAGCTAGCCTTAGCTTTCCTAACTGACTGAGTATATTGGTTCCTGACTTCCCTGAAGAGTTGCATATCGCGGGGGCTATTCGATGCTAATGCAAAACGCCACGGGATGTTTCTGTGCTGGTCGAGTGCAGTCAAGTCTGGGGTGAACCAAGGGCTATATCTGTTCTTAGTTCTACATTTTTTGAATGGGGCATACTTATTTAAGATGGAGAGGAAAGCACTTTTGAAGAGCAACCTGGCATCCTCTGACGGGATGAGGTCAATATCCTTCCAGGATACCCGGGCCAGGTCGGTTAGAAAGGTCTGCTTGCTGAAGTGTTTTAGGAAGCGTTTGACAGTGATGAAGGGTGATTGTTTGAGCTGTTCTTTCCATAATATGGACTTGGTCTTTTACCAAATAGGGCTATCTTCTGAATACCACCCCTGTCCTGTCACAACACAACTGATTGGCTCAAACGCATTAAGGACAGAAATTCCCCAAATAAACTTTTGACAAGGCACACCTGTTAATTGAAATGCATTCCAGGTGACTACTTCATGAAGCTGGTTGAGAGAATGCCAAGAGTGTGCAAAGCTGTCATCAAGGCAAAGGGTGGCTACTTTGAAGAATCTCAAATGTAAAATATATGTTTTGGTTGCTACATGATTCCATGTGTTATTTCATAGTTTTGATATCTTGACTTGTATTCTACAATGTAGAAAATAGTAAAAATAAAGAAAAATCCCTGGAATAAGTTGGTGTCCAAACTTTTGACTGGTACTGCATGTCCTGATGCCTAGTCACATTAACCCTATACATATCTACCCCCACCACTCCAGAATCCCTGCACATTGTAAATGTGGTATTGGCACTGACCCTGCAACTGACTGTATATAGCTTACTTACTTTCGTTCTTCTTATTTCTTATGTTTTTGTTCTACTTGACTATTCTCTATAGTACTACTGATACTCATTACTGCATTGTTAGGGAAGTGCAAGCAAGATTCACTGTACTTGTGCATGTGACAATAACAACTTAAATCCAACACCTATAACACAGAGCTATACACACACACGTACCTTCACGTACTGGTAGGACTTGAGCTCGCTGAGGTTTTCTTCCAGGAAAAGTAAGTAGAGTGTCAGGTCATCCCATTGCCCCTGGGGGCGCGGCAGAACACCGGTGGTAGGCAGTGATTGGTAGGACTTCAGGAAATGGGTGTGTGATTGGAAGAAAGGGCGCAGAGCGGAGTATATCACCACGGGAACCAGCATGGCGTACACCAGCAGGTTAACAAAGCTGAAATCACAATCCAGTCAACTTCATTTAAAAAGGGAACAACAATTACTTGCTAAAAAGGTGGCATAAAAACCTTAGCAAAGTGAAAACGCCCACGGCGACTAGCTTGCACTGTAATTGGTCGGGGATCGAGGTGTCATTGGCCAGGAGTCCGGTGCGTAGGGAACAGCCGAACTGTGGGGAGGATCACAATTTAGGACCAATTAGTTAGCCAGATAACTCACAACATAAATTAGGGTCAGTTATGACTAGACCCACTTGGTCAGTGGGTCAGGGTTAGTTACCTGGTCAGTGAGGGAGGCGAGGCAGAGGTAGTAGCCCAGGTAGACACAGGCCAAAAGCAAGGTGAGCAGGTTGAGGCCTCGACACAGCAGGTAGCGCCACAACAACACAACACTCCTCCTCTTGGTCAGCAGATACTGTTCCACCACCGGGTACATGAAACACCCCTCAGTAGGGTCGGACGCACCACTGTAGGGAGGGAGAGACAGAGTGAGAGAGTGGGATAGCAGTGGTGGAGGTCAGGCCCATAGTAATGTCTGGAATGGAATTAATGGAACAGTATCAAACACTTCAAACGGTCTCCATGTTTATTACCCCGGCTCTGACGCTCCTCGGATGTGGCAGGGCTTGCAAACTATTACAGACTACAAAGGGAAAACCAGCCCTGAGCTGCCCAGTAACGTGAGCCTACCAGATGAGCTAAATGCCTTTTATGCTCGCTTCGAGGCAAGCAACACTGAAGCATGCATAAGAGCAACAGCTGTTCCAGACGACTGTGTGATCACGCTCTCCGTAGCCGATGTGAGCAAGACCTTTAAACAGGTCAACATTCACAGAGGGATTACCAGGACGTGTACTCAGAGCATGCACAGACCAAATGGCAAGTGTCTTCAGCTACATTTTCAACCTCTCCCTGACCGAGTCTGTAATACCTACATGTTTCAAGCAGACCACCATAGTCCCTATGCCCAAGAAAGCGAAGGTAACCTGCCTAAATGACTACCGCCCCGTAGCACTCACGTCAGTAGCCGTGAAGTGCTTTGAAAGGCTGGTCATGGCTCACATCAACACCACCTTCCCGGAAACCCTAGACCCACTCCAATTCGCATACCGCCCCAACAGATCCACAAATGATGCAATCTCAATCGCACGCCACACTGCCCTTTCCCAACTGGACAAAAGGAACACCTATGTGAGAATTCTGTTTATTGACTACAGTGCAGCGTTCAACACCATAGTGCCCACAAAGCTAATCACTAAGCTAAGGACCCTCGGACTTAACACCTCCCTCTGCAACTGAATCCTGGACTTCCTGACGGGCTGCCTCCAGGTGGTAAGGATAGGCAACAACACATTTGCCACGCTGATTCTCAGGGGTGTGTGCTTAGTCCTCTCTTGTACTCCTTGTTCACCCACGACTGCGTGGCCAAGCACAACTCCAACAACATAATTAATCAAATGGCCACCCAGACTATTTACATTGACCCCCCCCCCCCTCCCACCTTTGTTTTTACACTGCTGCTACGCACTGTTTATCATCTATGCATGGTCACTTTATTTTATTATGGGACTCCCAATCACGGCCGGAAGTGATTCAGCCTGGATTCGAACCAGGGACTGTAGTGACTCCTCTTGGACTGAGATGCAGTACCTTAGACCGCTGCGCAACTTGGGAGCAAATTTTTACCCCTGCCTACTTAAACAAATTACCCCGACTAACTTGTACCCCCAGACATTGACCTGGTACCGGTACCCCCTGTATATAGACTCGTTATTGTTATTTGTGTTACTTTTTTATTTAGTAAATATTTTAACTCTATTTTTTTAACTGCATTGTTGGTTAAGGGCTTGTAAGTAAGCATTTCACGGTAAGATTGTATTATTGTATTCGGCGCATGTGACATATAACACTTGATTTGATGACGTTCTATTAATTCCATTCCAGCCTTTCAGTCTGTTTGATGCCCATTGAATCCAACCCAGTCAGCCTACCTGTCTGTGTATTCCCCAGCAGTGGCCATGCGTTTAGCCAGAGTGACAGCACGGTTGTAGCAGCGGTCGAGCTCTTCTATGATGAAGCTGAGGTCTGACTGAAGCAGAGGAGAGGCAGAGAAACCCCAGAAAACTGCTGGACTATACATAATTACTGCTACCAACAGCAGGATATAGGGGAAGAACTGAGAGAGTGGGAAAGGGAGAGAGGAAAGAGAAGAGAGATAGCAAGAGAAAGGTTAAGTATTAGTTCTCTGTGTTTGTCCTTGTGTAGCCCTACGGATAGTCTGCAAGTGTACGTTACCTTGTGTTGCCATAACTGTAGTGTTCGAGTGTGTAGGGCTGCCCAGCAGTAGGAGTCCACGTACATGGCCTGACGCCTGGAAAAGTTAGCTGGAGGGAAACAGCTGATCTGAACACCTGGAAGACAGACAGAAACACACACACACACACACAGAGATAATAATCACTAAATGATATCATCATTTATGATTTAATAATTAATTAATCGCAAACACGTAACCACCACACACACACACACACACACATACCTGTGACCTACTCACCCACAGAGACCTCCTGGGCAAAGGCTAGATAATCACTAAATGATATCATCATTTATGATTTAATAATTAATTAATCGCAAACACGTAACCACCACACACACATACCTGTGACCTACTCACCCACAGAGACCTCCTGGGCGAAGGCTAGAGAGATGAGGAGGAGAGGGAGTCCCACCGCCACGCACGTCACCATCTTGTCCACGGCTAGCTCAGTGCGCACGGCGCGGTACCTTTCCTGACCCGGCTCCTTCAGGAGGAAATCACTAAACACATACTCTGTAGCGACGTGGGCGATATCCATCTCTGACTCTGTTGTCTTCTTAGCAGATCGACCCACCGTTTCGTTTCTAAACTTGTTTACCCTCGCTCTCGTGAGCTCGAAATGACAACGCTAAAGTTCAAACTGAAAGACGCACCATTGAAAAGTTGACAACACCTAGATAGCAAGCTAAGCTACCGGTAAGTTAATGTAACTAGTGTGTCACGTGTACGCTTGACCCAACTATATAAATCAATCAAGCCATGCTATAAATTTAGCTAGCTAAATAAAGTATCTGGTTTGGCGGTGCACAACAAGGCAAATGCTGTTAACCAATTAAAATGCTTTGATGTCTCTTCCGGGGTGTCTCAAACTCGGGTAGTGCAAACTCGGTTTCTTGGGATCTCCCTACCCTAAACTTAACCCTTACCGTTTCCTTAACCATTTAAAATGTTAACTTATTGGGAGGTAGGAGCCCAGATAGCAAGGACCCTTTCAGATCCTTCCTTTTTTTGTGTTTCCAAGCTCTGTGATCTTTCCATACTTCCTTTTTTAATTGTTTTATTGAACCTTTATTTAACTAGGCAAGTCAGTTAAGAACAAATTCTTATTTATAATGACGGCCTACCCCGGCCAAACCCTAACCCCGACGACGCTGGGCCAATTGTGCGCTACCCTATGGGACTCCCATTCACGGCCGATTGTGATACAGCCTGGAATTGAACCAGGGTCTGTAGTGACGCCTCTAGCACTGAGATGCAGTGCCTTCGACTACTGCGCCACTCGAGAGCCCCTTGCTTGCTTTATTCTTTCATTCCCCCCCCCAATGTCTTTCCCTGTGTTACCTTCTCCACTCGCAAAACGTCTACAGGACACTGCACTTACACGGGCTTGCATGAAAGAAACCGTTTTTTCCATCCTCTCTTTATGCACTGTAGCTGCATGTTTTTACTATGTCTGATGAGAGCTGTTGCTCTTCCCTGAGGCCTGAGGGAGAGAGAGAGAGGTCCAGACACTGACTGCCCTCCATCTGCAGACCTCATCACTCAGGGCCCTCGTCCCTCTGCCCCTCTCTATACTGCCACCTACTCTCAGGCCCTCTCATCTTTATACAATGCCTTCAGAAAGTATTTAGACCTCTTGACTTTTTCCACATTTTGTTACGTTACAGGCTGATTCTAAAATGGATTAATAAAACAACAACTCAGCAATCTACACATAATGCCCCATAATGGCAAAACGAAAACAGCTTTTTAGGCATTTTTGCAAATAAAAAACATAAATACCTTATTTACATAAGTATTCAGACCCTTTGCTATGAGACTTGAAATTCTGCTCAGGTGCATCCTGTTTCCATTGATTATCCTTGAGATGATTTTACAATGTGATTAGAGTCCACCCGTGGTAAATTAATTGATTGGACATGATTTGGAAAGGCACAAACCTGTCTATATAAGGTCCCACAGTTGACAATGCATGTCAGAACAAAAACCAAGCCATGAGGTTGAAGGAATTGTCCGTAGAGCTCAGAGACAGGATTGTGTCGAGGCAAAGATCTGTGGAATGGTACCAAAACATTTCTGCAGCATTGAAGGTCCCCAAGAACACAGTGGCCTCCATCATTCTTAAATGGAAGAAGTTTGGAACCACCAAGACTCTTCCTAGAGCTGGCCACCCGGCCAAACTGAGCAATCAGGGGAGAAGGGCCTTGGTCAGGGATGTGACCAACAACCCGATGGTCACTCTGACAGAGCTCTAGAGTTCCTCTGTGGAGATGGGAGAACTTTCCAGAAGGACAACCATCTCTGCAGGACTCCACCAATCAGGCCTTTATGGTAGAGTGGCCAGACGGAGGCAACTCCTCAGTAAAAGACCCATGACAGCCCGCTTGGAGTTTCCCAAAAGGCACCTAAAGACTCAACAAGAAACAAGATTCTCTGGTCTGATGAAACCAAGATTGAACTCTTTGGCCTGAATGCCAAGCGTCACGTCTAGAGGAAACCTGGCACCATCCTTACGGTGAAGCATGGTAGTGGCAGCAGAGACTAGGATACTAGTCAGGATCGAGGGAAAGATAAACAGAGCAAAGTACAGCAAGATCCTAGATGAAAACCTGCTCCAGAGCGCTCAGGACCTCAGACTGGGGGAATGGTTCACCTTCCAACAGGACAACGACCCTAAGCACACAGCCAAGACAATGCAGGAGTGACAAGTCTCTGAATGTCATTGAGTGGCCCAGCCAGAGTCCGGATTTGAACCCGATTGAACATCTCTGGAGAGACCTTAAAATAGCTGTGCATTCGTTAGCATTCACAGTTGTGTGGGGATTCTAAGCCAAACTGCTATTCAGTATTTTTGTTTCCATGCATGGATAACTATGCTACTACTTTCTGCATTCAGTTTGCATTATTTTGGTAAGACAGCTGTGTGTAAGGCTGCATTCACTTAGGCTGTTTGTAATAGGTGAATTGCCCTATCTATCTTGCAGCCTATATTGAATACCAGAACAGCCTAGCTGTCCACTGTGCTGATACAGAGGCTACAGATTTCAAAAGCACTCAATGATCTCGGAGGCTCTGCATTTGAACTTTATGTTTATTGTGGTATGGCGTGATTATATATAAGTATAATTCAATATAATTCCAATGCAAGAACCCCCAACTGCCCCCTTAATCATTTTATCCTGGCGCCGGGTCTGGGCTATACCCTCGTCTATTGCCTGCACTAACCATGGAACTGTGTGATGACACAGCCAAGTATTGCGCCATCCGTCGGGTTCGAACTGTTATGGCTTGGTCTGCGCTCTGCTCGTAACGACTTAATTAACCTGCATGTCTTTTTTTTATTTTTTTATATTATCAATTGTTGCTAATAATCCTCAGCAACAACCACATGGCTGTGACTGCGTTTACAGAGGAAGCAAATGAAGGTAAATAAAACAATGTAATTAAATGGAATGATAATGTAGGCTATACCAATTGAAGGGAACTAAAAGTACATTTGCAGTTGAATCAATATGTGTTGTTATTAGGCCTACTGATGGTCGATACTGATAGTGGCTAATATTTAACATGATAGAAATAGGAAGCAGAAAGTTGGGTATCCTAGAATTAAGATATTCAAGAGTGACCATCCCTGTAAGTTAAAAGGCTGTACAATTTACATTTTGCATAATGGCACAGCATTTCATAAACTTTACTGTGGGAAATATGTTGATATGTTTCAGTTTGCTGCCATATGACTGTCATTTATATTTACAATTCTCTTATCCAAACAAATGACTCATTTACCTAGCTCTTATCAAGTTATAAATGACAGTAAATAGAGAATGGTGTTATTTCTAACGGAAAAAAACAAAGTACTTGGAACCGCTAGGTTCGCTAGACCTTATTCATGGTTCCCTTGCGCGTAAAGGTGGTGGAATTATGAGGGAATTAAGTAAAGGTCAGAATACAGCGTATCTGTAGACACACCTCAGCCACACCTTAATTTATTCCATCTCCACCCAAAACAAATAGCAGGTGAAAAGCTTGCTATTCTCATGCTTAAGTTCAAGGTCAGAATATGCATATAGAGAAAAGTGCATAAAAAGGGAATTATGTTCCATTTATGCGCGCTTAACTCGGGTTGGAATCGGGCCCATGGTGAACAATAGTTTATAGCCTAGGCCAATATGCACAAAGATAATAATTCTGATAATTCTGGATCTTATTTTGACAGGTTGCACATCAAAATATAAATCATGCATTCCCTGAATGTGTTATATGAAATAGCTTACTTTTTGACTTATAAACTACCATCTCAGTTGTCTTACTTAGCACTGGGGGAAAAAAGTCTAGAGCCCTGCCACTAATGTAAAGTAACTGTCAGAGTTCAACAGTAAATTGGCCCACATAGTAGACTAAAGGCATAGAAATTGTAAATGACTTGGTAATAGGAAATACAATTACTTACATGACATAATTAAAAATCCATTTTGGACTGACCATTGTAGACATTTTCAAATACATACAACTTGAAAGTTTTATGTCACCAAATTTCGACCTGAAATCTTTTGGACATCAGAGCAATGTTAAGGGAATCCTATTTGAGTCAGAAAATGATACTCATATGATAGGTAAGATATACAAAACCTTGCAGAAAGCCTATCCAATTGACAATCTCTTAGAAAAAATTAACTATTGAAACCAAGAACTGAGATTGGCACAAGATGGAGTGTTGGAACCTAAATTACAGTTAACAAAAATGTACGCTTAATCCAGTATAAACTAATGTATAGAATTTATTATACAAGAGACAAAATTCAATTTTTTTACAGTTGTGTCTTAAGTGTAAAACTAACACTTGACCCAATAATTCATGCATAGCCGCTGGAAGGAAGGGTGCCGAGGGTGCTGCAGCATCTCATGATAAATAACAATTAAAGAATACATGTTTAATGTCAAATGTAGGATTTTTAAAAAAACTCACTAAATTAGTGCACTAGGCCTTTATTACTCCTGTATGAGCAGAGAAAAATACCTGTTTTTTTCTGGGGCCACTCCTTCCCGCAGCTATGCCCCCATCAGATTCTCTTTGCTCTCACTTTGTCAGGCTGGGGCAAAGTGGAAAACTCTGTAGCCCTTCTGTCAGGGAAGAGCAACAGCGCCCCCCCCCCCGGCTCTCGTCAGTCTTATCGTGACATACTTTATGACTTTGAACTGTTTGTCTCTTATACTTCGCCGTAGAAAAGACGTGTAAACACAGAAGATTACAAAACTGTTCCAGAATTCCACCAGTTCAACTCTTTGAGGGTCGGGAATCTCGTTTTCGCTACATTTTCTTTTGTTGATTAGCCAAACATGGTTGTTGGAGGCGCATGACACAGAGCCTTCCCTTGATAGAAAAGCTTGAAATCTAGCTCAGACTGCTAAAAAGACAGACGTCAGACGTTGATCACCTCGTTCACTTGACAGGAGCTTCTCGTCTAACGTTATCGGGTAATGATTTATCAGATTAGATGGCTTTTGATTGACAAAATGTCTCAAGTTTCTGTTTGTTTTCATGATAGCTAGCTAGCTACCGACACCCCAAGGGTAAAGTACACACAACTAGCTAACTAATTGGCTTGCTTGCTATCCAAAGAGATGATTTAGATGTTATTACCTGATAACTAATAAAATACTCTCGTTACAAACCTAGCTAGCTAGTTACAGTAATGGTATTGCTTGCCTTTGACTGCCAGCCACCTTATGCAAAGTTAATGTGAAGAGCTATGCTAGTTAAATAGTTGAGATTCTCAACTGTTGCTTCCTTGAATTTAGCTATTTAGCTAGCTATTGATAATTCATTCGTATCATTTAACCTTTGATAGTTAGATTGCTACTTGTGGTGTTAACAGATCCTTGTAGAGATATCTCATCAGATGGATGTATTTTCTTGTCTTCTTTGCAGGCATGGAGGAAGCCAATCAAGATGCCTTTGACAGAGCGAGGCTGCAGGTGATCAAAGATGGCTATGAGAAGGCCTTTGAGTGCATCAACAGAGGCCTGACAGAGGATGAAGCTGGCCACAAGGCCCAGGCCCTGGCCCAGTACACACAGGGTCGCCAGCACCTCCTCAGGGCCATCAGCGTGCCCTCACAGGGGGACGAGTGTTTTGGCAGCTCCTGGGAGTCAGCCCGCCAGATGCAGCACAAGATGCAGGAGACTCTGAACAACATCACCACTCGATTGGCGGCCCTAGAGACCAGCCCAGACCCTGAGTTCCCACCACCTCTAGATGCCTCTATTGGAGTCCCAGGGACAGCCTCTAACTCAAACCTCTACCCCAAACTGGAGAAGGAGAAACCAGAGCGGCCTTCTCCACCCAAGCTGCTGATGACTAACCGCCAGGGTGGAGCTGTGGGCGGCAGTGTGTTTCCCTCCTTGCCTCTTTCTCCCACTAGACAGTCTGTGGTGCCTGGCGAGCTGCCCCCAGCCTACTCTTCCCAGGCGGCTGACGGCCACCTGACTATCTCCTATGGGACAGAGTCTGGAGAAATGTCGCTGATGGGAGAGGAGTTCTACAGCCACATGTCCCCCTCTCACCCCTCTCCTCAGAGCCTGGGGGAGGATGGAGAGGAACTCTTCTTCCTGCCTCACGGGGTGCAGATATTCTTTGTCACACCTGACGGCCAGGTCAGCGCTCCCTCCTACCCAGGGTACCTGCGGATGGTCAAGTTCACCAGCCAGCAGTCAGAGAGTGTGCCCAACCGGCCCCCAGCCTTCCTGCAGGTAAGAGGGATGTGGGGGGATGGGGTGATGAATTCTAGTCACTGTCTACTGTGGATGTTGCCATTTACAGTGCCCTTAATATAGCGTCAACACTTATTGTATCTCAGCATTTCAGTGTATGATGAAATCACAGGGTTCTTGGTAGCTGTTTCTTTGATCTCTCTCTGTATCCGTTGTGCACTTTAACACGATTTCATCATCAGTGATTTGCTCTGCCTCTGCTCATAAACTCCCTGTCATACAGAGGTGTTTGTGTGTGTGTGGTTGGTGTTTAGAATAGGGTTGAGCTCGTGTATATGTGGGATAGGCTATCTAATGATCTGTGTCCTACATCATGTGATTAGTGACTCAGTGGCCCTAATCCCAAGCAGGAGTTCTCTATGATGTCATGATGGGAAACCCCAGTGGCCACTTTGTCAGGTTTACAGATACTTGTGTCACAACTACTTACAGCAAAGAGACAGACAGGGTGTTGAATCTTCCCTGTGTTTTCCTGTATGTAGGAATGTAGGCCTAGTTGAGACAGCTTATAGGTGGACGGTTTCCCTCTTTGGTTTCCCCGTCCCTGTGGTGTCATGACAAGATAACCTCTGGCTCTATGCTCCTGCTGTCTGTCTGCTGCCTGCCACATGGACAGAATATTACACCAGCACCGCTAGTCTTTGAACAGAGCCGGAGATAGATAACACAATCACACACACACACCCCACGCTGTGTGTCTGCAGTGAGTAGGACAGTGGAGAAGGTTGTCCCCTCCTCAGTAATACTGTCCCCATGCTTTCCACACCTCAGCACTGGACCGACTCAGACTAAAGGACTAATGTGACTGAATGGCCCGTTGATGCACTGTAGAATTAAATGACAGAACGTTTATGTCAGACCGTAGTATTTAGCACACATGTACCTGAAGTGTGTAAACATGTACTGAGACTGGTGATAAGATAAGGAAATGGAAATAATACAACTCTTATTAATGTTTCACCAAGGCCTGAATGTAATCAACAGCTGTATGGCTATGTGGGACTGTCAGAGATAGTAACAGCCCACTTGATGTGTTTGTCTTCACAGTGAGTTAACAGTACTGTACCATGGAGTTGGGGTGGGTTGGGGTCGACTTGTCATTGTGGAATATCCCAGTAAGCCTGGTCTGGGGGGGTTAGGTTAGTCATACCGTATAAACTCCCTGTACTGTCTTGTGTGATTGGCTGTACTGTTGATGTGTTCCAGGTGTGTGATGGGTTATACTGTTCATGTATTCCAGGTGTGTGATTGGCTGTACTGTTGATGTGTTCCAGGTGTGTGATGGGTTATACTGTTCATGTATTCCAGGTGTGTGATTGGCTGTACCCTCTGATGGCCACTGACTCCCCCGTCCTGCTGTGTAACACAGGGGTGTTCATGTTCCCAGACATGATGGCGTCCGCCCCGGGGTCCTACGTGGGCGTTGTGCTGTCCTCTGAACTGCCTATAGAAGACAGACAGCTGTTCCAGGACCTGCTGTCCCAGATGACAGACCTCAGGGTGCAGGTGAGCAGCGGCTGTGTCTCAAACGGTGCTCTATTTCCTATATAGTGCACTACATTTGACCATGGCCCATAGGGTCCTGCTCTCTGACTGGCCCATATGAAGGTGTCTGGTGGTCCAAGTAATAGAATAATAGTAATAGAATTATAAATGTGTCTCTCTGCCTGATGCATTTTTGCTGATTTCAGGTGTATTTGAGTCATTGTCACACCACACCATGACAAGTGTCCTTTTACAGAAGGTTATGGACCCTGGATGGAAAGAATGACAGGGTTGCCTACATCCATTCTAAATCAGCAGTTCAGAAACAGCGACAGTTTGACGTCATTCCCAAGCGTTGTTCTGTGTTTTCTTATTTCCCAGACAATGATCCCAGTGGAATGTAAGATTCAAATTAGGGATTTACGGAATAGTGTTCCATTTCGGACAGCCTAGATTTAATGCAGTAGTAGATTAACATGAGCTATTCTGCTCTCTCTAGCCTCAATAACCATTCAGTCTGATTGGTCAATATTTGATTGGTCCATATTTCTGATGTTACTAATGATGTAAATGCTGCTCTATTCTGGTGTGAAAATGACTGCTTGCTGCTATAAGGCGCTCTACTTCATCTGTGGGTCTTGGGCCTTCTCAACGTCTAGGGCAGATACTGAGGGTATAGGACAGACACTGTGGGTCGAGGGAAGAAATGTTGATGCGTCCCAAATGGAACCCTATTCCCTACATAGTATACTACTTTTAACCAGAGCTCTATGGGACCTGGTCCCAAGTAGTGCACGATGTAGGAAATTGGGTGCCATTTGGGATACATACACTAAAGGCTCTACTGCACTGCTTGCTCCCTGAATACGCCTGGCCTCAGCAGTTAGGGAATTTAGAACGTCAGGCAGATGAAGAGCATTAATGTGTGCTAATGCTCTTATCTGGCTAGAACACAACACAGCCTCAGTAGTCACTACAGTAATGGAGTCAGACGGGGGTTCTGTCTCCGAGCAACAGTATTCAGCCAGGTTTTAACTGAGGGCATGTTGTTGATAAACTACCTCTCACATGGACAGCTGCTTCTGGGATGGAATGCAATAAACAAGTAGGCTTTTCATGATCACATATGGAATATATGTACATTTAGGAGGTTGTGTCTTGTTGAGAATAGCAATGATGGTGTTAGAACAATGCCCCTCTGTGTGTTTTCCTCAAGCAAGGAGACTTCTGAAATGTGTCTGGTGACCATTTCTTTGTTTAGAGAAGAATGAGACGTTGTGATCAGGATGGGGATAGAGGGAGAAGAGGCACCCTAGGGTAGCAGGAGGCTACTGCTAGGAGGTTATTATGATGTGACTAGGAGAGTTAGGGTAAGGCACTTGAAGTTACCAGGAGGTTACCATGAGGCAGGGTTTGCTAGGCTCCAGCTAGGCTATCCAGTCTTGTATTCGTTGTAAGAGGACCATGACAACGAAGCATAGTTAATCAAACTTCAATGTTCTTCTGCCAATGCTGTACATGTACACCACCAGGTGTCATAAAACCGCTGTTTCAAAGCACCATATTAATACATGTCCTGCTGCTGCAGGCTCCAAATGAGGCAGCAGACAGCATCAACCTGAGCCAGAAGGTGTCCATCGCTCCCCTCGAGGAAGAGGAGGCCCCAGCAGCAGAGGAGGAGGAGGATGAGAAGAACCTGCCAGAGTGGAGCGAGAAAGTGGCCAGCGGCATCCTCACAGGTCAGACCCAGGGCCCTAACCCCAACAACGCTAACCTTAACCAATGGCATCCTAACCCGAGGCTGTAGGGGTTAAGGTTAGGGAATGTATGCTGTGTTTCACTCACACCTACTGTGTTTTTTCCATCCAGGGGCATCGTGGCTGAGCTGGGGCCTGGTGAAGGGGGCTGAGTTCACTGGCATAGCCATCCAGAAGGGGGCGTCCAAACTGCGGGAGCACATCACCCCCGAGGACAAGCCAGCCCACGTCAGCCCCTCTGTCTCCAAGGGATTGCATGTAGCCAAACAGGCCACCGGGGGCGCTGTACGCGTCAGCCAGTTCCTTGGTGAGAAGCAGCTGAGTGTCTGATTAGTTCTGGTGTTGGAAGGAGTTGACTGTCTGATTAGTTCTGGTGTTGGAAGATGCTAACTGTGTAATTGGTTCTGGTGTTGGAAGGGGTTGACTGTCTGATTGGTTGTGGTGTTGGAAGGAGTTGACTGTGGATGGGTGTGTTAGTAGTGGATGATTTGTATGGTGGTGTGTGTTGTGTTATGACGGATGTGTGTTGTGTTATGACTGGTTGTGTTATGATGGGATTTTGTTTTGTGCTATGATGGGGGGTGTGTGTGTGTGTGTAGTGGACTGTGTGTGTGTGTGTGGTGGTGTGTATTATGTTATGACGGGGTGCGTGTTGTGTTATGACGGGGTGTGTTTGTAGTGGACGGTGTGTGTATGGTGGCAGGGTGTGTGGGTAGAGAGATAGCTCCCCACGTGAAGAAACATGGAGGCAAGTTGGTTCCGGAGTCCATGAAGAAAGACAAAGATGGACGATCCAACATTGATGGAGCCATGGTGGTGGCTGCTAGCGGAGTTCAAGGTACACGTGGTCACTGTTGTGGTTGTTATAGTCACTAGACTAGTGATTGTATAGGACAAGACAGAACAACACGAACGTTGGCCGTGCGCAGATCACCTGCTGAGTGTCAACGAACAGTGGAGATTCAGGGGGAATGAATAGATAATGGCGGCCGATGTTTTATGGCCAGAGGCTATAGGACGGCCATCCGCTACTCATGGCCGTCGTTCGTATCGGTCTGTCTTGTCCTTAAGGATGGTTCACATGGATGATGTGCCCCCTATTCTACCAAGTGTCTAGTCATTGTTGTGGTTCCTGTCATTCTACCTGAAGGCTTCGCTACCATGTGGACTGGCTTGGAAGTAGCAGCAAAGAACATCACCGTCTCCGTTGCCTCAGAAACCGTCAACACTGTCAAGCATAAGTAAGTTTTTCTCTGTACATTTCAACCAACATGTGTTGTCTGTGCTCTTCTCATTCAACATGGCTACGTCTCAAATGGCACTCGATGAGCCTATGGGTCCTGGTCAAAAGTAGTGCACTAAATAGGGAATGGGGTGCCATTTGAGACGCAACCATGTCAAAATAAGTAAAGATGTTGTATTGTCACATACACCGGATAGGTGAAGTGAAATGTGTTATTTTAAAAGGTCAGACATAGTAGTGCGGCGCTCATGGAGTAAATTAGGGTTAAATGCCTTGTTCAAGGGCACATGGACAGATTTTTCACCTTGTCTGCTTGGGTAATCGAACCAGGGACCTTTCGGTTACTGGCCCAACGCTCTAACCGCTAGGCTACCAGCCGAATGTGTTCTGTGCTCAGCTCATTCACCATGTCTGATTGGCAGTACTACTTGCTTGACTTTACATTTGCTCCTGGCCACCCAGCTCGGATGTGTATGTCTGTTCTTTTGTTTTGCTAGACCAGGTTTTGCTAAACCAGGTTTAGACAAGACAAGCAAGCACTTACAGTACATTTCCCTCTTCCACTTATTTTTCAGATTTAGGGGTCTACAAAACATCTTAGACCCTCCTAATGACAAGAAGACATGTATTTAAAGCCAGCCTTTAATGAACCCTCCTTAATAACGAGAAGCATGGTCAAGGCTTAGCCTCTATTTCTAGGTGGTCTGAATGTAAAGCTGCTAGATTCACCTCTACTCTCTAAACAGGCTACTCTTCTATCCTACTCGGCTATGCACCCGTAATTCAACATGTGGCTGACACTGATTCCTCTGGTTTCTAACTAACCAACTCTTTTTCCTGACTTCATTGAAAACAATATAACTATTCCTAATACATAATCATAGTATGAATTGATGCACTTATTGAATTGATGTGTATTATCTGTAGAAATAAGTGCAGTCACCAGCCCCACAATATAATCAGTTGTATATTTATGAATAGTCAGACAACTTGAATAATTCTGTTGAATTCATGCTCTGCATCGGTGGTGGCTTTAATCCTAGTTGCATGTTGTTGCTGTCCTTGCTGTTCCCTGTAATTGCCCTCCCCCTCTCAACAGTTGGTTGTGTGTGATTATAAGGTATGGGGCGGCAGCCGGCCAGGCCACAGACCATGCTGTGAACTCAGCCATTAACATGGGCGTCACCGCCTTCAACATTGACAACCTGGGCATTAAAGCTGCGGTGAAGAAGACTGGCAAACAGACGGCCGTGGCCATCCTGGAGGACTACCAGCTACGGGACCCTAATACTAACCAGAAACAAGTAGAGAAACGGGACAAATAGGCTCCATCCGGGAACAAGTCTACGTCCCAAGTGGCACCCTATTCCATATTGTCACTACTTTTGACCAGACAAAATATAGAGAATAGGGTGCAATTTGGGACAGTCAACCCCTAACCCCATGACACTTACCATAGCCCTTACCCACAGAGCACTGGTGTAGATATAAGAGGACTGGATAGGTGTGAGCAAAATGTCAACTTCTACCTGCCTAGTCTGTCATAGGGAAAGGCTGAGGTACTACCATATTGATTAAACATATCCTATTCTTTCAGATCTACCCAAGTGCCTAGAGAGTAGAGGATAGGTTTGCTTCCAAAATGGCACCCTATTCCCGATTTATAGTGCACTACAAAAGGGAATTGGGTGCCATTTGGGACGCACACCATGTCCTCTTCCTCTCTTTCCTTTTGAGCTTTAATTAAAACATGATTTGTATTCTTCTATAAAGAAACCTATCTATACATAAATGCTTTAGTTGACTAATAGCCTCTAGAAATGTTACTAGGGTTTGATACAACTGTTAAGCACTTTAATCTTCATAATGAATGGTATAATGACATTATAATAATGTCAAATATTATAATAACTAAGATGGACGTTGTATATAGGTAGGCTGATGTATAATCGCTAAGTTATTTGTGTTCAATGTTGGTGAGAAGAGGACACCGGAATTTAAAAAGTCACGTAGGTGATATAAATATAAACTGAAAGCAGGATTCTTGTTTAAATTTCAGATGGAACTGTTTGTTTCAAGACTACTGCTGTTGACCTATTGTAGTAATTCTGTAGTAACAGTAGTATTACTGCAGTAGTACTGTAGTAACACTGTCCACAGTTCAATGTATCTGGAAGTAAAGGTGTAACTGAGGTAGAGTTGCACAATTCTGCTAACTGTCCCAAAATCCCCAGGTTTTCCAGAAATTCTGGTTGGAGGAATCTGGATGTTCTGCTTATCCCCACCTAGTCTTTTTCCCCCACCCGTAACCCGAGGTCAGCATTGGGTTCTGGGTTTCAAGATTAATTCACACCTGATTCCTGGAAGTTCCAACCAGGATTTCTGGAAAACCTGGGAATTTTGCAAAAGTTGCTAGAAATGTGCAACCCTTATCTGAAAGTCAAGGTGTATGGTGGGGAAGAAACCCAGCAGCATGCTGACTATGTGCTATAAGAATACATGTTTGGGTTCATTTAATCAATGAAATAATGTTAATGTGTGAAACAAGACGAAACCCAAGCAAGCACAGGAATAGATAAATAGCTGTTGAGGGTACTATATAAGATGGAACAAGGGTCTCTAAGGTATACTCTTGTCATGACTTTGTAATGCAGAGGAAAGAGTCAATCCAAATGTAGAAGCAGTGGAGGTTTGAACTGGTTTTAGAATGGTCCATGGTTTGCTTAGTATGCCTTAATAACCAGTTACTACAGGCTGTATGCTACTGTAACCATAGGCCAATACAGCCACCTTACAGTAGCGTGGGCTTGCTATCTGTATCATCCTGTGGTCCATTTCATTATCTTTGAGAAGCTATAACCTATCCTTTCAACTTGGTATCTGATTATTACTTTTTAAAGCTGTGATATTAATTTTCTATGAAAGGACAAACTTTTTTTTTTTTTCATGTGATGTAAAGATAATTATATTCAATGCCATTAACATTTGGACAATTGTTTTTAACTATGACATCTATAACAAATAATTATGGAAAAATTACAGATATAAATACATTAACAGTTTCAGCACAATTTGAGTGTGTGTTTATGATTAGTGTCGCCGTATATGTGTTTTGTTGTCAACATACTGTATTTAACTTGTAATGCTGTCTACCATTCATTATTTACCTTGGGCTAATGTTTATTCAATGTGAATTGTCTTTAGTAATATATCTGTGTAAAGTGAAGTCAGACTGTCTTTTTGTGTGAACTTGAAATCTCATGCAGACATTAAATACACATCAGCATTCTCACAAAGTGGTTGTGATTTTCCAAATAATGACTCTGTGCTTCTGTGGCCCTATGTGAACAAATAGTCACATGGCCTGATGATTAACCAAATATCTGATATGTAATAAAAAGCTATAGAAGAATGTGTTGTATATCATCGGTTTGGATAGAGCATGTCATCTGTCTGTCTGGGCATTTCTACTTCATAATAGACCTGACTTAGTCTGGGTACCAGTCTCTATAACAATCCTCTCCTACTCTCTGTCTTGACAAATGACACGGAATGCAAGGAGTGGCATGTAATAGCTGAACAGACTGGCAACCAGGCCGGACTCGGCTATCGCATTAGATTAAATATGGGCCAAAGGTATTTGGCTTAAGCATAATATCATATTCAGAAATGCATTTGTGTTTACCTAGCATAAAGGAGAATTTTCATGCAGATGCCACTCAAATGACCTGGAAATCAAGTTAGTGAAATAGGATAATTTTCAAGCATTTTGCAGCACGTTTTCCAAGTGATTTATCCTGAATGCAAAGGAGCTCATTCACATTTGAATTAGTTGAATCACATTCAATCAAAATGTACTTTTTATTATTTATGCATAATGGTGATGATTAGGCTACTATTATTATTATTAGGCTGTATTACTCCTCAATCACATAATGTCATATCACTGTATTAGAATTGTTTGAGGTTCAAGCCCTACCTCTACATTATGTTCACGATTTACATATTTGAGTTGCGTGTTTTATAAATTTGTAATCAAGACAGAGATGGCTAGCTACAGTGAGTTGGAGCGCTGAAAGGTACCCTGTATCTTTCAGGTTCTTGATAAAGAGCAGAGTGAATTTCCTTCTGCTCAAAATTAAACTATAGGCTACACGTCACACACCAGTGGTCCACCACTTATGACTGAAAAGGTTGAGAGGGTCCATAGATGCTATAATCTCATATTTGAGTTTAACACCGAATCAAACAAGTCAAAATTCATTCTTGAAATGAGACTGCGTTGGATATTATTTTTGTTCACAGAATTTAAAGGCCCAGTGCAGTCAAAAACTGGATTTTTCCTTTGTTTTATATATATCTCCACAGGGTTGGAATAATAATGTGAAATTGTGAAAATTATTACAATAATGCCCTTTTATTGTAAGAGCTGTTTGAAAAGACTACCTGAAATTTCAGGCTGTTTTGGTGGGATGGAGTTTCGGCCTGCCTGGCAGGCATCCTTTTTATCCATACCAACCTTGGCGCAAAACTACGTCCACGAGTAACCTATATACCCAGCCATTACAGAAAGGAAGACGAAGAGAGAGGCCCAACTCGGTGAAAAATCTCTGTCAGCTCTCTGTTTTGAGACATCTTAATCCATGTCTTGAGACATCTTAAGGCTTATAAATGAAGACGTCTTGAGATGATGACTCGTTTAAGACAGTCTATGAACACCTCTTTGAAATACAATGTCTTAAAACGTCTCGAGACATTTGATCATTTATTGTTGTTTTCATGTTTTATTAGTTATTAATCCTTAAGAGTCTAGTGACCCACCCGTGCGTCAATCAAATTAACATAATACAAAAATCCCATTCAAAATCTGTCAGTTTAAACTAAATATATCTGCAAAATTGAATGGGCTGCGTCTCAATCCCCACATTCGCATATGTCGGCCTTCCGCATCTGCGGTGGAAGGTGACCAAGCTACAGGTGTGTTTGTCAGACCATGAGACATCCCGAAAATTGGTCTTCTCACGAAACCATCTGTACCGTCCGAACAGTTTGGCCTACAAAAAGTTTGGCCTGTGACCACTCTATTGAAAGATGAGACTCTTAGGAACACGAGGATGTTCTCTGTTTTGCTCTACGTCCCCCACAAGTGACATGGGACTCGTCTGAAGGTAACCCATACAAATTAATTGAAGTATGGAGGTGGTTTTGTGCCAACAAAAATAAGGGATTAAATATGGGTCTCCCAAAAATATATATATATATAGTATATTTCCTAAGCTTTCTTATATCTCCTAGATATAGGACTGACACGTCAAAACCGTATTCCTCCAGCGTTAGATAACATTTCAGCTCTCTGTCTCCATACACCATTACCCCCTGAGTTAGACATTACATCTCTCTGTCTCCCTACACCACTACCCCATGAGTTAGACATTACATCTCTCTGTCTCCCTACACCACTACCCCCTGAGTTAGACATTAAAGCTTTCTGTCGCCCTACATCACTACCCCCTGAGTTAGACATTACATATCTCTGTCTCCCTACACCATTACCTACTGAGTTAGACAACATTACAGCTCTCTGTCTCCCTACACCATTACCTACTGAGAGCTCTCCCTGCACCACTACCTCCTGAGTTAGACAACATTACAGCTCTGTCTCCCTACACCATTACCTACTGAGTTAGACAACATTACAGCTCTCTGTCTCCCTACACCACTACCTCCTGAGTTAGACAACATTACAGCTCTCTGTCCCCCTACACCATTACCTACTGAGTTAGACAACATTACAGCTCTCTGTCTCCCTACACCATTACCTACTGAGTTAGACAACATTACATCTCTCTTTCTCCCTACACCACTACCTCCAGAGTTAGACATTACAGCTCTCTGTCCCCCTACACCATTACCTACTGAGTTAGACAACATTACAGCTCTCTGTCTCCCTACACCATTACCTACTGAGTTAGACAACATTACAGCTCTCTGTCTCCCTACACCATTACCTACTGAGTTAGACAACATTACAGCTCTCTGTCTTCCTACACAACTACCTCCTGAGTTAGACAATATTACAGCTCTCTGTCTCCCTACACAACTACCCCCCGGGTTGGACAACATTACAGCTCTCTGTCTCCCTAAACCAGTCCTGAGTTAGACAACCATCAGGTCACCACTGTATTTTTCATCTGTCTGCCCAATCATCAATAATTGTACATAACCTGAGGGTGTTGTTAATGATCTGACAATCAGCTCTGTCAATTATCTCTCTCAATAAATATATATATACTGTGGAACTACTCATGGCTGCAAACTTCTTGGATTGTTAACTCAAAGAAATGTAGCTACTGAAACTCATTTTTTTTTTAAATATTTGTTTTGACTATTTAACTTGTTGCCATGTTGCTTCAGATATAAAACAAATCCGTGAATGATGAGTACTTTGTCAGTATGCTTTTAATATATATATATATATATATACACACAGTTGAAGTCAGAAGTTTACACAAAATTAGGTTGGAGTCATTAAAACTCCTTTTTCAACCACTCCACACATTTCTTGTTAAAAAAACTATAGTTTTGGCAAGTCGGTTAGGACATCTACTTTGTGCATGACACAAGTCATTTTTCCAACAATTGTTTGATTATTTCACTTCTAATTCACTGTATCACAATTTCAGTGGGTCAGAAGTTTACATACACTAAGTTGACTGTGCCTTTAAACAGCTTGGAAAATTCCAGAAAATGATGTCATGTCTTTAGAAGCTTCTGATATGTTAATTGACATAATTTGAGTCAATTGGAGGTGTACCTGTGGATGTATTTCAAGGCCTACCTTCAAACTCAGTGCCTCTTTGCTTGACATCACGGGAAAATCAAAAGAAATCAGCCAAGACCTCCACATGCAAATTTCCACAAGTCTGGTTCATCCTTGAGAGCAATTTCCAAACGCCTGAAGGTACCACTTTCATCTGTACAAACAATAGTACGCAAGTATAAACACCATGGGACCACGCAGCCGTCATACTGCTCAGGAAGGAGACGCATTCTGTCTCCTAGTGATGAACGTACTTTGGTGCGAAAAGTGCAAATCAATCCCAGAACAACAGCAAAAGACTTTGTGAAGATGCTGGAGGGAACCGGTACAAAAGTATCTATATCCACAGTAAAACGAGTCCTATATCGACATAACCTGAAAGGCTGCTCAGCAAGGAAGAAGCCACTGCTCCAAACCTGCCATAAAAAAGCCAGACGACGCTTTGCAACTGCACATGGGGACAAAGATCATACTTTTTGGAGAAATGTCCTCCGGTCTGATGAAACAAAAATATAACTTTTTGGCCATAATGACCATTGGTATGTTTGGAGGAAAAAGGGGGAGGCTTGCAAGCCGAAGAACACCATCCCAACCGTGAAGCACGGGGGTGGCAGCATCATGTTGTGGGGATGCTTTGCTGCAGGAGGGACTGGTGCACTTCAAAAAAGAGATGGCATCATGAGGAAGCAAAATTATGTGGATATATTGAAGCAACATTAAGACATCAGTGAGGAAGTTAAAGCTTGGTCGCAAATGGGTCTTCCAAATGGACAATGACCCCAAGCATACTTCCAAAGTTGTGGCAAAATGGCTGAAGGACAACAAAGTCAAGGTATTGGATTGGCCATCACAAAGCCCTGACCTCAATCCCATAGAAAATTTGTGGGCAGAACTGAAAGAATGTGTGCGAGCAAGGAGGCATACAAACCTGACTCAGTTACACCAGCTCTGTCAGGAGGAATGGGCCAAAATTCACCCAACTTATTGTGGGAAGCTTGTGGAAGGCTACCCGAAACATTTGACCCAAGTTAAACAATTTAAATGCAATGCTACTGTCACGGCTGTCGTGAGAATGGGACCAAGGCGCAGCGGATGTTGAGTTCCACATATTTAATTCAAAGAGAAACTTAAACAACACAAAATATATCAATAAACGAACAACTAAACGTGACTACGTGGTGCACATGCACAAACACAAAACAATATCCCACAAACACAGGTGGGAAAAATAGCTACTTAAATATGATCCCCAATTAAAGAGAACGATTACCAGCTGCCTCTAATTGGGAATCATACAAAACACCAACATAGAAAAATTAAACTAGAACACAACATAGAAATTATAAACTAAAATACCCCTAGTCACGCCCTGACCTACTACACCATAGAGAAACAAGGGCTCTCTATGGTCAGGGCGTGACAGCTACCAAATACTAATTGAGTGTTTGTAAACTTCTGACCCACTGGGAATGTGATGAAAGAAGTGAAAGCTGAAATAAATCATCCTCTCTACTATTTTTCTGACATCTCACATTCTTAAAATAAAGCGGTGATCCTAACTGACCTAATACAGATAATTTTTACTAGGATTAAATGTCAGGAATTGTGAAAAACTGAGTTTAAATGTATTTGGCTGAGGTGTATGTAAACTTTCGACTTCAACTGTATATCTGTGTGTGTGTACAGCTTAATCATTATTAGGTTGTTACAGACATATTTGGGTTTGGTCATCCTGTGTTTGTGCATGCAGTATAGTACACTACTGCAGACACTGCTAGACATCCTCCTCAGCACCAGCATACAGATGCCCATGCTGTCTCATGCCTGCTTACCAAATGGCAAACTATTTCCTAGTGCACAAATTTTGTCTATCTGCGTTATGAACAAGCATGTTGCTGAAAAGCCTCGTGTCTGTCAGTGCAGTTAGTGCACTGAGAGACTAGTAGAGTAATGACCGCCTGCGCCCTTGTTTCAGCGCATCTAGAGGGGTGGAGAGAAGATGAGAGAGAAGGGAGCGTGTTAGGTGAGATGCTTGGTGCTTCCCTTGGAAGACCTGCATGTCAATGAGTGACGGCCAAATGGAAATCACTGCTAGAGACAAAAACCAGCTGCAGCTTGTGCTGCTCACACTTGCTCAATCACAGAGCAACAAAGGGGCGGATGCTTCTTCTGCCGCTCAGGCGGGCCATCATACTACACATATCAGCACTGACACAGCCGATTGGAAAGCTGATATATGCAATTGCTAAACACTGACACGGTTGACTGCATCCGACTTCAAATAAAGGTAAGTAGTTATTTGCCGTGTCATTTAACAACAGCTGGGGTTATGTTGTCAGAAATGAATATGATCAAAACAAACGTTACATTTGATTAGAATCACAGTGCCAATTGGGTGGTAGACGAAACTAAAGAGCATGACGTGTGAGCGTGCTATAGCCTCCAATCAGATTTTTATGTGCCTCAGAAAGAGCTAATTTTCAGTATGTGACAAACTGCCCACAAGCAGGAGAATTATATCTGGCTAGCCAGCAGCGCTGTCCGTTCAGCACCACGGAGTTCAATCTGACTACTGCCACCACTATAGACTACCTGTCAGACTAGCTAGCTGCTAGGAGATCCGCACCTGCGGCGCTGTCCATTCAGCACCACTGAATGTCGGACACGACCTCAGAGTTCATGCAGAAATCCAATTGATTCTACTCTCTCCAGTAGGCCTATATGACATTCAACTAAAACTAAAGGATGACTTATTTATTCTGCAAAGGAAAATAAGTTGCTTGAGGTTTAAACGTTCTCATTTATAATGTTCCCCTCCCTGATTTGTCTCTTTCTGTGTAACATCACTACAGTCATGGAGCTGGAGCACTTTGACGAGCGGGAGAAAGCCCAGAGAAATACCAGCAGAGGCTCCAGGAACAACGGGCTGCCGAGCCCCACTCACAGCGCCCACTGTAGTCTGTACAGGACCCGGACCCTGCAGTCTCTAGCCTCGGAGAAGAAGGCCAAGAAGGTCCGCTTTTATCGCAATGGAGACCGCTACTTCAAAGGGATTGTCTACGCTATTTCCCAGGACAGGTTCCGGTCTATAGATGCCCTTTTGGCTGATCTGACCCGCTCCCTGTCAGATAATGTGAACCTGCCCCAGGGGGTCCGGACCATCTACTCTATTGACGGGACCAAGAGAATATCCGGCATGGAGCAGCTGGAGGAAGGTAAGCTAACCCTTAACCTTAACCCTACCCTAAGGGTTGGGATGAGACGGTATTGAGCAGCTAACCCTAAGGGTTGGGATGAGACAGTATTGAGCAGCTAACCCTAAGGGTTGGGATGAGACAGTATTGAGCAGCTAACCCTAAGGGATGGGATGAGACAGTATTGAGCAGCTAACCCTAAGGGATGGGACAGTATTGAGCAGCTAACCCTAAGGGACGAGACAGCATTTAGCAGCTAACCCTAAGGGATGGGGTGGGACAGTATTGAGCAGCTAACCCTAAGGGATGGGACAGTATTGAGCAGCTAAGCCTAAGGGATAGGATGAGACAGTATTGAGCAGCTAAGCCTAAGGGATAGGATGAGACAGTATTGAGCAGCTAACCCTAAGGGATGGGATGGGACAGTATTGACCAGCTAAGCCTAAGGGATAGGATGAGACAGTATTGAGCAGCTAACCCTAAGGGATGGGATGGGACAGTATGAGCAGCTAAGCCTAAGGGATGGGATGAGACAGTATTGAGCAGCTAACCCTACGGGATGGGATGGGACAGTATTGAGCAGCTAACCCTAAGGGATGAGACAGTATTGAGCAGCTAACCCTAAAGGATGGGATGAGACAGTATTGAGCAGCTAACCCTACGGGATGGGATGGGACAGTATTTAGCAGCTAACCCTAAGGGATGAGACAGTATTGAGCAGCTAACCCTAAGCGATGGGACAGTATTGAGCAGCTAACCCTAAGGGAAGGGACAGTATTGAGCAGCTAACCCTAAGGGATGGGACAGTATTGAGCAGCTAACCCTTAGGGATGGGACAGTATTGAGCAGCTAACCCTAAGGGAAGGGACAGTATTGAGCAGCTAACCCTAAGGGTTGGAATGAGACAGTATTGAGCAGCTAACCCTAAAGGATGGGATGAGACAGTATTAAGCAGCTAACCCTAAGGGATGGGACAGTATTGAGCAGCTAATCCTAAGGGTTGGGATGAAACAGTATTGAGCAGCTAACCCTAAAGGATGGGATGAGACAGTATTGAGCAGCTAACCCTAAGGGAAGGGACAGTATTGAGCAGCTAACCCTAAGGGATGGGACAGTATTGAGCAGCTAACCCTTAGGGATGGGACAGTATTGAGCAGCTAACCCTAAGGGAAGGGACAGTATTGAGCAGCTAACCCTAAGGGTTGGAATGAGACAGTATTGAGCAGCTAACCCTAAAGGATGGGATGAGACAGTATTGAGCAGCTAACCCTAAGGGATGGGACAGTATTGAGCAGCTAACCCTAAGGGAGGGGACAGTATTGAGCAGCTAACCCTAAGGGAAGGGACAGTATTGAGCAGCTAACCCTAAGGGAGGGGACAGTATTGAGCAGCTAACCCTAAGGGATGGGACAGTATTGAGCAGCTAACCCTAAGGGATGGGACAATATTCAGCAGCTAACCCTAAGGGATGGGACAGTATTGAGCAGCTAACCCTAAGGGAGGGGACAGTATTCAGCAGCTAACCCTAAGGGATGGGATGAGACAGTATTGAGCAGCTAACCCTAAGAGAGGGGACAATATTGAGCAGCTAACCCTAAGGGATGGGATGAGACACTATTGAGCAGCTAAGCCTAAGGGTTGGGACAGTAGAAGTCTGAGAACAAAATAAGTTGTGCATTGTTCTAGGTTTCCAACTGTACAATGAGTGACCTGCTCCAGTAGGCCTATATAGTAGGCATATAGTATATTTCCAATAGGTCTGTAAACTCTATAATCTAAATGTCATAGCTGTGTCATTATGTGGTGCATTCAGTGATGTGAGTCTATGGTTGCTGTGACCATGTCGGCCTATCTCTGTGTGTTGCCTACCTGCAGGAGAGAGCTATGTGTGTGGCTCCATAGAGTCATACAAGAAGCTGGACTACACTAAGAATGTCAACCCCAACTGGTCAGTTGGGGTGAAGACAGCTGCGGCTGCCTCTGCACGTGGCCCCCCATCCCTGGGCAGTGCCAAGGCTGGGGCCCCGGAGACCAGGGAGAGTAAGGACTTCATTCGGCCCAAACTGGTCACCATCATCCGCAGCGGGGTGAAGCCTCGTAAGGCCATCCGCATCCTCCTCAACAAGAAGACTGCCCACTCCTTTGAACAGGTTCTCTCTGACATCACAGACGCCATCAAGCTGGACTCTGGGGTTGTCAAGAGTCTGTACACCGTGGACGGGAAGCTGGTAGGTTATGAATTACGGTTGTACTAGTGAATTTACTGCCTGGTTCTCAGGCTTAGCTTCCCCCACAGACTCAGAGGGAATGGCTATAAGACAATTAGAGTTAGAAGTAGGTTTCTGGGACTCAGTCTGCTGTGTTATCATCCTTTATTAACCCAGTCAGTAGGCGTTTCAGGAGCACAGTTTCACTGAGACATTTTCACAATGAATGATCTTTAAATATTTCTGAAGTATAGCCTTTATGACCAGATGACTATATGGTTTAAATCCCATGAACACAGACCTTTAACACCTTTAACACTCTCTAGAGAGAGTAAAAATGAGAAGTGATTCAGAGAGGCAAGTAGAGTTGGGAATCATGATGTTTAGTTGTGATAGGCCTATTAATAGTCAGTCTATCCTCTTTTATATTGGTTCTATCAAATAAACTCCGATGTAGTTTTTCTTTTTTCTCTCCTGGACGGTTTCTATGGTGATCTGGTTGCCTAGGCTGGTTGCTAAGGAACAGCCTCTGCGGCAGAGTGGTGCAGTGGGAATGTTGTCTGTGTGTGGCTCAGTGTTGCAGAACAGTGTGTATGTCAGTGCTATCGAGGAAGGCTAGAGAATGGTGCAGGGTACTCGTATGGCCCAGACATGACCGGAGATAGTAGCTGTATATTCCATCATCAGTATCATGCAGATGAAATGCATTCAGGGATTCATCTGTAATGTCTGCGGTTCACCCTATTCATCCGGTTCAGTTTAACTTCACTGTCTCATTAAATAATGATGGTAGAATTAGAAAGTATTGACAAGAGTTCTCCAGTCACACACTTTTGGTTCAATATCATTGTTTCTCCAGTTGATGATTTATGAGGCTAATATGCTCTCTGTGCTACTAAGTGAGACAAATGGATTTCAGGTTTGGGCTATACATTACAGTTCTATACAGTGGGTATCAGGGTTGGGCTATAGAGTACAGTTCTTTACAGTGAATATCAGGGTTGGTCTACACAGTACAGTACTCTACAGTTGGTTATAGTGTTGGGCTATAGAGTACAGTTCTATACAGTGGGTAACAGGGTTGGGTTACAGAGTACAGTTCAATACAGTGGGTATCAGATTTTAGGCTATACAGTAGAGTTATATACTGTGTAACAGGGTTGGGCTATACAGTACAGTTCTATACAGTGGGTAACAGGGTTGGGTTACAGAGTACAGTTCAATACAGTGGATATCAGGTTTGGGCTATACAGTACAGTTCTATATAGTGTGTAACAGGGTTGGGCTATACTGTGCAGTTCTATACAGTGGGTATCAGGGGTGGACCGTACAGTACAGTTCTATACAGTGGGTATCAGGGTTGGACCATACAGTACAGTTCTATACAGTGGGTGTCAGGGTTGGGCTATACAGTACAGTTCTATTAAGTGGGTTACAGGGTTGGGCTATAGAGTACAGTCCTACACAGCGGGTATCAGGGATGGACCATACAGTACAGTTCTATATGGTAGGTAACAGGTTTGGGCTATACAGTGCAGTTCTATACAGTGCATAACAGGGTTGGGCTGTACAGTTCTAAACAGTGCGTAACAGGGTTGAGCTATAGAGTACTTGTCTATACAGTGGATATCAGGGTTGGGCTACACAGTAGAGTACTCTACAGTGGGTTACAGGGTTGGGCTATAGAGTACAGTTCTATACAGTGGGTATCAGGGTTGGGCTACACAGTACATTACTCTACAGAGGATTACAGTGTTGGGCTATAGAGTACAGTTCTAAACAGTGGGTATCAGGGCAGGACCATAGAGTACAGTTCTATACAGTTGGCAAAAGGGTTGGGCAATTCAGTAGAGTTCTATACAGTTGGTAACAGGGTTGAGCTATAGAGTACATTTCTACACAGTGGGCATCAGGGTTGGGCTATAGAGTACATTTCTACACAGTGGTCAACAGGGTTTGGCTACACAGTAAAGTTCTTTAAAGTGGGTAAAAGGGTTGGGCTAACAAGACATGTCTATACAGTTGGTACGAGGGTTGGACCATACAGTACAGTTCTATACAGTGAGTAACACGTTTGGGCTATAGAGTACAGTTCTATACAGTGGGTATCAGGGCTGGGCTACAGAGTACAGTTCAATACAGTGGGTATCAGGGTTGGACCATAAAGTACAGTTATATACATTGTTTGTCAGGGTTGGGCTAAAAAGTTCAGTTCTATAGAGTGGGTATCAGGGTTGGGCTACACAGTGCAGTTCTATACAGTGGGTATCAGGGTTGGACCATACAGTACAGTTCTATACAGTGGGTATCACGGTTGGGCTATAAAGTAGAGTTCTATACTATAGGTATCAGGGTATGGCTACACAGTACAATTCTATACAGTGGGTATCAGGGTTGGACCATACAGTACAGTTCTATACAGTTGGTAACAGGGTTGAGCTATAGAGTACAGTTCTATACAGTGGGTATCAGGGTTGGACCGTACAGTACAGTTCTGTACAGTGGGTAACAGGGTTGGACCGTACAGTACAGTTCTGTACAGTGGGTATCAGGGTTGGGCTACACAGTAGAGTACTCTACAGTGGGTTACAGTGTTGGGCTATAGAGTACAGTTCTATACAGTGGATATCAGGGTTGGGCTACACAGTAGAGTACTCTACAGTGGGTTACAGTGTTGGGCTATAAAGTACAGTTCTAAACAGTGGGTATCAGGGTTGGGCTATAGAGTACAGTTCTATACAGTGGATTTCAGGGTTGGGGTACACAGTAGAGTACTCTACAGTGGGTTACAGTGTTGGGCTATAGAGTACAGTTCTATACAGTGGATATCAGGGTTGGGCTACACAGTAGAGTACTCTACAGTGGGTTACAGTGTTGGGCTATAAAGTACAGTTCTAAACAGTGGGTATCAGGGTTGGGCTATAGAGTACAGTTCTATACAGTGGATTTCAGGGTTGGGGTACACAGTAGAGTACTCTACAGTGGGTTACAGTGTTGGGCTATAGAGTACAGTTCTATACAATGGGTGTCAGGGTTGGGCTATAGAGTACAGTTCTATACAGTGGGTGTCATAGGTGGGCTATACATTGCAGTTCTTTAAAGTGGGTTACAGGGTTGGCCTATAGAGTACGATTCTATACAGTGGATATCAGGGTTGGGCTGCACAGTAGAGTACTCTACAGTGGGTTACAGTGTTGGGCTATAAAGTACAGTTCTAAACAGTGGGTATCAGGGTTGGGCTATAGAGTACAGTGGGTATCAGGGTTGGGCTATAGAGTACAGATCTATACAGTGGGTAACAGGTTTGGGCTTTAGAGCACAGTTCAACACAGTGGGTAATAGGGTTGGGCTATAGAGTACAGTTCTATACAGTGGATATCAGGTTTGTGCTATACAGTACAGTTCTGTACATTGGGTATCAGGGTTGGGCTCTACAGTACAGTTCTATAAATTGGGTATCAGGGTTGGGCTATAGAGTACAGTGGGTATCAGGGCTGGACTGTACAGTACAGTTCTATACAGTGGGTATCAGGGTTGGGCTATAGAGGACAGTTCTTTACGGTGGATATCAGGGTTGGTCTACACATTACAGTACTCTGCAGTTGGTTATAGTGTTGGGCTATAGAGTAAATGTATATACAGTGGGTAACAGGGTTGGGCTACAGAGTACAGTTCTATACAGTGGGTATCAGGGTTGGACCATAGAGTACAGTTCTATACAGTGTTTATCAGGGTTGGTCTATAATGTATAGTTCTATACAGTGGGTGACAGGGATGGGCTATACAGTACATTTCTATGCAGTGGGTATCAGGGTTGGACCATACAATACAGTTCTATACAGTGGGTATCAGGTTTGGCCTATACAGTACTGTTATATACAGTGAGTTTCAGGGTTGGACCATGCAGGACAGTTTTATACAGTGGGTATAATGCCTGGACTATAGAGTATAGTTCTGTACAGTGGGTATCTTGGTTGGATCGCACAGTACAGTTCTATACAGTGGGTGTCAGGGTTGGGCTATACAGTACAGTTCTATACAGTGGGTACCAGGGTTGGGCTACACAGTACAGTTATATACAGTGGGTGTCAGGGTTGGGCTATAGTGTACATTTCTATCCAGTGGGTAACACGGTTGGACCATATAGTACAGTTCTGTTCCGTGGTTATTAGGGTTGGGCTATAAAGTACAGTTCTACACAGTAGGTATCAGGGTTGGGCTATACAGTACAGTTCTATATAGTGAGTATCAGTACTGACCATACTGTACAGTCCTATACAGTGGGTATCAGGGTTGGGCTATACAGTACAGTTCTATACAGTGGGTATCAGGGTTTGGTAATTCAGTACAGTTCTATACAGTGGGTATCAGGGTTTGGTAATTCAGTCCATTTCTACACCGTGGGTATCAGGGTTGGGCTATACAGTACAGTTCTATATAGTGAGTATCAGTGCTGACCATACTGTACAGTTCTATACAGTGGGTATCAGGGTTGGGCTATACAGTACAATTCTATATAGTGAGTATCAGTGCTGACCATATTGTACAGTTCTATACAGTGCGTATCAGGGTTGGGCTATACAGTACAATTCTATATAGTGGGTATCAGGGTTGGGTAATTCAGTACATTTCTATACAGTGAGCAAGAAGGTAGGGCTATGGAGTAAATTTCCTTACAGTGGGTCTCAGTATTGGGCTATAGAGTACAGTTCTATACAGTGGGTTTTAGGGTTGAGCTATAGAGTACAGTTCTATACAGGTGGTATCAGGGTTGGCCTATAGAGTACAGTTCTATACAGGTGGTATCAGGGTTGGGCTATACAGTACAGTTCTATACAGTGGGTATCAGGGTTGGCCTATAGAGTACAGTTCTATAGAGTGGGTATCAGGGTTGGCCTATAGAGTACAGTTCTATAGAGTGGGTATCAGGGTTGGGCTATACAGTATAGTTCTATACAGTGGGTATCAGGGTTGGCCTATAGAGTACAGTTCTATACAGTTTGTAACATGGTTGGGCTGTACAGTACAGTTCTATACAGTGGGAATCAGGGTTGGACCATACAATACAGTTCTATACAGTGGGTAAAATTGTTGGGCTACACTGTACAGTTCTATACAGTGGGTAACATGGTTGGCTATACAGTACAGTTCTATACAGTGGGTATCAGGGTTGGACCATACAGTACAGTTCTATACAGTGGGTAACAGAGTTAGGCTATAGAGTACAGTTATCTACTGTGGGTTTCAGGGTTGGACCATACAGTACAGTTCTATACAGTGGGTATCAGGTTTGGGCTTGGCAACTATGTGCTCTGCAACTATCTGACCTATCCTTGACTTGGCCTCTCATTGGTGATTGTGCAATCAATTCACAGACATACACAAACTCACGGACATATACACACACACACGCACATGGCGTGCGCCTCACAGCTGTGGTAGAGATGTCACTGTTGCCTGAGGCTTATTGTCTGTTGATGTTTGGCTTCAGCAGCGCTCATCTCCTAAGGTCAGATGATGCTGTTGTGTAATTACTGTTAGAAATGTGTTATTGCTGTCTTATTACTGTGCTATTACTGCACAGTAAAGCAACACCTGTTGACAATGTGCTATTTAAAGGCAATTTCTAATTGAGCCGACATCTACATTGTTTTCCACAAATGCAATATCTGCAAACATGGTGATGTAGCATTTAAAAACCTAATTGTTGACAGTGTTATACAGATTGAATCTCAGCCTTGCACTAATTTGTTTTCTGAACATCAGCTGTGAAGTTGACCTGTTGACGTGATCTGTCTGAGGTGAAAATACAACAACTTACAGCTGAGAATCCTGGACTAACGTGAGTACTGTCAGCAGAGTGGTGAATGGAGCTTTGCTTCATGTAGTGTAGCTAAGTGTCTGACTCCACAGTAACTGTTAGGGAGCTGCTACAGAACAGTAATGGAGCGACGTACAGTTGTGCTGACTTCCCGTCTGAAGCCATTCATAATTCATCTCCTCCACTGCAGCTGCAGGCTGTGTCTCAAATGATATCCTATTCCCAATATAGTGCACTACTTTCCATTTGGGATGCAGTTGTAGTAATATAGCAGCCAGCTGGAACTTCTCAGCGCTTCATAAACACCCAGTGTGATTTACATACGGGTTATAAGCTCATTTCAGACATTGATTAGTGTTACTGCAGAGTTACATTGACATTTTGTTACTGATTGCTACTGTAATCATATTCAACCTGACGACTACTTGTACATGCTATTGATATGAATACATTCCCTCTCCCCTCCACACGCATCTCTGATAATGGACATTCCTGCTTGACATACTGTAGCAGTCTGTCTAATGTCTCTCAATAATGAATGAACAGATCTAAGACAGATACTAGCCTCTCTCTGAAACAGCTTGTCAGTAGCCTGAAACAGCCTGCCAATAGCCTTTCTTAAAACATTACATTTAAGTAATTTAGCAGACACTCTTAATTGGGTTTAAGTGACTTGCTTAAGGGCACATCAACTGATTTTTCAGCTAGTCTGCTCCGGGATTCGAACCAGAAACCTTTTGGTTAATGGCCAAACGCTGTTATCCACCCTACAGCCTCTCAGTAGCTGGTTTCTTGTACAGCCTGTCAGTAGCTTGTTTCTGAAAAGGTCTGTCTCTGAAACCACCTGTCTCTGGAAAAGCCTGTCTTTGAGTGGGAGGCATTTAATTCCAGTGGTAATGTTGTAGCTATGAATCAGTATTTTTCTTGTACATGCATTAAGGCTGTAGGCCTATATGACTATGGGAGGAGAAGGTTGGGGAGGGTGTAGACGGGGAGCAAGAAAGGAGGTGGGGAGGGGGGATCAGGGAGAGAGGAGAAGGGATATGGGGGAGGGGTGGGGAGGTGGGAGAAGTGAGAAGTGAGGAGTGGAGAGAGGGGAGAGGGTGAGGCTGGGAGGGTGATAGCAGGAAGGGGGAGAGTTGGTGAGGAGAGGGGGTGAAGACTAGTTGTTTGTGGTATCCTTGTTCCAGGTGACTGACAGTGTCTAGCTGTCTGTCTGTTCCAGGTGACATGCCTTCAGGACTTCTTTGGTGATGACGACATCTTTATGGCTTGTGGTCCAGAGAAGTTTCGCTACCAAGATGACTTCCTCTTAGATGAGAGTGGTGAGATAATTATAATAACAGTACCATAACATTTAAATTAGAATTTCATTGGAGTAATTAGTGTGTGTGTGTACTGTAGATGTTTATGTGTGTGTGTGGTATCTGACAGTGTCCTCTCCCTCCAGAGTGTAGGGTGGTGAAGTCGACGTCATACGGTCGGATCTCCTCTCTGCTGGGACGCTACTCACCCAGAGGAGGAGGCTCACCCAGAGGAGGAGGCTCACGCCGAAGCTCAGGCTCAGGTATGGCCCTGTGAGTGTGTATGTGTTTTTGTGCGTGCATGCATAAGTAATTAATCTGCAGAATCAACAACTTTTTTAGCAATGTATTTGTCCTTCTTATCAGCAACCAACTGAGTGAGTGTCACGTCCTGACCTTAGAGATCCTTTTTATGTCTCTGTTTTGGTTGGTCAGGGCGTTAGTTTGGGTGGGCATTCTATGTCTGGTGTTCTATCTTGTCCTTGTGTTGTATTTCTGTGTGTTTGGCCTGATATGGTTCTCAATCAGAGGCAGCTGTCTATCATTGTCTCTGATTGAGAATCATATTTAGGTAGCCTGTTCCCAGCTGTGTTTGTGGGTGGTTGTTTCCGGTTTAGTGTTTGTGTCACCTTTGAGGACTGGGGGCACACGGGTAGATTGGCGGACTCAGGTAGGAGACCTGAGCCAACTCCCCGTGCTTACCGTGGCGAGAGAGTGACGGTGTTATGCGGTGAAGCGCACGGTGTCCCCAGTGCGCACGCATAGCCCGGTGCGTTACATCGCAGTTCCTCGAATCTGCCGGGCTAGAGTGGGCATCGATCCAGGAAGGATTATGCCGGCTCAGCGCATCTGGTCTCCTGTGCGTCTCCTCAGCCCGGGGTATACGGCACCAGCCCTACGAACGGTGTCTCCAGTTCGACAGCACAGCCCAGTGCGGCCTATTCCAACTCCCCGCACTTGCCGGGCTACAGGGGGGATCCAGCCAGGACGAGTGGTGCTAGCTCTGCGCTCGAGACCGCCACTGCGCCTCCACGGTCCAGTGCATCCGGTGCCTCGGCCAAGGACAAGGCCTCCTGCATGTCTCCCCAGCCTGGTGAGTTCTGTGCCTGTGCTAAGCACTAACCCTCCTGCATGTCTCCCCAGCCTGGTGAGTCCTGTGCCTTCTCCCAGAGCCAAGCCTCCAGTGATGATCCATGGCAAGAAACCTCCAGTGGTGATCCATGGCACGAAGCCTCCAGTGATAATCCATGGCAAAATGCCTCCAGTGATAATCCATGGCAAGAAGCCTCCTGTGATAATCCATGGCACGAAGCCTCCAGTGATAATCCATGGCAAGAAGCCTCCAGGGATAATCCATGGCACGAGGCCTCCAGTGATGATCCATGGCACGAAGCCTCCAGTGATGATCCATGGCACGAAGCCTCCAGGGATGATCCATGGCACGAAGCCTCCAGTGATGATCCATGGCACGAAGCCTCCAGTAATGATCCATGGCACAAAGCCTCCTGTGATGATCCAGGGCACGAAGCCTCCTGTGAGGATCCAGGGCACGAAGCCTCCTGTGAGGATCCATGGCACGAAGCCTCCAGTGAGGATCCATGGCATGAAGCATGAAGCCCCCGTTGAGGATCCATGGCATGAGGCCTCCAACGAAGGAGGTCAGCCCGGAGCCTCCAGCGTCGCCCTCTAGTCCGGAGCCTCCAGCGACGCCCTCTAGTCCGGAGCCTCCAGCGTCGCCCTTCAGTCCGGAGCCTCCAGCGACGCCCTCTAGTACATAGCCTCCAGACTCTCCCTCCTGTCCGGAGCAGCCAGAGTCTCCCTCCTGTCCGGAGAAGCCAGAGTCTCCCTCCTGTCCGGAGAAGCCAGAGTCTCCCTCCTGTCCGGAGCAGCCAGTCTCCCTCCTGTCCGGAGCAGCCAGAGTCTCCCTCCTGTCCTGAGCTGCCGGAGCCGCCCGTCAGTCAGGAGCTGCCGAAGCCGCCCGTCACTCCGGCGCTGCCGGAGCTGCCCTTCACTCCGGCGCTGCCAGAGTCTCCCGCCGGTCCGGCGCTGCCGGAGTCGCCCGTCTATTCTGGGGTCGGCGGTAAGGGTCCCCGCTCCAGAGGCACCACCTAAGTGGGCCAAGACTAAGGTGGGGCGGGGTCCACGTCCCGCACCAGAGCCGCCACCGCAGTGAAATGCCCACCCAGACCCTCCCCTATAGGTTCAGGTTTTGCGGCCGGAGTCCGCACCTTTGGGGGGGTACTGTCACGTCCTGACCTTAGAGATCCTTTTTATGTCTCTGTTTTGGTTGGTCAGGGCGTTAGTTTGGGTGGGCATTCTATATCTGGTGTTCTATGTTGTCCTTGTGTTGTATTTCTGTGTGTTTGGCCTGATATGGTTCTCAATCAGAGGCAGCTGTCTATCATTGTCTCTGATTGAGAATCAGTTTTAGGTAGCCTGTTCCCACCTGTGTTTGTGGGTGGTTGTTTCCGGTTTAGTGTTTGTGTCACCTTTGAGGACTGTGCGTTTGTCGTGTTTGTTGTTTTGTTTAGTGTTGCATATTTTATTAAATGATATGAACACTTACCACGCTGCACCTTGGTCCTCTTCTTCTCCTCCAGACGACAAGCGTTACAGAGAGGAGTGTTTTTCTATAACCTCTAACCTCTTGTGTCTGTACTGTAGCCAATGGGACAGTATGCAGTCAGCTGTCGACTCCTCGATCTGGGAAGTCCTCCAGCCCCTCTCCTACCAGTCCTGCCAGCCTCCGACGACACAGGGTAGGACCACACAATGCTTTACTAATATAATCACAACGCTTTAACATAGGCCTAGATTCAATCAGATCAAGCGTTAACCGGTGATATCCGGCACCCACATAGCTAATGTTTTGGGCGGTGTCGGAGGTATAACTGCATTGGAGCTGTCAAATCGGTGAGATGCTGCTCTTGATCATTGTTACAAAGCCACACCCGTCCCACTCCCATTAGAAGTTCAGAACGAGAAAGTGTAGTCTATAGGTTACAATTTGAAAATCATTAAAATCATTATTAAAAAATAATTAGGATTTCTATCAGCCTATATCTATACAAGGTATAGATTACACGTCACATTCCAGTGTTTGAACTTGTAAACAAGGCTGCATGGGATTTCTCTTAACTTAATGCGACTCTGTGCAGCCAATGGCAATGTTCGCTTTAGATATAATTCCAGAAGCTTGTGGATTTCACAGCTCTAAAGCAGTTCCACCTCTGACACCGGCAAAACAACGCTATGTGGATGTCGGCTAAAATGAATCTGATTGAACAGAGCCCATAGCCTCCTATAGATAGTCATCTATAGACGTTCCCTATATTTATATTTAGTCCCCTATATTTTTTTATTTTACCTTTATTTAACTAGGCAAGTCAGTTAAGAACACATTTTTATTTACAATGACATCCTAGGAACAGTGGGTTAACTGCCTTGTTCAGGGGCAGAACGACAGATGTTTTACTTGTCAGCTCGGGGATTTGATCTCGCAACCTTTCGGGTACTGGCCCAACGCTCTAACCTCTAGGCTACCTGCTGCCCCCTATATATAGTGCCCCATAGATGGCCCCCTATAGATAGTCTCCTATATATAGTCCCCTATTGATAGCCCCTATATATCCCCCTTTAGATAGTCCCCTATTGATAGTCCCTTTTAGATAGTCCCCTATATATAGTCCCCTTTAGATAGTCCCCTATATATAGTCCCCTGTTGATAGTCCCCTATATATAGTCCCCCATAGATGGCCCCCTATAGATAGTATCCTATATATAGCCCCCTATAGATAGGCCCCTATTGATAACCCCCTATATATAGTCCCCTATTGATAGCCCCTATATATATCCCCCTTTAGATAGTCCCCTATTGATAGTCCCCTGTTGATAGTCCCCTATATGTAGTCCCCTGTTGATGTCCCCTATATATAGTCCCCCGTAGATGGCCCCCTATAGATAGTCTATAGATGCCCAAACTGTCAACATTCATGTGTTCAAAAAGCATTTATGATCTCTCCGTGCCTCAGGGGTCCCAACACAGTGGCTCATCCCTGTCTCTAGCCTCCACCAAGGTGTGTAGCTCCATGGATGAGGGAGACGGAGCAGGAAGTGAAGGTAGTAGAGAGGACGTGCTGTATACATGTTTAAGGGCAGCTTTCCATTGAGCATGCTCTAGAAGGCATTGGATGTGTCCCAAATTGCAGCCTATTCCCTTTATAGTGAACTGTTTTGACCAATACAGAAAAAGTCAGTAAACAAAGTAAGTAAAAGTAGTACACTGTATAGGGGA
Organism: Salvelinus alpinus; assembly: GCF_045679555.1. Lineage (NCBI taxonomy): Eukaryota > Metazoa > Chordata > Actinopteri > Salmoniformes > Salmonidae > Salvelinus > Salvelinus alpinus. The sequence continues at coordinate 17,185,862 of NC_092106.1, forward strand.
TAGGGTGCCTATTGTACAGAGACTTAGGCCTAGGTGCAATCCGTACCGCGGAAGTTCAGCGCTATAGCGTGACTGACATTTAAAGGCAACGTTCCCACGTTCGAGGAGACTGAATTTACGGTAAACGCTGCATTTGTAGGCCCAATTGTAAATTACTTTTACATTTATATTGGGCTATAGCGCTGATCTTCCGCGATACAGATTGAATCTAGCTCTTATTAATCTGGGGACTGTGGAGTGGAGAGTGCAGTAACAGACATAACCGAACTCTCCTGCTTGCCTGGTTTGATAGCGGAGCTGAACCTGCTGAGTGATGAATGTCCCTCCATCCCTCCGTCCATCGCTGAGAGGTACAAGGTGGGGAGGACTTTAGGTGACGGTACCTTTGCTGTTGTCAGAGAGTGTGTGGAGAGATGTACGGGCAGAGAATACGCCCTGAAGATCATCAACAAAGTCAAATGTAGGGGAAAGGTAAGAACTACTCCTGTTTCGGCCCAGTTATACCGAAAGCTACAGAGTAGTAGGGAATTGCAGAGCTCTCTTTTTGTGGGTGTATCTTCGACATATGTCACATTCGCTAATAGCCTATCCAGCAGGATGTCAAAGCTAGCTAGTGAGACCCTACCTCTTCTGATCGGTTATCGAGCTCAGCTCATAGTAGCTGACCGATAAGTCACATGAGTTTCCTCATGTCTTCTCCCCCTATTGAAAATGACTGCATGGTCTCCAGTAGTTTGATAGTAGTAGTAGTATTATTATATTATTTTTACCTGCACTACAGTACTATTAAGCTACTATTAACATCTGTAACCTGACCGCTACTTGATGTTATTCCCCAGGAACACATGATCCAGAACGAGGTGTCCATCCTCCGTCGTGTCAAACATCCCAACATTGTCCTGCTGATCGAGGAAATGGACACCTACAGCGAGCTTTACCTGGTCATGGAGCTGGTCAAGGTGAGTTGACAGAACAGTTAGACGAACAGAATAGATTTGGAGACAGGTTTAGAGAGGGAAACAGAGGAAAGGGCACAGACAGTCAGCTGAGTGGTCTGGAGCTTAGACCAGCTGGTCAAGAAGAGCTGTACCTGGTCAGGTGTTTCATTGATTACACCCTGTTATGGATAGAGTCATGCAGGTCAACACTGTTCATTACAACTCTTCCTGTTGTGAGGTGTAATGTGTGTATCGGTCCACAGGGGGGTGACCTATTTGATTCCATCACCTCCTCTAATAAATACACAGAGAGAGATGCAAGTGGAATGATATATAACCTGGCCAGTGCCATCAAGTACCTGCACAGCCTCAACATCGTACACAGAGACATCAAACCTGAGAACCTGCTGGTGAGTGTGTGTACATGATGTTTTTGAGTGTTTGTTTATTTATGTTTATACACTACCGGTCAAACGTTTTAGAACACTTACTCATTCAAGGGTTTTTCTTTATTTTTACATTGTACAATAATAGTGAAGACATCAAAACTATGAAATAACACATATGGAATCATGTAGTAACCAAAAAAGTGTTAAACAAATATTTTTGTTATTTTATATTTGAGATTCTTCAAAGTAGCCACCCTTTGCCTTGATGACAGCTTTGCACACTCTTGGCATTCTCTCAACCAGCTTCACCTGGAATGCTTTTCCAACAGCCTTGAAGGAGTTCCCACATATACTGAGCACTTGGCTCCGTTTCCTTCACTCTGCGGTCTGACTCATCCCAAACCATCTCAATTTTTTTTCAGGTTGGGGGATTGTGGAGGCCAGGTCATCTAATGCAGCACTCCATCACTCTCCTTCTTGGTAAAATAGCCCTTACGCAGCCTGGAGGTGTGTTGGGTCATTGTCCTGTTGAAAAACAAATGATAGTCCCACTAAGACCAAACCAGATAGAATGGCATATTGCTGCAGAATGCTGTTGTAGCCATGCTGGTTAAGTGTGCCTTGAATTCTAAATAAATCACAGACAGTGTCACCAGCAAAGCACCCCCACACGATAACACCTCCTCCTCCATGCTTTACGGTGGGAACCACACATGCGGAGATCATCCGCTCTCCCACACCACGTCTCACAAAGACATGAACAAAAAATCTCAAATTTGGACTCCAGACCAAAGGACAAATTTCCACCGGTCTAATGTCCAATACTTGTGTTTCTTGGCCCAAGCAAGTCTCTTCTTCTTAATGTTGTCCTTTAGTAGTGGTTTCTTTGCAGCAATTCGACCATGAAGGCCTGACTCACACAGTCTCCTCTGAACAGTTACTTGAACTCTGTGAAGCAGAATCGTAACTCTAATGAACTTATACTCTGCAGCAGAGGTAACACTGGGTCTTCCTTTCCTGGGCGGTCCTCATGAGAGCCAGTTTCATCATAGCGCTTGATGGGTTTTGCGACTGCACTTGAAGAAACTTACCAAATAGGGCTATCTTCTGTATACCTCCCCCCAGACACACACACACCTTGTCACAACACAACTGATTGGCTGAAACGCATTAAGAAGGAAAGAAATTCCACAAACTAACTTTTAAAAATGCACACCTGTTAATTGAATTACATTCCAGGTGACTACCTCATGAAGCTGGTTGGGACACTCTTCTGCCAAGAGTGTGCAAAGCTGTCATCAAGGCAAAGGGTGGCTATTTGAAGAATCTCAAATATAAAATATATTTTAATTTGTTTAACACTTTTTTGGTTACTACATGATTCCATATGTGTTATTTCATGGTTTTGATGTCTTCACTATTATTCTACAATGTAGAACATAGTAAAAATAAAGAAAAACCCTTGAATGAGTAAAACTATATATAGCCGGGATTCAACGCAAGGTGTGATATAATGTGGCACACCACTCAATGCACCTTTTAAACGCCTGAAGTTCAGGAAAATCGCATTTATGGTAAACGCTACACATGTCGACTCAACCATGAATTACTTTTAAAAGTCTGCAACGAGTCACTGTGTGTCCCAGGTGTATGAGCACCAGGATGGTAGTAAGTCTCTGAAGTTGGGAGACTTTGGCTTGGCTAGCCTGGTGGATGGACTCCTCTACCTGGTCTGTGGCACCCCCACCTATGTAGCACCTGAGATCATCGCTGAGACAGGGTACGTCTATGTGTGACAGGTGTGTGACAAGGGTTTGTGTGTTGTCCTCTGACAGGAGTGTGTATTCTCATCTGACAGGTGTGTGTGTGTGTGTGTGTGTGTGTGTGTGTGTGTGTGTGTGTGTGTGTGTGTGTGTGTGTGTGTGTGTGTGTGTGTGTGTGTTGTCCCCTGACAGGTACGGGCTGAAGGTTGATATCTGGGCAGCTGGAGTAATCACATACATCCTGCTGTGTGGCTTCCCTCCCTTCAGTGGGTCTGTGGTGCTCTATGATACCTAGCTAGACAATACCATTATAACCCTTCAGTGAGTCTGTGGTGCTCTATGATACCTAGCTAGACAATACCATTATAACCCTTCAGTGGGTCTGTGCTGCTCTATGATACCTAGCTAGACAATACCATTATAACCCTTCAGTGGGTCTGTACTGCTCTATGATACCTAGCTAGACAATACCATTATAACCCTTCAGTGGGTCTGTACTGCTCTATGATACCTAGCTAGACAATACCATTATAACCCTTCAGTGGGTCAGTACTGCTCTATGATACCTAGCTAGACAATACCATTATAACCCTTCAGTGGGTCTGTACTGCTCTATGATACCTAGCTAGACAATACCATTATAACCCTTCAGTGGGTCTGTGCTGCTATATGATACCTAGCTAGACAATACCATTATAACCCTTCAGTGGGTCTGTACTGCTCTATGATACCTAGCTAGACAATACCATTATAACCCTTCAGTGGGTCAGTGCTGCTCTATGATACCTAGCTAGACAATACCATTATAACCCTTCAGTGGGTCAGTGCTGCTCTATGATACTTAGCTAGACAATACCATTATAACCCTTCAGTGGGTCTGTGCTGCTCTATGATACCTAGCTAGACAATACCATTATAACCCTTCAGTGGGTCAGTGCTGCTCTATGATACCTAGCTAGACAATACCATTATAACCCTTCAGTGGGTCTGTGCTGCTCTATGATACCTAGCTAGACAATACCATTATAACCCTTCAGTGGCTCTGTGCTGCTCTATGTCTTACTCTCTAGCTCAATGCACTAGACTACCGACAATAAGCTGTCTAAAGGCATTTTCCCAGACATTTGTGGAGATCACATTCATAGTAAAAGATTCTCATGTTGGCTGAAGCGTAAATGACCTTTTAAAGTCAGTTTTAGTCTGCTGCGCTATAACGCGCCTTGCATTGAATCCTGGCCATAGTATTTCAGCATACCCAGATAGACGATAACATTATAATGCTGATGATGATAATGACATGAGACTTGCTGTTGTTTTTGTCAAGGAGCAGTGAGGACCAGGAGATTCTGTTGGACCAGATTCTAACGGGACAACTAGACTTCCCTTCACCGTCCTGGGACAACGTGTCTGTCACTGCTAAGGTTGGTCTATGGTTTAATCCCTTCACTTAGTGACAAAACATTTTAATTCAAATAAATAAATAAACAAGCTGTTTGATTGATTTACTGTAGGAGCTGATCACAGGGATGCTGCAGATGAAAGTGGAACAGAGATACACAGCTCTGCAGGTTCTGGATCACCCCTGGGTCAATGTGAGTAACTAGAACTTAGTACATAGAACATACGGTAGGTGTGTGTGTGTGTGTGTGTGTTGGTTGACCAGGTTCTGTTTGTGTTCCAGGATGATGGGCGATTAGTGAACGACCAGCAGCTGTCTGTGGCTGGGAAGATTAAGAAACACTTCAACACTGGTCCTAAAGCCTGCAGCACCACTGCTGGAGTGTCTGTTATCACAGTAAGGATCCCTCTTAGTCATTCTTACTCAAGGCTGTGTAGGTGTTTAGGACTGTTCAGAATGTGTACAGCCCAAAACAGGTTCTTCACATGTAACTCTGACATCTAATGCATGTCCTCTTCTACCTCATCTCCCTCTCTCTACCTCTCTCCCTCTTCTCTCTTTCTCTGCCTCTCTCCTCGCTCCTGATTCTCTCTCTTTGCCCCTCTCTCCCCCTATCTCTTTCTCTCTTTGTTTTCTTTCTCCCCCTTCTCTCTCCCCCTCTCTTCTCTCCTCCCTCTCTCATCTCTCCCTCTCTCCTCTCTCCCTTTCAGACCACCCCTCTTGATAAGGAGCGGCAGATTTTCAGACTAAGACACCAGCAGGGTGTGAGGTTGAAGTCCCGCCCCCGCCTCCAGCCCCATCCCCAACCAACTGGCTTCCCCACTAGCGCCAGCCAAAGCTCCAACAACCCTGCCCTTTCTCCCGCTGATTTCACTTCAGAGTCAGAAGATTATTCCCCCAGCCCCTCCCCCACCTCTCCTAGCTCCGCTGACACCGTCCGCTCCCCTACCTCCCCCTTCTAGACTTCTAGACCCCGAAGGAAGAGAGAGGGGAGAAGAGGATGGAAAGAGAACGAGGAAGGACAGGGGGCACGCATTCCTGTACTAACACTAGCCCATGACCCTGTATTCATGACAGTCTGTCAAGATGCCTGCCAATTACTTAAACATTGATTTGCCATTCCGGCTACATTGTCAGTTAACCCTAAGATACACTGGGGTCAGAGCCATACACAGAAATCAGTTAGGGTTAAAGGTTAGAGGTTAGAGGTTAGGGTCAAGGTTAAAGGTGTATTCTGGATGGGTTCTGCTCTGGCCCTGAGAGGTTACTAAGGCAGAGAATCTGTATCTGCTTATCTTTTCTAAGACACCACATAGACATACAGTAGTTAAGCCTTTTTTCAGCAAACACTGACTACTCATCTGCTGAAGTCCCCTGGTGTTGGGAGATGAGTACTGCAGGGCAACCAACCTGCTAACACAACAACTATGTAAACCTACAGATCAAAATCTTCCATTTAACTTGACGGGACCTCATACGCCCTGAATAGGTCGTCTTAAGTATTTCTGTGATTAAACATACATTTTGAAAAATAATAATGATAATAATAATGACTTTGTGTCCTTGAAAAGCACTATATAAATTAAAAAACATTTATTATTCATTTTGAAAATGTATGCATACAGTCAGTTATCTATTTAAGTGAAGTGATATAGCATCCAATTCATTACAACTTGTTTAGTTAATTCTGTAGAAAAACACTTCCAAGTGAAACGATGTAATCTCAGATTCAGAACATTCAATAATGTGTAATGTGAAGATATAATGTATGTATACTGAACAAACATATAAACGCCACATGTAAAGTGTTGGTCCCATGTTTCATGAGCTGAAATAAAAGATCACAGAAATGTTCTATACGCATAAAAAGCTTATTTCTCTAAAATTTGTTTACATCCCTATTAGTGAGCATTTCTCCTTTGCCAATATAATCCATCCACCTGACAGGCGTGGCATATCAAGAAGCTGATTAAACAGCATGATCATTACACAGGCATACCTTGTGCTGGGGACAATAAAAGGCCACTCCTAAATGTGTAGTTTTGTCACACAACACAATGCCACAGATGGCTCAAGTTGATGGAGCGTGCAATTGGCATGCTGACTGCAGAAATGTCCACCAGAGCTGTTGCCAGATAATTGAATGTTCATTTCTCTACAATAAGATGCCTCCAATGTCATTTTAGAGAATTTGGCAGTACGTTCAACCGGCCTCACAGCCGCAGACCACGTGTAAGCACGCCATCCCAGGACCTACACATACGGCTTCTTCACCTGCGGGATTGTCTGAGACCAGCTGAGGAAACTGAGAAGTATTTCTGTCTGTAATAAAGCCCTTTTGTGGGGAAAGACTCATTCTGATTGTCTGGGCCTTGCTCCCCAGTGGGTGGGCCAGTCTCCCATGTGGGTGTGCCTATGCCCTCCCAGGCCCACCCATGGCTGCGTCCCATCCCTGCCCAGTCATCTATCTAACTATCTAGCATTGAGCTATTCTCCAGTTCTTGGTGCTGCTGGAGATATAATATATTATACACTTTACAGAGGACCAGAGAAGGGAGCTAGAAGCTATCCAGGCATTCTGCTATACCATACGGATTGGTTGATGGAATATATTTTTGTCCATGACTGTTATGCCAGTGTGCCAGTTCAAGAAAAGTCCTCATTTAATGGACTATGGAATGGGTTGTGTATTGGGAAAGCTATTAATGGACATTTTCATGGCTTTTTATTTTGGTAAAGAAATGGCCTTGTTTCAGTTAATATGTTAATATGTTGATAGTGAAATAATTACCTAGTTAAAGTACAATTCCTGGCCTGAGCACTATAGATCAAGTGCAATTAGGTTCTGGATCTCATACCAACATTAGACAGCACATAGACTTTTTAAAGCGATCGTTAACCATAAATAATCCGTACATGTATGTGAGTGTATGTCAGAACAGAGGTGTCATGGCAGCTGCTTTAAGTACAGCCTGAATTTTCAGCTTGCTGTGTGTAAGCCAGGGGTTGGAACTGGTTCAGAAACAGAACCGAAAACCAGCATCAGAATCTGGTCCTAATTCAGATAATTCATGTTATAACAAGATGCCCAATGCTTCAAGGCAAGCCACCACCTCCTCCACCCTTTCTCACTCTCTCCCAACCCGCAAAATTTCAATTGCATCTCACGCTCTACAATTGTCTGTCTAATACATGTAAACTACTATGGCTTGCCCTCTCCATATCAAGCTGCTATATCTGCACAGATTGGTGAAGTAATTTAATGTCGAGCTAAATATATATTAAAAAAAGGATTTCAGAGGTTTAAAAAGGAACAGAAAGGATCAATATAAACTGTTACTTTTTGGGGGTTCAAACCGGTTTAGAACTTTATTTTGCTGGTCAAAACAATGGAATGGAACGGAAATAATAACGATTGTTTAGAACAAAACTATTGGAAAATAATTTTGGTTGGCAGGTCTAGAGAAAGAGAGAGAAGCACAGCCCCAAGACCAGCTTGCTTAGGGGACTCTTCTCCAGGTTCATTTCTCTGTAGGTGATGGCTTTGTTATGGAAGGTTTGGGAATCGCTTCTTTTTAGGTGGTTGTAGAATTTAACGGCTCTTTTCTGGATTTTGATAATTAGCGGGTATTGGCTTAATTCTGCTCTGCATGCATTATTTGGAGTTTTATGTTGTACACTGAGGATATTTTTGCAGAATTCTGAATGCAGAGTCTCAATTTGGTGTTTGTCCCATTTTATGAATTCTTGGTTGGTGAGCGGACCCCAGACCTCACAACCATAAAAGGCAATGGGTTCTATAACTGATTCAAGTATTTTTAGCAAAATCCTAATTGGTATGTCAAATGTTATGTTCCTTTCGATGGCATAGAATGCCCTCTTGCCTTGTCTCTCAGCTCATTCACAGCTTTGTGGAAGTTACCTGTGGCGCTGATGTTTAGGCCGAGGTGTCTGTTAACAAACACAAACAGACCCCACAGAGCTCCAGGACAGCAACACAATTAGATCCAACCAAATCATGAGAAAACAGAAAGATAATTACTGAACATATTGTAAAGAATTAACGAAAAAACGGAGCAAACTAGAATCCTATTTGGCCCTAAACAGAGAGTACATAGTGGCAGAATACCTGACCACTGTGACTGACCCAAACTTAAGGAAAGCTTTGACTATGTACATTCTCAGTGAGCATTGCTATTGAGAAAGGCTGCCATAAGCAGACCTGGCTCTTTAGAGAAAACAGGCTATGCACACACTGCCCACAAAATGAGGTGGAAACTGAGCTGCACTTCCTAACCTCCTGCTAAATGTATGACCATATTAGAGACACATATTTCCCTCAGATTACACAGATCCACAAAGATTTCAAAAACAAACCCAATTTTGATCAACTCCCATATCTACTGGGTGAAATACCACAGTCTGCCATCACAGCAGTAAGATTTGTGACCTGTTGCCAGAAGGGCAACCAGTGAAGAACAAACACCATTGTAAATACAATCCGTATTTATACTTATTTATTTTCCATATTTGCACATTGTTACAACACCGTATATAGACATAATATGACATTTGAAATGTCTTTATTCTTTTGGAACTTCTGTGAGTGTAATATTTACTGTTCATTTTTATTGTTTATTTAACTTTTGTTTATTATCTACTTCACTTGCTTTGGCAATGTTAACATATGTTTCCCATGACAATAAAGCCTTTAAATTGAATTTAATTGAAATTGAGAAGCACAGTAAGTTGGCAGGTCTAGACAGAGACACAGTGAGTTGACAGGTCTAGAGAGAGAAGCACAGTGAGTTGACAGGTCTAGACAGAGACACAGTGAGTTGACAGGTCTAGACAGAGACACAGTGAGTTGACATGTCTAGTAAGAGAAGCACAGTGAGTTGACATGTCTAGTAAGAGAAGCACAGTGAGTTGACATGTCTAGTAAGAGAAGAACAGTGAGTTGACATGTCTAGTAAGAGAAGAACAGTGAGTTGACAGGTCTAGTAAGAGAAGCACAGTGAGTTGACATGTCTAGAGAGAGAAGAACAGTGAGTTGACATGTCTAGTAAGAGAAGAACAGTGAGTTGACAGGTCTAGACAGAGACACAGTGAGTTGACAGGTCTAGACAGAGACACAGTGAGTTGACAGGTCTAGAGAGAGAAGAACAGTGAGTTGACATGTCTAGTAAGAGAAGAACAGTGAGTTGACATGTCTAGTAAGAGAAGCACAGTGAGTTGACATGTCTAGAGAGAGAAGCACAGTGAGTTGACAGGTCTAGAGAGAGAAGAACAGTGAGTTGACATGTCTAGTAAGAGAAGAACAGTGAGTTGACATGTCTAGTAAGAGAAGCACAGTGAGTTGACATGTCTAGAGAGAGAAGCACAGTGAGTTGACAGGTCTAGAGAGAGAAGAACAGTGAGTTGACATGTCTAGTAAGAGAAGAACAGTGAGTTGACATGTCTAGTAAGAGAAGCACAGTGAGTTGACATGTCTAGAGAGAGAAGAACAGTGAGTTGACATGTCTAGTAAGAGAAGAACAGTGAGTTGACAGGTCTAGACAGAGACACAGTGAGTTGACAGGTCTAGACAGAGACACAGTGAGTTGACAGGTCTAGAGAGAGAAGCACAGTGAGTTGACAGGTCTAGAGAGAGAAGGACCGTGAGTTGACAGGTCTAGAGAGAGAAGTACAGTGAGTTGACAGGTCTAGAGAGAGAAGCACAGTGAGTTGACAGGTCTAGAGAGAGAAGAACAGTGAGTTGACAGGTCTAGAGAGAGAAGGACAGTGAGTTGACAGGTCTAGAGAGAGAAGGACAGTGAGTTGACAGGTCTAGAGAGAGAAGGACCGTGAGTTGACAGGTCTAGAGAGAGAAGAACAGTGAGTTGACAGGTCTAGAGAGAGAAGGACAGTGAGTTGACAGGTCTAGAGAGAGAAGGACAGCAAGTTTACAGGTCTAGAGAGAGAAGGACAGTGAGTTGACAGGTCTAGAGAGAGATGCACAGTGAGTTGACAGGTCTAGAGAGAGAAGTACAGTGAGTTGACAGGTCAAGAGAGAGATAAGGACAGTGAGTTGACAGGTCTAGAGAGAGAAGGACAGTGAGTTGACAGGTCTAGAGAGAGAAGGACAGTGAGTTGACAGGTCTAGAGGGAGAAGCACAGTGAGTTGACAGGTCTAGAGAGAGAAGTACAGTGAGTTGACAGGTCTAGAGAGAGATAAGCACAGTGAGTTGACAGTTCTAGAGAGAGAAGGACAGTGAGTTGACAGGTCTAGAGAGAGAAGAACAGTGAGTTGACAGGTCTAGAGAGTGGACAGTGAGTTGACAGGTCTAGAGAGAGAAGAACAGTGAGTTGACAGGTCTAGAGAGTGGACAGTGAGTTTACAGGTCTATAGAGAGAAGAACAGTGAGTTGACAGGTCTAGAGGGAGAATTACAGTGAGTTGACAGGTCTAGAGAGAGAAGAACAGTGAGTTGACAGTTCTAGAGAGAGAAGAAGAACAGTGAGTTGACAGGTCTAGAGGGAGAAGTACAGTGAGTTGACAGGTCTAGAGAGAGAAGGACAGTGAGTTGACTGTATCTATCTGCTGAATGTAATTTTCCAAAAGACATTTGTTACTACATTTCTGTTGTGAGAGAAAGAAAAGGTACTGATTGAAAGTATGTTACTGTGCAAAATATGTATTTTTACCCGATGTTATTTAAGATTCAGTGACTACATGTGAAGCCAATTTGATTGGGATTCATCACCAGTAGCACGTCTTTTTTCCTGATGATGTTAGTGAATGGTCTTTGTTCCTGAAGAAGCAACCCTGTAACTGGTGGTCATCAGCAAGCCAAACCTGTGAATAAATCACTTCCTCAATCTGAGAGCCTGGTCATTGTACTGCGTCACTCCAGGGGGAGTACAGTAGAACAATCTGGGATTTACAAACAGCAGCCACAGCAGCAGCAGCAATAACAACATCCAGTCAGTAGATGGCAGTATAGGATAATCTGTACCAGATCCAGAAGATAGTAGTAAAACAACAACAAACACAATAAACATTTCAGCACGTTGAGCTTCCACTCTTGAGATAACTTTTAGTGCATGGGTTTATAAGTAAAATACATATACATACTCTATTCTATATGGCAGACTATTAGGAAAACATAGTACTAGTTATGTTCAGACTGCTATAAAGAATGGAAAATTCACTTGCATAAGAGCTTGCTTTATTTATTTTTATTATAAATACAACAAAAAGGAAACCAATGTTATATTGCACAGTTTATTAATCTGTATATATTGGCAGAGCTTAATGTAAAACAGCTTCAAACAAACACAAGGTAAATACCTCAGAAATTGCAACATATGCAAAAAACAACAGGTAAATACAAATAACTTATAAAATCATATGATATACTTATATCAACAAAATATATTACATACAAATCAAAAAAAGTATTTGAAAGCAATAAGAAATGTTAAAAAAAACGACATCAAATTGCAATGTCAACACAAATCAAATGCATTTATTTAGCAAAATCCTCCTTACACAAATATTGTCTAAATAAACCCAGAATGTCAAATTCATATTGATGGTTATTATGAGTCAAACCAGTAAAGTAAGATATATTTTCCCTACTACAGCCACTGTAGGTCTCTGCATGCAGAGCCCCTTGTTTAGCTAGGCTGCTGTCTGTACCATTACAATGCAAATCCAAACTCTTTGCATATTGCAATTTCTTTTTTTCCTTTTCATCTTACTGTCAACTCACACGTGGTATATTTAACATTGTTGTAATATTTTCTGTTTATTCAAAATAGTTAAGAATAATTTTTGGATGACTATAGCCTGTTCTTGGTTAGCTTAGCTACATGCCCCAACCTTTCATTTAGCCTGGGTATCAGTCTGTTTGCACTAACATTCCATTCCTTTCCACTACTTGCCATGCCAAATATCATGTCATATTTGTCATATGACACAGAGTACAATGAGTGGAATGGTAGTACAAAACAGGTCTGGATTGCAGGCTGTAATAAACTCATGGCATTGATAGTTTTCATATTGAGTTACCATAGTTATCATCCAAAGTTTCTACAACTGATGTCTTGCACTGCCTTCCTTATCAATCCATTAGCTGGAAATACAAACCACGACGACTAAAGAATTCAGTGCTAAACCTGACTAGCCTGTGGTAGTCATTTTAAAAGTAGATAAAAGTAATTTTAAATCCTTGCCTTTGTTGAAATATAAATAAAATAGTTACCGAAAAACAAATGGGATGTAAATCATTACAAGGATTGTTATTTCCTGCTTTATAATGTGAAACGTGATTAAGAAACAAATTACAATTACAATGGACAAATTTCACACAGTACGTAGAGTTCTGAAATTGCCCTTACAGACATGTAAACACATTATCAAATTAACATAGAACAATTTGTTGCTTTTGACACCTACATCAATAGACTACTGTGATGGGAGACCAACTATCAGTTATTATTACTAACCAACTAATCTACGTCCCAAATGGCACGCTAATCCCTTTATAGTGCATTTCTTTTGACCAGAGCCCTATGGGTCCTGATCAAATGTTGCACACTATAAAGGGAATAGGGTACCATTTTGGACGCACACTAAGACATGATGTGAGAGAGTCAGGTCACGGTTTGGAACAGAGAATTATGGTTCAACTGTCAAAATGGAGACTAAATGGAGACGTCTTGTTCTTTTCAAATCTTTTCTGGAAATCAACTCTTTACATCATCCTTATATACAACAGTTTTTCCTTTTTTCCTAGAAAAGTGTCCCAAGTTTGATATGTATTTGACATACAAATGTTGTATAAACGTTATTAACCGTAGGTTTGTTTATTGTATTTTTCACAGTTTTAAATATGACCAGTTGAATAAAATCGTACATTCATTTTTTTAAATCAGTGTTGAAAGAAACTGTCACTGTAGCACTATAACTGACCTCGTCTTCTAAGATCATCAGTTGAAGTGTTTTTTCTCCACGTCTTATAACCTATATTTTAACCTGTCTGTCTCTGGGCCTTAGTATATACAGTGGGGTCTGAAATTATTGACACCCTTGATAAATATGAGCAAAAATTACTCTATAAAAGAAATAATTCAAATACTGAGCTATATTGTATAGTAAAAATATATATATTATTTTATACTAATTCAATTGCTCAGAGAAAGGGATTTTGTTTGACAAGTAATATATATATATATATATATATTAAATATAGGTTGCAAAGGGAGGGTATTACTGGAAATGTTTGAAGTTTAACAATAAACTACCAGCATTTTGGTATCTTTTAAGGATTTTATGTAATCTATCACACAACATCTAGTGGCCCTTTTGGGTACTTCAGATTATCACAGGTCAAAGATCATAACCCCAAGACATTCTAACCTCCCATGTTATTGGTAATGGTGAGAGGTTAGCATGTCTTGAGGGTATGATTTTGACCCTCTGTAACTTTCCCACTCATCATTATTCATTATTATCTGTAATCATCATTATTATCTGTAATCATGGTAGCATCCACATTAATTACGAAGTGTTTAGAAATGTATCATATTCATATTTACAATAAAAGTGACTCCAAAATGACAGAATACATTATTTACCATTCATTTCTACCATTCTATAATCAGAAACACAACCTAAACAAACTGCAAATGCAAACAACAAGTTTGTAGAATCCAAAGCTTGATGTAGTCATTGCATGCTAGGAATATGGTACCAAATACTACACTTTTGACAACTTTATTTATAAGAATCTTTAGGTAGCTTTAATTTTCACTCCTACCTCTTGAGAATAGTTTTTTTTAACTTGTTAAACAAAATCTCTTTCTCTAAGCAATTCTAATAACATAAAATAATTCTCACATTTTTGGGAGCATATAATATAGCTCAGTTTCTGAATTATTTATTTTATACAGTCATTATTGTTCATCTTCATCAAGGGTGTCAATAATTGCGGACCCCACTGTATTCCTACAGTTTATGGTTAGTTAGTTAACCTGTCGTTAACTTGTAGTTGACCTGTGAGGTTAGTTAGCATTAGTTAACTCTTATACCGTAGTTAGCTAACTTGTATAGGTAGTTAACAGCAGCTAACCTGTATAGTTGGTTAACAGTAGTGTCCAGGTGTCCTCCAAACATGGCCATGTTGTACTGCCTCTCTGTCTCTGTAACCCTCAGTATCTGTTCTGGTGCTCGTAGTGCCACCGGTTGAAGTCGATGTTGAACGCCACAATGCTACCGGATGCCATGCCAGTGATGAGAGTCCTGGGGGAGGGGACACACACACACACAATACAGTATGTTCATCAACACAATAAGACCCATTACTTTACTAACATAAACACTATAGGTGTGAGTGTGTATGTGTGTGAGTGAATGTGTGTGTGGTGTGTGTCTGGTGTGTATGTATGTGTGTGAGGAAAGTGACGCTTGTGTATTGCTCCAAGGCAAGTGTGCTTTCAGAACATTGCACTGCAATTTCGTTGTCTCTATGGCAACCGGTTCTATTTAAAGAAAACAAAGCTCACTGAACTGCGAACGTTCCATTTCCCCAAATGTACCCTGACAAGCATGAAACACACAGGCCCTTTCAGTGTTACAGCCTACATACTGCTCTACAACCACACACACACACACACACACACACACACACACACACACACACACACACACACACACACACACACACACACACACACACACACACACACACACACACACACACACACACACACACACACACACACACACACACACAAGCCATTGATCCTGTTGTAGAGGCAACCTGATTGGGTGGACAAACAGGACTAACCTCTGGTCGTGAGAGAGGTCCATGGCGCGGACACCAGCATCACAGCCTGGGTAGATGTAGAGTTGTTTGAAGTCACAGGCCTGCCACACTTCCACTACCCCGTTGTCTCCACCCGTCACCAGGTTCTGACCATCACTACTCAGCATAATGGCCTAGGGAGCACATCATAATAATTATATAATAATAAATCAAATAAATAACATAAAAATAAACAATAATAACGACATCATCTACCTCAAATCACAGCCTATGTAGTAAACTACTTTAGATATTTAGACCCTAGGCCCTATGTAGTGCACTAAGTTTGAATACTGCTGTCCAGCAATGATTTACATCTCTTTCACATTGAAAATGTGGAGTAGGTTCTGTCGATCAGTGGAATCCCTCCCCAATTGAATCCCTTGTTTATATATAATTTTAAGACAGTAAAATGTGAAGACTGTGCAAGGCGTGTGTAGACTTTTACTAGGTACATATTGTGTCTGTTGTCTTACCCGTGTTGAGTCGTTGACCTCCATCTGAGCCAGTAGTTTTCCGTTGATGCTGAAGTTACAGAAGCGTCCTCTCTCGTAGCAGATGATACAGTGGCCCTCGCTGGACACCGATATGAGGCGGGGACACAGGCAGTTATCTGGGCCCTCCAGGGCCCGCAGCAGGTCCCCTGTTATAGTGTGGACCAGACACGGACCCTCTGGAGGGAAGATAGAGTTACACACTAACATGCACGGACGAATGCACACACACTGTTTCAAGAATGTTACTCAACATTCCACTCCTAACTGAGATACTCAACATTCCACTCCTAAATGAGATAACTCAACTATGTACTGTGGCATGTGACATTACAATCCTATCAGCCAACTCACATACACTATATAAACAAAAGTATGTGGACACCCTTTCAAATTAGTGGATTGGGCTATTTCAGCCACACACGTTGCTGACAGGTGTATAAAATCGAGCACACAGCCATGCAATCTCCATAGACAAATATTGGCAGACGAATGGCCTGAAGAGCTCAGTGACTTTCAACGTGGCACCGTCATTGGATGCCACCTTTCCAACAAGTCCGTTTATCAAATTTCTGCCCTGCTAGAGCTTCCCCGGTCAACTGTAAGTGCTGCTATTGTGAAGTGGAAACATCTAGGAGCAACAACGACTCTGCCGCAAAGTGGTAGGCCACACAAGCTCACAGAAAGGGACCGCCAAGTGCTGAAGCGTGTAGTACGTAAAAATCGTCTGTCCTCGGTTGCAACACTCCCTTCCGAGTTCCAAACTGCCACTGGAAGCAATTTCAGTACAATAAATGTTTATTGAGAGCTTCAAGACATGTGTTTCCATAGCCGAGCAGCCAAACACAAGACTAAGATCACCATGCGCAATGCCAAGCGTCAAATGGAGTGGTGTAAAGCTCGCCGCCATTAGACTCTGGAGCAGTGCACTACTTTGGAACAGAGCCATATGGGCCCTGGTCAAAAGACGTGCACTACACAGGGAATAGAGTGCCATTTGGGACTCAGGCTGTCTCTGCTGACCTTTGGCTCCACTGATGACCAGTCCCAGCTCGGCACACACAGAGACACACACCACCTCATGGTCATGGCCGGTCAGCACAGCTCGCGGTGCCGGGTAGTCACCTGGAACACAACACAACAGTTGGGTTTTATTAAGAACAACATACCATGGCTTGGGATCGTTGCAACAGAGTTCACTTCACTGGGGGATGCGAAGAATGTAATGAACTATGTTGATAAATAACTGACCACAGACATTGTGATAGTCACATCCACCCAGCTGCTGCCAGCGAGGTCCTGGTCAATTGTCATATAAATGTTGTGACGGCAGATCATCCCCTTCCCCAACCACCCTCCCCTCACACTGTCCCATGATTGATGACGGCTGGGGGAGAGGCTAGTGAAGGGAGGTCCTGGACACCTGGAGTCTCTCCCCTTCTCGTCCCTCTCTCCTCTCCTCCCTTCTACTCCCTTCCACCCCTCTCTCCTCTCACCCCATGTGTCTTTTCCTTCCTCTCTCCTCTCATCCCTCTTTCTTCTCCACTCTCCTCCCTTTCACCCCTCTCTCTTCTCCAGTCCCTTAGAGGGTAGGACCAGAGCAGACCTGCCAGTCCCAGGACAGTGTGAGGCCTCCAGAGAGATCACAGACTCATCCAGCTCACCTGCCCTACAAAAGATTCAATCAGCCTACACTGAGCCCCCCCCAGCCAGCCAACACAACCTCCCCACCCTGCCTCACATTGCAGTGATATGGGCCGAGTTGGGCCTGAGAGGCAGGCGGGGGATTGAGCTGGAAGTTATTTTAATGACCAGGGGCCTCATTTATCAAGAATGCGTACATTTCTCACTAAATTCTGAGCAATGGATAAATGATAGCCTAATATTTGTTGTGTAGCGGGAATAAAAGTCTACATGAGATCTCCTTACCAATGGCAAATGCATCTGTTTCATCATTAGGCATATGTTTTAATGTTTTTATTAGCCTACCATTATTATCATTCCTGTGTATCAAACGCCTCCATTTTCCTCAAAAGAACAATATTTGCTTGCAATACAGTTGATCAACCACTAGACGTGGTGAATACTCATGATCTGAGATTTGCATGGAGATAAGCAAAGTTCCCATCAAGATCAACATTGATAAATGTTGATAAAACACCTTTGTGGGAAAACTGGCAAGGTTTAGTCTTTTCTGTGCGCTGACTGGGCACGGACCTTTGATAAATGAGGCCTGAGGTGTTTAAGGACACATGCAGGCTGATGTACATTAGAGGGCACTGTTCTCTTCCTGCCAAGGGTTACAACATCTTCAACTCTGTCAAATATGAATCATATAATACTCTCCTACCTAGATTGCTGTGAACTGAAGTCTGACAAAAAATATTATTGTTCATCTTAAAATTGTATCATAAATGATGATTAACTGCTTTATTAATAATACAACTAAATAGCTCATATACAGTACCGGTCAAAAGTTTGGACACGCATACTCGTTCAAGGGTAATTCTTATTTTTTTTAACTATTTTCTACAATATAGAATATTAGTGAAGACATTAAAACTATGAAATAACACATATGGAATCATGTAGTAACCAAATCAAAATATATTTTATATTTGAGATTCTTCAAAGTAGCCACCCTTTGCCTTGATGACAGCTTTGCACACTCTTGGCATTCTCAGAACCAGCTTCATGAGGTAGTCACCTGGAATTAATTTCACTTAAACAGGTGTGCCTTGTTAAAAGTTAATTTGTGGAATTTCTTTCCTTCTAATGCATTTGAGCCAATCACTTGTGTTGTAACAAGGTACGGGTGGTATACAGAAGAAAGCCCTATTTGGTAAAAGACCAAGTCCATATTATGGCATGAACAGCTCAAATAAGCAAAGAGAAACGACAGTCCATCATTACTTTAAGACCAGCCAAAATTTCAAGAACTTTGAACGTTTCTTCAAGTGCAGTCGCAAAAACCATCAAGCGCTATGATGAAACTGGCTCTCATGAGGACCACCACAGGAAAGGAAGACACAGAGTTAACTCTGCTGCAGCAGATGATAAGTTCATTAGAGTTACCAGCCTCAGAAATTGCAGCCCAAATAAATGCTTCACAGAGTTCAAGTAACAGACACATCTCAACATCAACTGTTCAGAGGAGACTGTGTGAGTCAGGCCTTCATGGTCAAATTGCTGCAAAGAAACCACTACTAAAGGACACCAATAAGAAGAAGAGACTTGCTTGGGCCAAGAAACATGAGCAATGGACATTAGACTGGTGGAAGTCTTTTGGTGTGATGAGTCCAAATTTGAGATTTTTGGTTCCAACCGCTGTGTCTTTGTGAGATGCAGAGTATGTGAACGGATGATCTCCGCATGTGTGGTTCCCACCATGAAGCATGGAGGAGGAGGTGAGATGGTGCATTGCTGGTGACACTGTCTGTGATTTATTTAGAATTTAAGGCACACTTAACCAGCATGGCTACAACAGCATTCTGCAGTGATACACCATCCCATCTGGTTGCGCTTAGTGGGACTATCATTTGTTTTTCAACAGGACAATGACCCAAAACACACCTCCAGGCTGTGTAAGGGTTATTTGACCAAGAAGGAGAGTGATGGAGTGTTGCATCAGATGACCTTGCCTCCACAATCACCTGACCTCAACCCAATTGAGATGGTTTGGGATGACTTGGACAGCAGAGTGAAGGAAAAGCAGCCAACAAGTGAAAATGATATGTAGGAACTGCTTCAAGACTGTTGGAAAAGGATTCCAGGTGAAGCTGGTTGAGAGAATACCAAGAGTGTGCAAAGCTGTCATCAAGGCAAAGGGTGGCTACTTTGAAGAATCTAAAATCTAAAATATATTTTAATTTGTTAAACACTTTTTTGGTTACTACATGACTCCATATGTGTTACTTCATAGTTTTGATGTCTTCACTATTATTTTACAATTTAGAAAAAGTTAAAATAAAGAAAAACCCTTGAATGAGTAGGTGTGTCCAAACTTTTGACTGGTACTGTAGGTAGCTACTGAAGACCACTATGTGTTTCATCTATAGTGAAGAACTTATTAAATGTTCACTCTGAAAAAACTGATATCAAACATCCTGGTTTGATTGATATGGAATATGATTAGTTGAAGTTCTCTCCATAGAAGAAACCTTCCTTTGTTAGGAAGGTGCACAGTGCAGTAAGCAGTGTGTATGTGTGTGTGTGTACCATGGGAGTGTTTTCTCCTGCAGTATAGTGCTGCGGCACCCTCTATTAATTGGAACAAACCAAGCTGAAATTCTTAATTATCTTCAGAAAAGATAATGAGAAAAACACTCACACCAACCACAGCCCCATGTGACACCAGTTCATGCACAGTACACACAAATACATTACACACACACACACACACACACACACACACACACACACACACACACACACACACACACACACACACACACACACACACACACACACACACACACACACACACACACACACACACACACACACACACACACACACACGCACGCTCACACACGCTCACACACGCTCACACACTGTTATTGTGTCCAAGTCAGACAAATGGTGAAGTGGTTGTTTTGAACACAGATAATTAGTGAGTATGAGGAACTAAGTGAGAAGAGCAGCAGAAATCAAATCACACTGGAGCTGAATAGCAAGACATCTGGAGTATTTTACTGGAACGCAAGTAACACACACATATAGGTGCATATACAGCAGATGCTTCTCCCTGTCAGGGCCGGCGTTATGTGTGTTCTCCCTGTCCCTGTCTCTGTATGTGTACACAATGTATCTGATGCTGTCTGGACAAACGGAGTATGGCATGTCATACTTTTTCTGGCCTGACAGCATCAGATACATGGGCTACATACAGTAAGACAGAGGGGTGCTGTTTCGCTCGCTAGTTTCTGCAGCGAGGAATAAGCCCAATGCGTTTCTATGGGCACAATATGCAGAACTAAACTTGTTGAAAGGCATTATATACAGATCTCTGGTTTCAGCCACTTGAAAATTAGAAAGGAAAGTTGACGGGTGCACAGTGCACTGTTCGGATGCTGGCTTCCCCTAAAGTAAAGTGATGTTTTGACAAAATTATATAATTACTCCTGTCTAAGTAAAATCATTCAAAAGACTTTACCAGAGAGCTTGACTTAGCCACAGAGGATCATTGGCTCTTTCTTTTTAAATAGCCTATGCTTATTTGCGAAGCCAGAATTCGTGCAGCGTGCGCGGCTATAGGCCTAGGTGAACATTGAGTTGCGTCTGTCAGTGAATAGCATCTCAAATGTGTTTAGATAATGTGTCTTGAGTACAAGAAGAAGGGGCATGCACTAAACTCTACAGAATGTGCTCTGCTGTCTCTTGCCAAATCTTGCACATTCATTGTTTCATTGTGTGAATTGTTTGCCCTTTGATTGTTTATTTATATCAATTCAACATTACATACACTACCGTTCAAAAGTTTGGGGTCACTTAGAAAGGTCCTTGTTTTTGAAAGAAAAGCAAATCTTTTGTCCATTAAAATAACATAAAATTGATCAGTGTAGACATTGTTAATGTGGTAAATGACTATTGCAGCTGGAAGCGGCTGATTCTTTATGGAATATCTACATAGGCGTACAGAGGCCCATTATCAGCAACCATCACTCCTGTGTTTCAATGGCACGTTGTGTTAGCTAATCCAGGTTTATCATTTTAAAAGGCAACTTGATCGTTAGAAAGCCCTTTTGTAATTATGTTAGCACAGCTGAAAACTGTTGTTCTGATTAAAGAAGCAATAAAACTGGCCTTCTTTAGACTAGTTGAGTATCTGGAGCATCAGCATTTGTGGGTTCGATTACAGGTTCAAAATGGCCAGAAACAAAAAACTTTTTTCTGAAACTCGTCAGTCTATTCTTGTTCTGAGAAATGAAGGCTATTCCATGCGAGAAATTGACAAGAAACTGAAGATCTTGTACAAGCTGTGTACTACTCCCTTCATAGAACAGTGCAAACTGGCTCTCACCAGAATAGAAAGAGGAGTGGGAGTCCCCGGTGCACAACTGAGCAAGAAGACAAGTACATTAGAGCGTCAAGTTTGAGAAACAGATCCCTCACAAGTCCTCAACTGGCAGCTTTATTAAATAGTACCCGCAAAACACCAGTCTCAACGTCAACAGTGAAGAGGTGACTCCGGGATGCTGGCCTTCCAGGCAGAGTTGCAAAGAAAAAGCCATATCTCAGACTGGCCAATAAAAAGAAAAGATTAAGATGGACAAAAGAACACAGACACAGTACAGAGGAACTCTGCCTAGAAGGCCAGCATCCCGGAGTCGCCTCTTCACTGTTGACGTTGAGATTTTTTGCATTTTAATTCGTTTTTTGATTAACCACATGACAATAATTTTGAGAAACTAAAACAGTATTATTGAAGTGAAGGTGTTCCACAAAAATGCGCATACATGTTTTAAATAACTGGCACACAGATAGGTAGAAATCATAAGATAAATTGTAAACTTCCCCAAACTTGAAACTCACAAGCTGCCTATGGTCTTTATTGTAACACACATGAACAACATTTGAAGAAAAAAACGGGCCTGCCTATAGAAATCAAATGGCAGTCCAACTGATTCATTCTGGCGCCAGCCCTGCTCACTGTCTCTGTCCATCATTCCATAACAAGAGTGGAAACTAGAATTTTCACTGCTGATCAAAGAATGCTTTTATTAATATAATAATCTACCTTAATGAACTACAGCTCCACAATGAGGTGCTGTAATTAATTTGAGCTGATATGAAGAGCTTCCTCTCTCTACCCTTGAACAGAGGGCAACTACTGGCTACAGCTCATGGACAGGACTGTTACACTGTGTGTGTGTGTGTGTGTGTGTGTGTGTGTGTGTGTGTGTGTGTGTGTGTGTGTGTGTGTGTATGTCTGTCTCTGTCTGTTTGTGTGTGTGTGCATGTGAGTGTGTGTTCTGACTTACTGTTGTTGGGGTTGTCTCCTATGATGTGGTGTCGTCCACTCCAGTACCACAGTAGCAGAGTAGCGTCTCTGGACCCTGACACGATGTAGCAGTCTCCCCCGATGTAGCTCTCTGACCGGGCCAGACACGTCACCACGTCCCAGTGGCCAAACACTATCTGGGTCAGCTTACCTGCAGCACAGAGAGAGCAATATAAAGTATTGTAGACATACAGTAGTATTAAGGTACCAGTATTATACAGTCTGTACTATTATCTGGGTCAGCTTACCTGCACAGAGACAGTATTATGATTTAAACCTTTGTGTCTAGGCCTACTGTGTGGAAGTAGTACAGTGTAAGTAGTACAGTGTAATATAGTAGTAGTATAGTACTACAGTAGTATAGTAGTAGTATTATGGTGGTACTATAGTAGCTAGAAGTACCATGGTAGTTAGTATTACCTGTCTCGGTGGAGTAGACTCTGAAACTCTTGTCCCAGAAGCCACAGACCAGGATGTAGCGGTTGTCGGCGGTAACCACGAAGCAGTGTGTGTTGATCTGGATGCTCTGATCCACCAGGTCTGTAATCTGACGCTTGTTATTCCCAGAGTTGTTGGCTACACACCCACACAGAGGGATAACTTAGTTAGTATTCAGTACAATGGTCTGGCCTGGCCTCAGGGTTACACTCACCAATCAGAGGGATAACTTAGTTAGTATTCAGTACAATGGTCTGGCCTGGGCTAAGGGTTACACTCACCAATCAGAGGGATAACTTAGTTAGTATTCAGTACAATGGTCTGTCCTGGCCTCAGGGTTACACTCACCAATCAGAGGGATAACTTAGTTCATATTCAGTACAATGGTCTGGCCTGGCCTCAGGGTTACACTCACCAATCAGAGGGATAACTTAGTTCGTATTCAGTACAATGGTCTGGCCTGGCCTCAGGGTTACACTCACCAATCAGAGGGATAACTTAGTTCGTATTCAGTACAATGGTCTGGCCTGGCCTCAGGGTTACACTCACCAATCAGAGGGATAACTTAGTTAGTATTCAGTACAATGGTCTGGCCTGGCCTCAGGGTTACACTCACCAATCAGAGGGATAACTTAGTTCGTATTCAGTACAATGGTCTGGCCTGGCCTCAGGGTTACACTCACCAATCAGAGGGATAACTTAGTTCGTATTCAGTACAATGGTCTGGCCTGGCCTCAGGGTTACACTCACCAATCAGAGGGATAACTTAGTTCGTATTCAGTACAATGGTCTGGCCTGGCCTCAGGGTTACACTCACCAATCAGAGGGATAACTTAGTTAGTATTCAGTACAATGGTCTGGCCTGGCCTCAGGGTTACACTCACCAATCAGAGGGATAACTTAGCTAGTATTCAGTACAATGGTCTGGCCTGGCCTCAGGGTTACACTCACCAATCAGAGGGATAACTTAGTTAGTATTCAGTACAATGGTCTGGCCTGGCCTAAGGGTTACACTCACTAATCAGAGGGATAACTTAGTTAGTATTCAGTACAATGGTCTGGCCTGGCCTCAGGGTTACACTCACCAATCAGAGGGATAACTTAGTTCGTATTCAGTACAATGGTCTGGCCTGGCCTCAGGGTTACACTCACCAATCAGAGGGATAACTTAGTTAGTATTCAGTACAATGGTCTGGCCTGGCCTCAGGGTTACACTCACCAATCAGAGGGATAACTTAGTTCGTATTCAGTACAATGGTCTGGCCTGGCCTCAGGGTTACACTCACCAATCAGAGGGATAACTTAGTTAGTATTCAGTACAATGGTCTGGCCTGGCCTCAGGGTTACACTCACCAATCAGAGGGATAACTTAGTTCGTATTCAGTACAATGGTCTGGCCTGGCCTCAGGGTTACACTCACCAATCAGAGGGATAACTTAGTTCGTATTCAGTACAATGGTCTGGCCTGGCCTCAGGGTTACACTCACCAATCAGAGGGATAACTTAGTTCGTATTCAGTACAATGGTCTGGCCTGGCCTCAGGGTTACACTCACCAATCAGAGGGATAACTTAGTTAGTATTCAGTACAATGGTCTGGCCTGGCCTCAGGGTTACACTCACCAATCAGAGGGTCCATCTCTATTGGCAGGTGGTGGGCCTGTTCCAGGGAGTAACCTGGCGCTCCTCTCAAACCTGGAAACACACACACACATTTCACATGTATGTCACACAAGCAGGTACGCACACAAGTATGCACGCACACACACACACACACACACACACACACACACACCCTGAGCACCTGCTCCATGGTCAGAGGTTGGTTCATGAAGGTTTCCATGAAGCTTATTGATTTCAGTTCCTGACTGTCAGGCTGAGTAGAGCTATGATCCCCTGGAGGGCAGAAACACAGCAGCATGCTGGGAATATGAAGCCCTTATTATTCTGCTCATTATTGTTGGAACCCAGAACCCTTTTCTTCTCTCCAACAGAAGAACATTGGAGTTGCAGCTGTGGTCCTTAACAACAGAATGTAAGGCTCCACTCTGGTCCTCAACTCGGTGTGTGTGTGTGTGTGGTGTGTGGTGTGTGGTGTGTGGTGTGTGGTGTGTGGTGTGTGGTGTGTGTGTGTGTGTGTGTGTGTGTGTGTGTGTGTGTGTGTGTGTGTGTGTGTGTGCGTGTGCGTGTGTGTGTGTGTGTGTGTGCTCCGGTGACAGATGTGGAAGTGTGAAGAGAATCTGGTGCAGTTGCAGCCTAATTTCCCAGTAAGCTTTCAGGTGACCCTTGATCCTGAGGTGAGTTTGGTTCCTGAGAAGTGTGCATGTGTGTGTGTGTTTGTGTTTGTGCGTGCGTATGTGTGTGTGTGTATGTGTGCGCCTGCGTGCGCGTGTGTGCGTTATTTTCTTTGGAGCGTTGGGGGGTAATGTTGTTCACACATGCCTGAGGACCAACATGTGGAAGCACTCTGTCGCTCTTTACCTGACCAAGGGGTGTAGCAGGGTGGCTTGACTTTAACATTAACCTGAAGACTGTTATTTATCTAACTACCTAAATATGATTAATTGTTAGCCTATTCAATTAATCGTGTAACAATTAACTCATTAGGATTTGGGAGGTTCTTTAAAGAGTTACCATCTCCCGAATTAAACTCTAAAGGTCTTTACCTGTCACGTCTATAAACAGTCAACTTATTCATCGTAACCTTGTATCATGTCATTATTCTGAACAACCTCCTTGCATCTGCAAAAACCAGAGCCTTACCTATTCAGTACAACACAAGTTGATTTCATTATTTATTTACTAGCTAATTAAATGGTAACACAGGATAAACATACACACTTTATACGTTAAAAACAGGTCCCTAGCGGAATGACAACAATATGGCTGCTTGTTATAAAAGAGAAGGAGGGATGGGGGGCAAAGATGGACAGAGACACTTAACCTTGGTACATTTAGAAACTACTCTCACTTACAGTAATCATATACTTTGCACACGAACCGCCACCCTCTTTGAGCAAGAAATCATGAATGTATTTACATGAAATGCCGGATCTCTCTCGGTGGACAGGGCCTTGGAAAGGCGGTTGGGCCTTTACGTGGCACGCTTGTAAGGCTCTGATTGTTCCAAAATGGTTCCAACAAGTCTTCTACTGTTGTTCTTCTCTGTAGTTTCCGGTATCTGGTGACTTGTCGTGTAGTCCTGAACAGAACTACAATAGATTTTTTCTTCCATTCACTCCTGAAGATGCTTCTTTGAAGATAGGCTAGCCAGCCGGGTTGATGGTTCCCAGTGGGGTTGTGAGAGTAACGTAATACGATGGTTTGAGCAAAGTAACGTTAGTAGAATGGTCCCAATTAAATTTGCTTTCGAAGATACTTTACTTAGGACAGCTAATCAGCCGTACCAGTGATTGTCCGAGAGGTGAGTTTATCGTCTCTACCTCGTGTTGAGATTCAAAGTTCAGACTTTAAATGTGCAGCTGCATCTCAACGTTTTTCTGGTCTGACATGTTAATTCTTAACCCAGTTTGTTCGAAAGGACGGTTCTATCAGGCTGACACGCTCTCTGACCTAACTCAGGGGCGTGACTTGTCACTGTGCAAAGTTTATGTAACACAATTATCTCTTATGGCTCCTAAAATGGTTTGTCCAGACCCAGGCTGCTACAGACCCAGGCTGTTACAGACCCAGGCTGCAACAGACCCAGGCTGCTACAGACCCAGGCTGCTACAGACCCAGGCTGCTACAGACCCAGGCTGTTACAGACCCAGGCTGCTACAGACCCAGGCTGCTACAGACCCAGGCTGTTACAGACCCAGACTGCTACAGACCCAGGCTGTTACAGACCCAGGCTGCTACAGACCCAGGCTGTTACAGACCCAGGCTGCTAGAGACCCAGGCAGCTACAAACCCAGGCTGCTACAGACCCAGACTGCTACAGACCCAGGCTGCTACAGACCCAGGCTGTTACAGACCCAGGCTGCTACAGACCCATGCTGCTACAGACCCAGGCTGTATAGGTTAGCCCTGGTTGGTAAGGAGGGGTTTTACAGGGCCACTGCTGTGGTAGGTAGCACATGTGGTGGAACACGCAATTAGTTTTACAAGAGCATGTGTATTCTGGCCTATGAGTGTGTGTGTGTGTGTGTGTGTGTGTGTGTGTGTGTGTGTGTGTGTGTGTGTGTGTGTGTGTGTGTGTGTGTACACTACACTACCGTTCATAGTTTAGGGTCACTTAGAAATGTCCTTGTTTTTGAAAGAAAAGCACATTTTTTGTCCATTAAAATAACATCAAATTGATCAGAAACACAGTGTAGACATTGTTAGTGTTGTAAATGACTATTGTAGCTGGAAACGGCAGATTTTTTATGGAATATCTACATAGGCGTACAGAGGCCCAATATCAGCAACCATCACTCCTGTGTTCCAATGGCACGATGTGTTAGCTAATCCAAGTTGATCATTTTAAAAGGCTAATTGATCATTAGAAAACCCTTTTGTAATTATGTTAGCACAGCTGAAAACTGTTGTTCTGATTAAAGAAGCAATAAAACTGGCCTTTAGACTAGTTGAGTATCTGGAGCATCAGCACTTGTGGGTTCGATTACAGGTCATTTACAACATTAACAATGTCTACACTGTATTTCTGATCAATTTTATGTTATTTTAATGGACAAAAAATTTGCTTCTCTTTCAAAAACAAGGACATTTCTAAGTGACCCCCAAACTTTTGAACGGTAGGGTATGTGTGTTCTGGTCTGTGCTTTCTGGCCTCTGTGTGTGTGTAGTACCCTCACCGACAGTGTTGTGCCAGCGGTTGACAGCGAACAGTCTGCTGCAGGTGACGGTGACAGCGGCAGGGACAGAGAGGTGTGGCAGGGTGTTGGCTGCTACGTGTGTCACCGGGGAGTTGGAGGGAAACTTCAGTACCATGATCACATCCTGCTGCATCTGGTCCTTGAACATCAGAGGGCTCTGGGGAAGGAAACACTATTGAGTAGAAGAGAGAAGAAGAGAGGGAGTGTGGAGGATGGAGGATGGAGGGATGGAGGAGGATGAGGAGAGAGAAGGGGACAGAATGGAGAGAGGTAATTAGTGTGGAGGTAAAATAGGTTTCAGACACAGAAGAGCTGCATGTACATGGTGGAGGAAGAGGAGGAGAGGAGGAGGAAGAGGGGAGGGAGGAGGGGTCAGTCAGACATACAGACATACATACAGACATATAGGCAGACACACATACACAAATACAGACAGACAGACAGCGGTTAGAAACATGAGATGGAATTGTTGTTTATAGTACATGGAACATCAGTATCTTCACTTGCAAGCAAAGTCGGGGCAACATTTTCCTAATGCTAAATAATGTAGGTAATTCTTGTACTTTGCACAATTATTTTGCACTACAAAAATGTGGCCCTCAGTTTAGTTTACTGTATGGGGATAGCAAAAAGGACTAAACCAACAACACGTCAGACACGTCAGACGGCTGTGGTAGAACTGGGTCAGTAGGGGGCACTCTTCCCTCTGCTCTACACAATAGACACATCAACTCTTCATTCAATGGAGCCATTGGAAATATGTTGGAAGCAATGGGGACTGGGGAGTTGAAATGGGGAGTGGGTACAAGGAGTGGAGGACATGGTAGAGAAGAGAGCATAGAGAAACCTATTGGCAAAATATTCTCTCTCCCACGATGGAGAGATGGGACTGCCACACACACCACAAAGACAACATACAAACACACACACACACACACACACACACACACACACACACACACACACACACACACACACACACACACACACACACACACACACACACACACACACACACACACACACACACACACACACACACACACACACACACACACACAAAAGCACAAACGCGCACACACACATGCACAGACACACTTGCATGGATACACACGCACACAGATAGACAGAGACGCAGTGGAGAGAATTTTTCCAGCATGCCGTGTGTCTCACCAGGTGCATGGCCGAGCTGCGAGGAGGATGTGGCTCGATGAGCAACTGAGACGGAGTCTGTCCAACAATCAGAATCTGCTTCTCCATCGCCTGAGGAGAGAGGAGAGACGGAAAGGGAGGGAGATAGGGAGAGGAGAGGAGAGAGGGAGGATAGAGAGAGCAAGGGGGAGAGAGAGAGAGAGAGGGAGAGCGAGCGAGCGAGCAGGAAGGCGGGGGAGAAAGAGGGGGAGAAAGAGAGAGACAGCAGGAAGGCAGGGAAGAGAGAAAGGGAGAGAGAGGGAGGGAGAGTGAGAGAGGGATGATAGAGAGAGCAAGGGGGAGAAAGAGAGAGAGAGAGAGAGAGAGAGAGAGAGAGAGAGAGAGAGAGAGAGAGAGAGAGAGAGAGAGAGAGAGAGAGAGAGAGAGAGAGAGAGAGAGAGAGAGCGAGCGAGCGAGCAGGAATGCGGGGGAGAGAGAGGGGGAGAGAGGGAGTAACAATGATAGAGAGGAAGAGAGAGGGGAGAGCAGGGGAGAGGGAGAGGGTAGAGAGAGAGACAGAGAAAGGGGGAGGAGAGGGGGAGGAGAGAAATAATAGCGAGAGGGGGAGACAGAGAGAGAAGAAAGATGAGAGAGAGAGGAAGAGGAGAGAAAGAGAGAGAGACCTGCTGTCACTATCAATTTTCATCAAAGTGATGGGTCAATGCGTTATTTGACAATGCAAGCAAATCCCAACTCAGCCATGCCTCCGAGAAGGGTGGTCGTAGAGGGAGGAGAGGGGTGCACTCCCAATCCGCCTGGGTGCTCCCCCTCCCCCTTCCTCCCCCTTTCCTCCCCCCTCAGCCTGCAGAGTCATCCAAGTGTTAGTATGGAAGAGACAACCCTTTCCCTATTAACATGCTTCAGTTAACCATTCACATCCCCATCCCGGGACCCTCCACACTAACGCTAACCTGGACTGACATGATGCTAGGACTGCAGCAGGCCCCACATCCATGTTATTGTGCCTGGAACAAAGGCAGAGAGCAAACACACACACATGCAGGCACACACAAATCACACACAGTACTAGACAGTACACACCACTCAGTATCTACAGCTTCCATTGGCAACCACATGCCACAGTGGAAGCAGTGTGTTCTGGGTAGAAGATGATTCTTAGCCAGGACCGTCTACCCATAATCACCGGGTCACTTCCCATCATGCATAGCACCAGATAGGTGAGGATCCCTGGTCAGTTGAACATGGATGTTTCCCGTGAGTCGTTGGGCGGCGAACACATTTGGCAACCATTATCAGTCAGTGGCTCTTTACTATGCAGTCAGTCAAGTAATAACCTAGTCCCATTATAGCTATTTTAGGTGAGGGCTGGGGTGAGGGTCACCAGTCTGTACACATAATGAAATCTGAGCCAGAGATCTAAAAGAACCAGAGGGCCATGTGGAAAACATCAGCCTTTCTTCTGACCATTCATTCTATTCCAGAAAAATGTACGGAATAATTCCTTCTTTTGACTCTCCCGGAGAACCTTAGCTGTGTACAAGGTGCTCTATTTCTACAGGCAAAGAAAGAATGCGAGCAGAAAGCGCAGCGAGAAAGGGAGAGAAAAAGCGCAGGGAGAGAGAGAGAGAAAAAGAGCAGGGAGAGAGAGAGAGAAAAAGCGCAGGGAGAGAGAGAGAGAAAAAGAGCAGGGAGAGAGAGAGAGAAAAAGAGCAGGGAGAGAGAGAGAGAAAAAGAGCAGGGAGAGAGAGAGAGAAAAAGAGCAGGGAGAGAGAGAGAGAAAAAGAGCAGGGAGAGAGAGAGAGAAAAAGAGCAGGGAGAGAGAGAGAGAAAAAGAGCAGGGAGAGAGGGAGAGAAAAAGAGCAGGGAGAGAGGGAGAGAAAAAGAGCAGGGAGAGAGAGAGAGAAAAAGAGCAGGGAGAGAGGGAGAGAAAAAGAGCAGGGAGAGAGAGAGAGAAAAAGAGCAGGGAGAGAGAGAGAGAAAAAGAGCAGGGAGAGAGAGAGAGAAAAAGAGCAGGGAGAGAGAGAGAGAAAAAG
The DNA here is from genome assembly GCF_045679555.1 of Salvelinus alpinus. Classification (NCBI taxonomy): domain Eukaryota; kingdom Metazoa; phylum Chordata; class Actinopteri; order Salmoniformes; family Salmonidae; genus Salvelinus; species Salvelinus alpinus. Next base: position 17,217,141 of record NC_092106.1, read on the forward strand.
AGCAGGGAGAGAGAGAGAGAAAAAGAGCAGGGAGAGAGAGAGAGAAAAAGAGCAGGGAGAGAGGGAGAGAAAAAGAGCAGGGAGAGAGGGAGAGAAAAAGAGCAGGGAGAGAGAGAGAGAAAAAGAGCAGGGAGAGAGGGAGAGAAAAAGAGCAGGGAGAGAGAGAGAGAAAAAGAGCAGGGAGAGAGAGAGAGAAAAAGAGCAGGGAGAGAGAGAGAGAAAAAGAGCAGGGAGAGAGAGAGAGAAAAAGAGCAGGGAGAGAGGGAGAGAAAAAGAGCAGGGAGAGAGAGAGAGAAAAAGAGCAGGGAGAGAGAGAGAGAAAAAGAGCAGGGAGAGAGAGAGAGAAAAAGAGCAGGGAGAGAGAGAGAGAAAAAGAGCAGGGAGAGAGAGAGCGGTGATCTGAAGCGCATGTTTTCTCCCGACCATCACAACAACATGCTAATAGCTCTAATACTCTCTGCGGTCAGTGTGTCAGAAAGTCACGTGCATCTCAAACAGCCATCCTGAAGACTTAACAGGCAGTTCATTCATTTAAGGACCCGCCTGCTTTAAGGCCCTGCCTGTCTTTTGGCTGATAAGTGACACGTATTGTGTAACTATCTGCTGATGTAGCTCCCAGCAACAACAACCAACCTGCCTGGATGAACACACAGGTATATCAGCAGCTATCACCTGGCTTGGGGGGGGGGGGAGACAGACAGACAGACAGACAGACAGACAGACAGACAGACAGACAGACAGACAGACAGACAGACAGACAGACAGACAGACAGACAGACAGACAGACAGACAGACAGACAGACAGGTATAGTACGTGGTATAGAACTAACACCTGTTCATCAACACCTTAACACCCACATAGAATGAATGCTCCACACACCAAATCAACACGGTTGGGTCATACTAATAGATTGTGTTTTTCCGTAGTTCTTAATTATCACATAATTAAATTCTAAAGGATCTATAAGAAACATTTAAGAACAAACATTAATAACCAAGGCACTACACGCACCCACACAAAGCCAAAATATATGTTTTGAATTCCATCCTTTCTTACACTATTAAAACCTTGTTGTGAGGTTATGAAGTTAACACGTTATGAAGTTAACATTCCCCATTGTCATTGGAACAATGTTAGTGACTTTAAGATGAGCCCGTGTGGATCGGCTGTAGGTAATCCTTTCACCACAGACAGAAGTTAGCCTGAAGGGTCTCTGGGAATGACCGTCTCTGAGTTGACATGTGAACTACTGTATGTAGAAGTACACCGGCTTGTCTCTAACAATGTTGTCACAACCACAGCTACCATCACCAGTAATCTGTGTCTTTTAAGTTATGTATAGCTTATCAAGGGATCTTCTTATAGTTGAGGTCAACTATTTAAACACTAGCATGCCAGGGCTGCTACTATGGCTAGGTGACTGCAGTAAGCATTAATGAAAGCAGCTTCAAAGCTTCTGTCATTAGGAGAACACCTTCATTGGGCTAGCACACATCCCCCACATGTTGTTTGTCCCTTCAATAGGCAGTAATGGGCCTTCTAACTGGAGGCTGTGTGACTAGCTGTCTGCAGGAGAACAGCCTCACTGATGAATAATTTGTCTGTTTGTGTCTGAGTGACACAGCAGGGTCTGTATCAGGGGGCTGCTGTCATGTTTTCCATATGAGAAGGCTGTCAGGATGGACATCAAGGCTGCAGTAGGACTCCTGTTCCAGCAGCGCGCCCAGTAGACCTGTCACTGTGCCCTCAGCCAACCACGGCCCGGACACCTGTCTTAGCCAACCACGTCCCGGGCGGCCCGGACAGCCCGAACGCATGTAACAGCAGCAGCCATCAGCTAGTCTAATCTGACACCGAGTCAGATGAATCATTATCTTTCAAATTGACTTTCTAATTCCTTGACATTTTAATGCCATAATTGCAGCGGTTAATGTCAGCGCTGCGGTTGCACCTGTCAGACAGGTATGAACCAGAATCTGCCTGAAGCCAATCAACACATCCGAAAATGTTCTGGAGCCAATCAGCACATCCCAGAATGTTATGGAGCCAATCACCACATCTCAGAATGTTATGGAGCCAATCAGCACATCCACTCAGAATGGCTGACTGACTGGCTTGCTGACTAACTGACAGGCTGGCTGGGTCAGCTAAAAGAAAACCATGTTGGGATCCTTTGACTGGGAGCAGCTCCACACATGGCTGCCACCTTATTTCCACCAATACACAGAATCCCACTACTTCCACCATTATCAGGCGAATCGATACTTGTTGTGCGTGCCAAAAAGCAACCTTTTCACATAGGGCTCTGGTCAAAAGCACTGCACTGTGTAGGGAATAGAGTGCCATTTGGGATGCAGATTTGATGTTTATCTCTAATTGTAGTGCTTGAGAAAGAAGGTCTGTTATCTGAAGCATTGAACTCTTTCTTCCTTCCGCTACATAACATCTCTCACAGACTCACTTGTTATTCTGCAGACTTGACCTTAGGTTCCTGTCTCTGAGTTAATGACAGGCAGTAATGAATTCACCTGCTATGGAGTAAAAATAAAACGATCTGACGAAGGCATCAAGGTATTCAGGCGTACCTTCTTTAGTACTTATCATATCTGTTGCATTTAGCTGAGCTAAGTCCTCCCTCCAACACACACAGACACACAGACCCATGTTAGAAAGGACACAGCATCAACTGGCCACCACCATTAGGCAGTATGAAGCTACACAGTCAGCTCCCATCCCAACACTATCGCCTCGCAGGGTGGCAGACAGACAGCTCCCAAAACCTCACAGCCGGATGACTCCAATAATTGCCATTGTCTGAAAAAGCCTGAGAGGAAATAATGAAAACCAAAGCCGTTGTCCATATTGTTTGGTAATTAGGCAGCTGAGTGATTTGCATAGTGGTCACTTGATAGATAAAGGCGGCCCGGGAAGTGACGGGATATAAATGAGTTGTTTTGCAGACGGCAGATGGTGGATATCACAGGGAGAGGAGATCACACTGGAAACACCACACTGCTGCTGCATGCCAGCTGCTATTGCTGTAGTCTCAGCTCCCCTCCTCCTCCTCCTCCTCTCGACCGCTCTACCTCCCTCTCTCTCTACCTCAATCTTCCCTTCTCTCTCCTTCTCTCTCTCTACCTCCCTCTATCTCTATCTTCTTCTCTCCCTTCCTCTCCCTCTCTAAATCCCTCACTCTCTACCTCCTCCTCTCTCTCTCTCCCTCTCTCTCTACCTCCCTCTCTCTCTACTTCTCTCTCTCTCTTCCTCACCCTCTCCCTCTACCACCTCCTCTCTCTCTCTCCCTCTCGCTCTACTTCTCTCTCTCTCCCTCCACCTCTCTCTACCTCCACCTCTCTCTACCTCCACCTCTCTCTACCTCCACCTCTCTCTACCTCTCTCCATTTCTCTCTTCCTCACCCTCTCCCTCTACCTCCTCCCCTCTCTCTCTTTCTCTCTCTCTGCAATTAAGCTATTCACAGCTTCCTCCTGCTCAGATAACAGCTCAGATCTAGTCAATTAATGAAATGTAAATGAGAGGATTCACTCCCATGTCTATTCACAAGATGACCCCTAGATAATTTATATCAAACAACACTTCAGACTAACATTCATTGACCTGGGTGTGAATGTGAGTGAGTGAGTGAGTGAGTGAGTGAGTGAGTGAGTGAGTGAGTGAGTGAGTGAGTGAGTGAGTGAGTGAGTGAGTGAGTGAGTGAGTGAGTGAGTGAGGGAGTGAGTGAGTGAGTGAGTGAGAGTGCGGGTCTGCAGTAGTATAGGGGCAAAACAGAATAATGTCAATAGTAAATGGAGTGAAGGAGAGATAGAAAATCAAAATACCTTTGACTTTGTACTGTATTGATCATGTATTTGCAACAACTATACTGTAAACCCATATCTGTGTGTACTCTGTATGTGTTTTATGCAGTTGTTGTCATCTATATCATGTTGTCTGTAAATGTTTATGGTTTAATATCTTTAATGCGAGACAAATTCCAGTGAAATACCAAATAAATGAAGTGAACTGAACCTGGATAGACAGAAGCTGCAGTATCTGTCTATGCTGGAGCTGGGTAGATGGGATGGTTGGGGTGAGGGGGTGTTTGGTGTCCATGGTGACAGTGACGTGCGTATCGTAGCATGTCGTGTCATGGCGTACCTCTCTGAGGGCGGGGTCGGTGATGCTGTCCAGGCTGACGGAACCCTCGTAGGTCAGGTGGTGAAAGACATTGAGGGCGCGCACCGCCTCGGGCCCGCGCTGCTTGTAGCCGAAAATAAGGTCAACCCACTGATGCAGCTGACATGACACAAACTCACTTTCCAGGGCCTGTCAGAACACACAGACACAGGCAGCAGGGGTTAGAGGGGAAAGGCACCCGGCAGCATGAAAACACACACAGTAAACACACAGTACACATAACACACACAACACAACACATGCAGGGTGAGTAGAGGATAAAGGCAGCCAGCAGCATAAAAACACACACAGTTAACACACAACAATACACACATCGGAAACAATAACACACACCACACAACCCAACACAAGTTACACTACACACACAGTCAATGTTACTGTACATACAACTGACAACATCACTGCACTGCCCAACACATAAACCTCACTGCACTAGTTGTTGTAAAACAGGGGGAAAACTACTATTGAACCTAAAGCATTCAGTGATAATATGGAATCCTGAGTTTTGATAGCAGCTATTCTCTCTCCAGCCAGACTGTGAAAAAAACTCCATCCCAAATGGCACCCTATTCCCTATATAGTGCACTACTTTTGACCACGCACTTATCAAAAGTAGTGCACTAGCTGTGTAGGGAATAGGGTGCTATTTGGGACTAACCCTAATAAACAGGATGAGCCTCAGGGAGCCTGTTTAATGTCTCCAGTCTGATATCAGCCAGGTATCATGTTTCTTCTCTGTCTATTAAAAATAATGACTAGCTATCTTTCTCATGGAGCTGTTCAATACTAATGGAGATCCACTTTACTGTAAGCCATTTGTGTGTGTGTGTGTGTGTGTGTGTGTGTGTGTGTGTGTGTGTGTGTGTGTGTGTGTGTGTGTGTGTGTGTGTGTGTGTGCGTGCGTGCGTGCGTGCGTGCGTGCGTGCGTGCGTGCGTGCGTGCGTGCGTGCGTGCGTGCGTGCGTGCGTGCGTGCACTGGTGTGTACGGAGAGGAACATGGATTTCTGATGGGAGTCTTAAGGGTGTTTAAGATAAGACATCAAAGTAAAGATAATTACAGTATTCCTGTAATCTTACACTGGCCCCTATGGTAGACAGTGTTACTGTTGTGTTACAGCACTATGGTAGACAGTGTTACTGTTGTGTTACAGCACTATGGTAGACAGTGTTACTGTTGTGTTACAGCACTATGGTAGACAGTGTTACTGTTGTGTTACATCACTATGGTAGACAGTGTTACTGTTGTGTTACAGCACTATGGTAGACAGTGTTATTGTTGTGTTACATCACTATGGTAGACAGTGTTACTGTTGTGTTACATCACTATGGTAGACAGTGTTACTGTTGTGTTACATCACTTTGGTAGACAGTGTTATTGTTGTGTTACATCACTATAGTAGACAGTGTTACTGTTGTGTTACATCACTATGGTAGACAGTGTTACTGTTGTGTTACATCACTATGGTAGACAGTGTTACTGTTGTGTTACATCACTATGGTAGACAGTGTTACTGTTGTGTTACAGTACTATGGTAGACAGTGTTATTGTTGTGTTACATCACTATGGTAGACAGTGTTACTGTTGTGTTACATCACTATGGTAGACAGTGTTACTGTTGTGTTACATCACTATGGTAGACAGTGTTATTGTTGTGTTACATCACTATAGTAGACAGTGTTACTGTTGTGTTACATCACTATGGTAGACAGTGTTACTGTTGTGTTACATCACTATGGTAGACAGTGTTACTGTTGTGTTACATCACTATGGTAGACAGTGTTACTGTTGTGTTACAGCACTATGGTAGACAGTGTTATTGTTGTGTTACATCACTATGGTAGACAGTGTTACTGTTGTGTTACATCACTATGGTAGACAGTGTTACTGTTGTGTTACAGCACTATGGTAGACAGTGTTACTGTTGTGTTACATCACTATGGTAGACAGTGTTACTGTTGTGTTACATCACTATGGTAGACAGTGTTACTGTTGTGTTACATCACTATGGTAGACAGTGTTACTGTTGTGTTACAGCACTATGGTGCTGTACTACAACTCTAGTAGCAGATATGCATAAAGACATGCTGCAGGACTTTACACTCTCCCTCCCACAGGACAATAACAGCCTCTACCAACAGAGTGGAGCTAGCTAGAGCACACAGACAGAGCTGAACACAGAGGGAGCTGAACTAGCCATGGGGCATGTCACCACGATTGAATCTGGCACATGCAAAGATGGGAACTGGAGGGAGGAGTGGTGGAGGGAGGGAGGGAGGGTGGGAGAGGGAAGGAGAGAGAGAGAGAAAGAGAGAGAAAGAAAGAGAGAAAGAGAGAGAATAAAAGGTCAAGAAAGAGGGAAGCAGAAAATGAAGAACGCTATAATGAGATCTGAGAGCAGGATGAGTGAGGACAGTGACGGAGAGTGAAGATGATGATTCTCTAGGTATCCATCCAAGGATTCCGCATGTATGCTAATATCTATATTACAAGATAAGAGGATAAGAACACTGTGCAACAACCCACCCCCCCACTGCCGAGGCCTGGCCCTCCACCTCCCTTCTCCTCTCTGTGCCACCCCTCCACCTCCCTCCTCTCTGTGCCACCCCTCCACCTCCACCTCTCTGTGCCACCCCTCCACCTCCTCCTCACTGTGCCACCCCTCCACCTCCCTCCTCTCTGTGCCACCCCTCCACCTCCTCCTCTCTGTGCCACCCCTCCACCTCCCTCCTCTCTGTGCCACCCCTCCACCTCCCACCTCTCTGTGCCACCCCTCCACCTCCCTCCTCTCTGTGCCGCGCCTCCACCTCCCTCCTCTCTGTGCCACCCCTCCACCTCCCTCCTCTCTGTGCCACCCCTCCACCTCCCTCCTCGCTGTGCCACCCCTCCACCTCCCTCCTCTCTGTGCCACCCCTCCACCTCCCTCCTCTCTGTGCCACCCCTCCACCTCCTCCTCTCTGTGCCGCCCCTCCACCTCCTCCTCTCTGTGCCACCCCTCCACCTCCCTCCTCTCTGTGCCACCCCTCCACCTCCTCCTCTCTGTGCCACCCCTCCAACTCCCTCCTCTCTGTGCCACCCCTCCACCCCCACCCTCCTCTCTGTGCCACCCCTCCACCTCCCTCCTCTCTGTGCCACCCCTCCACCTCCCTCCTCTCTGTGCCACCCCTCCACCTCCCTCCCCCTCTCTGTGCCACCCCTCTACTTCCCTCCCCCTCTCTGTGCCACCCCTCCACCCTCACCCTTCTCTCTGTGCCACCCCTCCACCTCCCTCCACTCTGTGCCATCCCTCCACCTCCCTCCTCTCTGTGCCATCCCTCCACCTCCCTCCTCTCTGTGCCACCCCTCCACCCCCACCGTCCTCTCTGTGCCACCCCTCCAACACCCTCCTCCACCCTGTGTGCTAGGTTGATGTAGATGTAGTTGACCAGGCAGTAGAGGAGGAGAGCAGAGGGAGAGAGCAGAGGAGTAGAAGAGAGCTGAGCTTACTGAAAGGTCACCTCTGCTCGCCGCTAACCCTCCCCCCCCCCCCAGCCCCTCCCCATCACCACCCCTACCTCCCTCCCCCCAGCTCTGTCACTCCTGCTGAAAAGGTCAAGTGTGTTCCTACCCCATACCCCCCATCCTACTCCCAATAACATTGTAGATCTGTAGAACCCCCCCCCATAATCTCATATATATAATAGTGTAATTGTGAGTGTGTGTGTGTACGAGTGTGTGTTTGTTTGTATGCGTGGGTTTGAAATGTGATGAGAAGTGAAACGCTGTGTGTCTCTAGGCAGGACTGGTTGAGAGGCTGGCAGAGGGTGGAGAGGGAGCTCACGTTCTGTCTCTGTGTGTGTGTGTGTGTGTGTGTGTGTGTGTGTGTGTGTGTGTGCGTGCGTGCGTGCGTGTATGCGTGTATGCGTGTGTGTTTGTGTGTTGCTCAAAAGGGGCCTGCAGGGAGAACAGGGTTGTCCTGGGCTGACACACACACACACGCACACACACACACAGCTAAATGATGATTGATGAGTCCAGCATTAGGTAACATTATAGGGGACACTTACTGGCCCCGTCCTTTAGTGACATCACCGGGGTCAGCTGCAGATTGTGTTAGTATCGAGCAGTGCACACAGACACACAGAGTGAGGGGGAGGAGAGGGGGAGAGGGAAGAGGGGGAGGAGAGGGGAGAGGTGGGGGGTAGGAAAGAGGAGGGGATGATAGAGGAGGAAAGGAAAGGGTGGTACAAAATGAGAGGACGGAGGAGGAGACAAGGGTGACAAAAGCAGGAGAGGAGAGGAACAGAGCAGAGGGTGGGAGATAAGGAGAGGAGGAGAGGTGTTTAGTTCCTCACCATCCGGTTGATCCTGACAAAGTCTTCAGGCTTGTTGGCCCAGGGAGGCAGCTCTACATCACACACCATCTTTCCGTCCTCCCTCTGGCCCAGGTGGTAACCATTACTGTTACCAAACATCTCCGGCAGGTAGTAGAACTCTGGAATCAACTCCTGTTGGAGACAGGCATTACCACATTATTATACACATGTTATTATACTACATTATTACACGTTTTATTACACAGGGCAGGTAGTAGAACTCTGGAATCAACTCCTGTTGGAGACAGGCATTACCACATTATTATACACATGTTATTATACTACATTATTACACGTTTTATTACACAGGGCAGGTAGTAGAACTCTGGAATCAACTCCTGTTGGAGACAGGCATTACCACATTATTATACACATGTTATTATACTACATTATTACACATTTTATTACACAGGGCAGGTAGTGGGATCAACAAGGAGAGGAGAGATGTAAGGAAAGTAAATGGACTGTGTACGTGTGTGTGACTTCAGGGGGAAAGGTAATACAAGCCAAATAAACAGCAGGCCATGGGTGTTGAGAGGTGCTGTAACAGTTATTTCAGTGGTGTGTGTGTGTGTGTGTGTGTGTGTGTGTGTGTGTGTGTGTGTGTGTGTGTGTGTGTGTGTGTGTGTGTGTGTGTGTGTGTGTGTCAGTGCAGAGGTGTGGTGATGAGGTCAGGACCTCGGCACAGAGAGGAAGAAATAAACTCCCATGATCCTCCCTGGTGTGATTCCAACTTCAGATACAATAAACAACTAGCTGACCCTGGAGACACCCTTTAGCCCAGTGGTCACCAACCTTTTCTGAGTCAAAATGCAAGCCGAGATCTACGCTCTCATGAAGTAAAAAATGTAAGCCTATGCATCATTAACCTAATAAAAACAGGTCTGTAGGGATGACATCTGTGCAGTAGGCCTCATTCATTATCACAGCAGGCTATGCTTGGCCTGCCAGTATGGTTCTTCTCAGATCACATTATATCTCAAAACTCGAGCTACATAAACAAAATAGATCAGTTGCTGTACTACTTGCGAGGCAAATCTGAGCATACATTTAAATATTAGCTTTTTATTTTACCCAACTAATGGTACCTGCAACTGATGGTCAGTCTCAGTGGAGGAAGGGAGAGAGTAGCGGAGGGGGAAACTGACAAGAGAGAGGGGACACAGTCTTCCACCTGATGGGCGAAACTCGAGAAGCACTGCAATACTTCTCCCTCATTCACATATTCATGTTGTTGTTCCTATGACCAGAGAAAGTGAAATATTCCTCGATATTAATATAGACGAGCTGCTAATAATAAAAATACAAGCCTATCGTTATCGACCTATCGATATACTTGTCTACTCATTCATTTCAGTTGCAGTGCTGATTGTAGTGCGATCTTTGTCCCTATGTGCAGTTGACAACCGTAGTCTGGCTTTTTTATGGCGGTTTAGGAGCAGTGGCTTCTTCCTTGCTGAGTGGCCTTTCAGGTTATGTCAATATAGGACTCGTTTTACTGTGGATATAGATACTTTTGTACCGGTTTCCTCCAGCATCTTCACAAGATCCTTTGCTGTTTTTCTGGGATTGATTTGCACTTTTCGCATCGAAGTACGTTCATCTCTAGGAGACAGAACGCGTCTTCTTCCTGAGCGGTATGATGGCTGCGTGGTCCCATGGTGTTTGTACTTGCGTACTATTGTTTGTACAGATGAACGTGGTACCTTCAGGCATTTGGAAATTGCTCCCAAGGATGAACCAGACTTGTGGAGGTCTTGGCTGATTTCTCTTGATTTTCCCATGACTTCAAGCAAAGAGGCACTGAGTTTGAAGGTAGGTCTTGAAATAGATCCACAGGTACACCTCCAATTGACTCAAATTATGTAAATTAGCCTATCAGAAGCTTCTAAAGCCATGACATCCTTTTCTGGAATTTTCCATGCTGTTTAAAGGCACAGTCAACTTAGTGTATGTAAACGTCTGACTCACTGGAATTGTGATACAGTGAATTAGAAGTGAAATAATCTGTCTGTAAACAATTGTTGGAAAAATTACTTGTGTCATGCACAAAGTAGATGTCCTAACCGACTTGCCCAAACTATAGCTTGTTAACAAGAAATTTGTGGAGTGGTTGAAAAACGAGTTTTAATGACTCCAACCTAAGTATATGTAAACATAAGTATATGTAAACTACAACATAAGTATATGTAAACATAAGTATATGTAAACTCCAACATACGTATATGTAAACTCCAACATAAGTGTATGTAACTGTAGTTGCCATCACACTCAGGCCAGGTCCATCTCCAGTGAGACTACTGTGCAGGCGTACTAATAACAGAGTGATAGCATGGTAATAACAGAAATATAGGGATACTTAAAACCTGAACTGAACAATCTCCCACTCTTCTTTAAACACAAATAAAACATCAACAACATAATTAAATGTCCAAGTATTATTTAAGTTACCCATTACAAATGGGTTGTGTGACAAAGTTTTTATTTGTATTAGTCAAGCTGCCACTTTCCATTACTGAGTGCCTTTAGGAGCACAAGACCGGATGCTCCCTTTTAAGTCAGGCAGTCACCAAGCTGTTCCTTTGTGGCCGACCACAGAATCCGCTGGATTCTCTGTGCTTGAATAAGTTCCTCGATGCTGATAATCTCAAGACGAAGTATTTTCTCTGTGACAGACTTGGTTGACTTGACAGCATCAACTAGGGAGTTGCTGTCAGTGACATAAACTACAGGTAGAATGTGCCATTGTCAATTCCATCCGCAAGAGCAAGGGTTTCTCAAGCAAGTGTGCTTCGGACAACCCTTCTGATCCTTTCTGACTGCCAACAGATGGTGAGAATCTTCCTTTTTCAGCCATTAACATGATTAGATGTCTACCTTGTGTGCCTCCAACTGTAAGGTTCCCTAGGGAAGCATCACTGAAGATAGTCATATTTTCCAACATGCTGAAACTTTAGAGTCACTTGTTGATTTCAGTTTACGAACAACTTTGTTTGTCTCTTGAATGGTTTATACAGTGGGATGCCAAGTTTCAGCCATCAAACATTACATCATGTCTACTCTGTTGAGCAACCCATAGAATTTTACCCATCTTTGACCCCAATTGATCAGCTTCAATTCCACATAGAGGGGAATTGCTTTGTACGGCTCTTGAAGAATCTGTGTGGATGGGTTGAAGATTCTTGATATAGCTTTCCTATTGCATCAGTATTGTTCTGTCAAATGTAATAAACTCTATGCCAACATAACAAAAACGATCATGCTCCTCACGGCCGACCTGGAAAACAGCTTTGAGGAGTGGACTCACAGTAGCAAAGGTCTGTGAGCCACCCCAGATGAAGTCATCAACATGACAGGAAAGTACTCCAGTCACATTGCAGTCTTGATCAAGCCAATAGAAGACTGCATGATCCAGTTGTGACATTTTTCCACCTGTACTCAGCATTGTTGCCTTGACTTTGTTGTACCAGTAATGATGCATCTGCCAGGCCATACACACTTTTTTAGTTTCCACAGTGTTTCTTCGAGGTCAGCTGTGAATGTCCCTTGACAGCTCTGTTCCCTGCAAAAATGCAGATTTGATGTCTATGGAATGAAGTTTCAATTCTTTCTGCCAGATCACTGTCAGCAGCAATCTGAGTGACTCTGAGGCGCATGTCGGTGAGTCTTTTGGGAGTTCTTTAGCAGCCAGCTCCTCAAAACCTCTAGCCACTAAACGTGCTTTTGGCACCATTCCAGGTAAGGATTCTTTAATGGTACACACCCACCTTGTTGACACAGCTGAGTCAGCTGACCTGTTGTACCAGAAAGGGTAGCTGGTTCAGAGTACTCCTTTGGCTTTTCCTGCTCTTCCAAGGACTGTTGCTGTGTGTGGAATACCACTTTCTCTGTCCATTTATTTAACAGTTTGTCCAGTTTCAGATTAGAACCACCATGTTGTCTTAATACATGTGGCTGTTGATGAACGATTTCCTCATTTAAAACCTCAACAGTATTACCTGTGTCATGGTTGAAGCTCTCTGCTCCATTTCGTGTGTCAGTTTCAGTGTCCATATCCTTGGATGCAACATCTGGTAGGTTTGTGTCTGTTAATGTGTCCTTTTTGTCATTTCAGTAGGAGGCTGATTCTCAGCAACAGCCCCTCCATCTTGTTGAACATTTACTTTCCGCAATCTTGAGTGATGCACCCTGACAATGGTGCCTCTGTGCCTCACAAATATCACCACACCCTCTTGGCCAATGACTACTCCCGGTCCTTTCCACTCGACAGTCAATTCGTTTGTAGTACACTTTGTTTCCAGTCTCGTACTTCTCATCTGTGGGTAGAAGCTGTTTCAAATCAAATCAAATCGAACTTTATTTGCCACATGCGCCGAATACAAGTGTAGACTTTACCGTGAAATGCTTACTTACAAGCCCTTAACCAACAGTGCATCACTGCTACCGCTTGCCGTGCGGTAGCAGAGAAAACATTCTATAACTTGGGTGACTGGAGTCTCTGACAATTCTATGGGCTTTCCTCTGACACCGCCTATTATATAGGTCCTGGATGGCAAGAAGCTTGGCCATAGTGATGTACTGGGCCGTTCGCACTACCCTCTGTAGCGCCTTACAGTCAGCTGCCGAGCAGTTGCCATACCAGGCGGTGATGCACCCGGTCAGGATGCTCTCGATGATGCAGCTGTAGAACCTTTTGAGGATCTAGGAACCCGTGCCAAATCTTTTCAGTCTTCTGAGGGGGAAAAGGTTTTGTTATGCCTTCTTCACGACTGTCTTGGTATGTTTGGACCATGATAGTTTGTTGGTGATGTGGACACCAAGGAACTTGAAACTCTCGATCCGCTCCACTACAGCCCCGTTGATCTTAATTGGGGCCTGTTCGGCCCGCCTTTTCCTGTAGTCCACGATCAGCTCCTTTGTCTTGCTCATATTGAGGGAGAGGTTGTTGTCCTGGCACCACACTGCCAGTTCTCTGACCTCCTCCCTATAGGCCATCTCATCGTTGTCGGTGATCAGGCCTACCACTGTTGTGTCGTCAGCAGACTTAATGATGGTGTTGGAGTCGTGTTTGGCTATGCAGTCGTAGGTGAACAGGGAATACAGGAGGGGACTAAGTACACACCCCTGAGGGACCCCAGTGTTAAGGATCAGCGTGGCAGACATGTTGTTGCCTACTCTTACCACCTGGGGGAAGCCCATCAGGAAGTCCAGGATCCAGTTGCAGAGGGAGGTGTTTAGTCCCAGAGTCCTTAGCTTAGTGATGAGCTTCGTAGGCACTATGGTGTTGAACGCTGAGCTGTAGTCAATGAACAGCATTCTCACATAGGTGTTCCTTTTGTACAGGTGAGAAAGGGCAGTGTGGAGTGCGATTGAGATTAAGTCATCTGTGGATCTGTTGGGGCGGTATGCGAATTGGAGTGGGTCTAGGCTGTCCGGGAGGATGCTGTTGATGTGAGCCATGACCAGTCTTTCAAAGCACTTCATGGCTACCGACGTGAGTGCCACGGGCAGTAATCATTTAGGCAGGTTACCTTCGCTTCCTTGGCCACAGGGACTATGGTGGTCTGCTTGAAACATGTAGGTATTACAGACTCGGTCAGGGAGAGGTTGAAAATGTCAGTGAAGACACTTGACAGTTGGTCCACGCTTTAAGTACACGTCCTGGTAATCCATCTGGCCCAGCGGCTTTGTGAATGTTGACCTGTTTAAAGTTTTGTTCACATCGGCTACAGAGAGCGTTATCACACAGTCATCCAGAACAGCTGGTTCTCTTGTGCATGCTTCAGTGTTGCTTGCCTCGAAGCGAGCATAAAAGGCATTTAGCTTGTCTGGTAGGCTCGCGTCACTGGGCAGCTCAAGTCTGGGTTTCTCTTTGTAGTCCGTAATAGTTATCAAGCCCTGTCAAATCCAATGAGCGTCAGAGCCGGTGTAGTAGGATTCAATCTTAATCCTGTATTGATGCTTTGCTTGTTTGATGGTTCGTCGGAGGGCATAGCGAGATTTCTTATAAGCGTCCGGATTAGTCTCCCGCTCCTTGAAAGCGGCAGCTCTAGCCATGGCTTCTGGTTGGGATATGTACGTACAGTCACTGTGGGGACGACGTCATCAATGCACTTATTGATGAAATCGATGACTGAGGTGGTGTATTCCTCAATGCCATTGGATGAATCCCGGAACATTTTCCAGTCTGTGCTAGCGAAACAGTCCTGTAGTGTAGCATCCGAGTCATCTGACCACTTCCGCATTGAGCGAGTCACTGTTACTTCCTGCTTTAGTTTTTGCTTGCAAGCAGGGAATCAGGAGGATCTGTGTCCCCTTTTCCGATGTCTTTTCTTCACGCAAAAGGCGTGGATCTGGGCCTGTTCCAGTGAAAGCAGGATATCCTTCTCATCGAACTCGTTAAAGGAAAAAGTTTCTTCAAGTCAGCGGTGAGTAATCGCTTTTCTGATGTCCAGAAGTTCTTTTTGGACAGTCATGGCCAAAGGTTTTGAGAATGACACAAATATTAACTTTCACAAAGTCTGCTGCCTCAGTGTCTTTAGATATTTTTGTCAGATGTTACTATGGAATACTGAAGTTTAATTACAAGCATTTCATAAGTGTCAAAGGCTTTTATTGACAATTACATGAAGTTGATGCAAAGAGTCAATATTTGCAGTGTTGACCCTTCTTTTTCAAGTTCTCTGCAATCCGCCCTGGCATGCTGTCAATTAACTTCTGGGCCACATCCTGACTGATGGCAGCCCATTCTTGCATAATCAATGCTTGGAGTTTGTCAGAATTTATGGGATTTTGTTTGTCCACCTGCCTCTTGAGGATTGACCACAAGTTCTAAATGAGATTAAGGTCTGGGGAGTTTCCTGGCCATGGATCAAAAATCTCGATGTTTTGTTCCCAGAGCCACTTAGTTATCACTTTTGCCTTATGGCAAGGTGCTCCATCATGCTGGAAAAGGCATTGTTCGTCACCAAACTGTTCCTGGATGGTTGGGATAAGTTGCTCTCGGAGAATGTGTTGGTACCATTCTTTATTCATGGCTGTGTTCTTAGGCAAAATTGTGAGTGAGCCCACTCCCTTGGCTGAGAAGCAACCCCACACATGAATGGTCTCATAATGCTTTACTGTTGGCATGACACAGGACTGATGGTAGCGCTCACCTTGTCTTCCCCGGACAAGCTTTTTTTCCGGATGCCCCAAACCATCCCCAGTCTGTCCCTGTACCTTTTGCAGAAAATCAGTCTGTCCCTGATGTTTTTCCTGGAGAGAAGTGGCTTCTTTGCTGCCCTTCTTGACACCATGCCATCCTCCAAAAGTCTTCACCTCACTGTGCGTGCAGATGCACTCACACCTGCCTGTTGCCATTCCTGAGCAAGCTCTGTACTGGTGGTGCCCCGATCCCGCAGCTGAATCAACGGTCCTGGCGCTTGCTGGACTTTCTTGGGTACCCTGAAGCCTTCTTCACAACAATTGAACCGCTCTCCTTGAAGTTCTTGATGATCCGATAAATGGTTGATTTAGGTGCGATCTTACTGGCAGCAATATCCTTGCCTGTGAAGCCCTTTTTGTACAAAGCAATGATGACGGCACGTGTTTTCTTGCAGGTAACCATGTTTGACAGAGGAAGAACAATGATTCCAAGCACCACCCTCCTTTTGAAGCTACCCGTCTGTTATTCGAACTCAATCAGCATGACAGAGGGATCTCCAGCCTTGTCCTCGTCAACACTCACACCTGTGTTAACGAGAGAATCACTGACATGATGTCAGCTGGTCCTTTTGTGGCAGGGTTGAAATGCAGTGGAAATGTTTTTTGGGGGATTCAGTTCATTTGCATGTTAAAGAGGGACTTTGCAATTAATTGCAATTCATCTGATCACTCTTCATAACATTCTGGAGTATATGCAAATTGCCATCATACAAACTGAGGCAGCAGACTTTGTGAAAATTAATATTTGTGTCATTCTCAAAACTTTTGGCCATGACTGTACACAAAAGTAAAAAAATAAGTTGCACAAAACGCAAAAAAAATAACAAAATAGCACAATTGATAGTGAGAATGTAAAACGTCAGCCATATTCTTCGGTGCCATTTTTCTATCTGTTTACGCAGAGCCCTGCGAATTCTGTCTGAACACTCTGCTTCAGTGAATGCTTTTCTCCCTGCATGTAGTGCTGAAAGGTGCTGTCCCATCCCTTCTAGTGCTGGTGGCTTGTCAACCAGTACAGAGGGAAGATTAAGGTTCTGCCCGAACACTAGTTGGTATGGGGCTGCATTGAGTTTTTTGACATCAAAGCCCAATCTAGGGCTGTTTTCCAGTCACATCCATTGTCTTGCTTCACTTTCAGCATGATCTCTGTGAGTGTTTGTCTCTCCAGAATCCATTGCTCCATGGACTGTACGCAGCAGTTGTCTATACAGTGCCTTGCAAAAGTATTCACCCCCCTTGGCGTATTTCCTATTTTGTTGCATTACAACCTTTAATTTAAATAGATTTTTATTTGGATTTCATGTAATGAACATACACAAAATAGTACAAATTGGTGAAGTGAAAAAAAAAAACTTGTTTCAAAAAATTCTAAAAAATAAAAAACTGAAAAACAGAAAAAATATGTATTCACCCCCTTGGCTATGAAGCCCCTAAATAAGATCTGGTGCAACCAGTCCACCTGTGTGCAATCTAAATGTCACATGATCTGTCACATGATCTCAGTATATATACACCTGTTCTGAAAGGCCCCAGAGTCTGCAACACTGCAACAGACTAAGCAAGGGGCACCACCAAGCAAGGGGCACCACCAAGCAAGCGGCACCATGAAGACCAAGGAGCTCTCCAAACACGTCAGGGACAAAGTTGTGGAGTACAAATGGGTTATAAAAAAATATCCAAAACTTTGAACATCCCACGGAGCACCATTAAATCCATTATTAAAAAATGGAAAGAATATGGCAACACAACAAACCTGCCAAGAGAGGGCCGCCCACCAAAATTCACGGACCAGGCATGGAGGGCATTAATCAGAGAGGCAACAAAGAGACCAAAGATAACCCTGAAGGAGCCGCAAAGCTCCACAGCGGAGATTGGAGTATCTGACCATAGAACCACTTTAAGCCGTACACTCTACAGAGCTGGGCTTTACGGAAGAGTTGCCAGAAAAAAATAAGCATGTGGGAGACTCCACAAACATATGGAAGAAGGTACTCTGGTCAGATGAGAATAAAATTGAGCTTTTTGGCCATCAAGGAAAACGCTATGTATGGCACAAACTAAACACCTCGTATCACCCTGAGAACACCATCCCCACAGTGAAGCATGGTGGTGGCAGCATCAAGCTGTTGGGATATTTTTCATCGGCAGGGACTGGGAAAATGGTCAGAAAAGAAGGAATGCTGGATGGTGCTAAATATAGGGACGTTCTTGAGGAAAACCTGTTAGGGTCTTCCAGAGAATTGAGAAGGGGACGGAGGTTCACCTTCCAGCAGGACAATGACCCTAAGCATTCTGCTAAAGCAACACTCGACTGGTTTAAGGGGAAACATGTAAATGTCTTGGAATGGCCTAGTCAAAGCCCAGACCTAAATCCAATTGAGAATCTGTGCTATGACATAAAGATTGCTGTACACCAGCAGGAACCCATCCAACTTGAAGGAGCTGTCCTCATGAGAGCCAGTTTCATCTGATGGTTTGATGGTTTTTGCGACTGCACTTGAAACCTTCAAAGTTCTTGAAATGTTCTGCATTGACTGACTTTCATGTCTTAACGTAATGATGGACTGTCGTATCTCTTTGCTAATTTGAGCTGTTCTTGCCATAATATGGACTTGGTCTTTTACCAAATCAGGCTATCTTCTGTATACCACCACTACCTTGTCACAACACAGCTGATTAGCTCAAATGCATTAGAAGGAAAGAAATTCCACAAATTCACTTTTAACAAGGCACACCTTGTAACGGCTGTTAATTGAAATGCACTCCAGGTGACTACCTCATGAAGCTGGTTGAAAGATTTCCAAGAGTGTGCAATGCTGTCATCAAGGCAAAGGGTGGCTATTTTGAAGAATCTAAAATCTAAAATCTATTTAGATTTGTTTAACAATTTTTTGGTTACTACATGATTCCATTTGTGTTATTTCATGGTTTTGATGTCTTCAAAATTATTCTACAATGTAGAAAATAGTAAAAATAAAGAAAAACCCTTGAATGAGTAGGTGTGTCCAAACTTTTGACTGGTACTGTACATGTCAGTACATACACACAACAAGTACGTCACATGGGGAGAGATGTTGTGCCTTGAGGTGTTGCTTTATTTGTTTTTTGAAAACAGATTTTCTGTTTACTTGCACTGTATAAGATGGAAGGGAGTTCCATGCACTCATTGCTTTGTATAATACTGTACATTCCCTTGAATTTGTTCTGGACCTGGGAACTGTGAAAAGACCCCTGGTGGCCTGTCTGGTAGGGTAAGTGTGTGTGTCAGTGCTGTGTGTAAGTTGACTAGGCAAACAATTAGGAATTTTCAACACATTGTTTCTTATAAAAACAAGAAGTGACGCAGTCAGTCTTTCCTCAACTCTTAGCCAAGATAGATCCTCAGAGCTCCCAGCCTCACCAGACCGTGAGGCTGCCTGAAGACCGGCCCATTCAACATCACCAGCTGTCATCATAGGCAGCTCTACGGTGAGAAACATCTCGGTCCCCAAGACAAAAACCCTGTGCTACCCAGGAGCACGAGTACAGGACATAACAAGGCTGCTTCCGACTGTTCTACCACAGGTGCCGGGAGCTGACACTGTCGTAGTCCATGTGGGGTAGAACGACATCAGGAGGGCTAGCTCAGAACATTTGAAAATTAACTGATTTTAGCATTAAAAGGCGGCCAATAATTTCAGGTCCAGTACCATCGTTGGGTGTGAATGATTCAGCAGACTGCTGGCATTTCACGTCTGGCTAAAAGACTACTGTAGCTCTGCTGAAGTCACTTTTATTGATAACTTTGACACCTTCTGGAAACAGAAGATATTCTACAGGAGTCCATCCAAATAATCTTGGCTCCTGGACCTTGTCCACGCATTTCAAGGCTGCGTTGAAACAATGACAGGTAAATGATCCAAGACCAGCTCAGTTAATCCCTACCATTGTGACAATGAGTCGTCATAATGCTGCATCAAATGTACATGATCTTAGGGGCATTGGGAAACACAATGTATGTAATTTAATGTATGTACTCCTAATTGCACCGAATACATATTTTTATCCTACAGCTATTGTAAGCAGTAATCATAAGCCTATTACCCAGAGTTACACTGTTACACTGTTAGCACTGAGGTGGTGCGCAATAGTAGGAAGACCACTTCATGCAGCTCACCCTGCACATCAGCTCCAATGTAAATAACATGAGTAAGTCTACCTCTGATAAGCTTTCCAGTAAATAATTAAAAACAATCAAGCAACCCAGAAAAGTGCTAAAAATAGCCCATATTAACATATGTAGCCTAAGAACAAGGTCCATGAAGTCAATAACTTGCTTGTAACAGATGACATTCATATTCTGACTATCTCTGAAACTCACTTAGATAATACCTTTGATGATACAGTGGTAGCAATACATGGTTAATAACATCTACCGAAAAGACAGAAATGCCAACGGAGGTGGTGTTGCGGTCTATATTCAGAACCACATTCCTGTAAAGCTTAGAGACGATCTGATGTTAAATACTTTTGAAGTAATATGGCTACAGGTTCATCTGCCTCACCTAAAGCCCATTCTGGTGGGAAGCTGCTATAGACCACCAAGTGCTAACAGTCACTGTCAGGATAACATGTGTGAAATGCTTGATAATGTATGTGATATCAACAGAGAAGTATATTTTCTGGGTGATTTAAATATTGACTGGCTATCATCAAGCTGCCCACTCAGAAAAAACTTCAAACTGTAACCAGTGCCTGCAACCTGGGTCAGATTGTCAGTCAACATACCAGGGTAGTTACAAACAGCACAGGAATTAAATCATCAACGTGTATTGATCACATCTTTACTAATGCTGCATAAATTTGTTTTAAAGCAGTATCCAAATCCACGCAGCCATTAAGAAAATGACTGTAAAAACTGTTAAATCCCCTTGGATTGATGAGGATTTGAAAAATTGTATGGTTGAGAGGGATGAGGCAAAAGGTATGGCAATTAAGTCTGGCAGCCCAACTGATTGGCAAACATACTGCAAATTAAGAAATCATGTGACTAAAGTAAATAAAATAAAAAAATTAACTACACTATGAAACAAAGATAAATTATTTAAAGAATGATAGTAAAAAGCTTTGGGGCACCTTAAATGACATTTTGGGAAAAAAGCCAACTCGGCTCCTTCATTCATTGAATCAGATGTCTCATTCATCACAAAGCCCACTGATATTGCCAACTATTTTAATTACTTTTTCATTGGCAAGATAAGCAAACTTAGGGATGACATGCCAGCAACAAACGGTGACACTACACATCCAAGTATATTGAACCAAATTATGAAAGACAAGAGTTGTACTTTTGAATTCTGTAAAGTCAGTGTGGAAGAGTTGAAAAAATGATTGTTGTCTATCAACAATCACAAGCCACCAGGGTCTGACATTCTGGATGGGAAACTACTGAGGATAATAGCAGATGATATTGCCACTCCTATTTGCCACATCTTCAATTTAAGCCTACTAGAGAGAGTGTGCTCTCAGGCCTGGAGGGAAGCTAAAGTAATTCCGCTACCCAAGAATAGTAAAGCCCCCTTTACTGGCTCAAATAGCCGACCAATCTGTTACTTCTGGAAAAAATGGTATTTGACCAGATACAATGCTATTTCACAGTAAAGAAATTGACAACATAATTTCAGCATGCTTATAGGGAAGGACACTCAACTAGCACAGCACTTACACAAATGACTGATGATTGGCTGAGAAAAATTGATGATAAAATGATTGTGGGGGCTGTCTTGTTAGACTTCAGTGCAGCTTTTGACATTATCGATCATAGTCTGCTGCTGAAAAAACGTATGTGTTATGACTTTACACACCCTGGAATAATGTGGATAAAGAGTTACTTGTCTCACAGAACACAGAGGGTGTTCTTTAATGGAAGCCTCTCAAATATAATCCAGTTAGAATCAGGAATTCCCCAGGGTAGCTGTTTAGGCCCCTTGTTTTTTTCAATTTTTACTAACGACATGCCACTGACTTTGAGTAAAGCAAGAGTGTCTATGTATGCAGACGACTCAACATTATACACATCAGCTACTACTGCGACTGAAATGACTGCAACACTCAACAAAGAGCTGCAGTTAGTTTCAGATTGGGTGGCATGGAATAAGTTAGCCCTAAATATTTCTACAACTTAAAGTATTGTATTAGGAACAAAACACTCACTAAACCCTTAACCTCAACTAAATCTTGTAATAAATAATGTGGAAATTCAGCAAGTTGAGATGACTAAACTGCTTGGAGTATCCCTAGATTGTAAACTGTCATGGTCAAAACATATTGATGCCGTAGTAGCTAAAATGGGGATAAGTCTGTTTATAATAATGTGATGCTCTGCCTTCTTAACAACACTATCAACAAGGCAGGTCCTACAAGCCCTAGTTTTGTCGCACCTTGACTACTGTTCAGTCGTGTGGTCAGGTGCCACAAAAAAGGATTTAGGAAAATTGCAGTTGGCTCAGAACAGGGCAGCACAGCTGGCCCTTGGATGTACACAGAGAGCTAATATTAATATGCCAATCTCTCCTGGCTGAAAGTGGAGGAGAGATTGACTTCATCACTACTTTTATTTATGAGAGGTATTGACATGTTGAATGCACCAAGCTGTCTGTCTAAACTACTGGCACACAGCACGAACACCCATGCATACCCAACAAGACATGCCACAAGAGGTCTCTTCACAGTCCAGAACAGACTATGAGAGGCATAGAGTACTACATAGAGCCATGACTACATGGAACTCTATTCCACATCAAGTAACTGATGCAAGCAGTAAAATTATATTTAAAAAAACAGATAAAAAAACACCTTATGGAACAGCGGGGACTGTGAAGCAACACAAACATTGGCACAGACACATGAATACACACACACAGATGATAACATATGCACTATACATACACATGGATTTAGTACTGTAGATATGTGGTAGGGGTAGAGTAGGGGCCTGAGGGCACACAGTGTGTTGTGAAATCTGTGAATGTATTGTAATGTTTTTAAAATGGTATAAACTGCCTTAATTTTGCTGGACCCCAGGAAGAGTAGCTGCTGCTTTTGCAGCAGCTAATGGGGATCCATAATACATACAAATACAAATAGTATGAATATTAGCCCTCTGATTACAATGAAGCACACGACATGCCGCTCTCACGCCCTGACCATAGAGAGCCATTGTTTCTCTATGGTGTAGTAGGTCAGGGCGTGACTAGGGGGTGATCTAGTATATCTTTGTCTATGTTGTGTTCTAGTTTCTTTTTCTATGTTGGTGTTTTGTATGATTCCCAATTAGAGACAGCTGGTAATCGTTGTCTCTAATTGGGGATCATATTTAAGTAGTTATTTTTCCCACCTGTGTTTGTGGAATCTTGTTTATGTGTAGTTACCTGTGAGCACTCCATTGTCTTCACGTTTCGTTCATTCTTTTTTGTTTTTGTGCGTTTCAGTTAATAAACATGTGGGAACCATATCACGCTGCACCTTGGTCCGATAATTCTTACGACGAACATGACAGCCGCTCTGTTTTGGGCCCGCTGCATTAACTAGGTCCTTCTATGCACCATTTGACTATATGACTGGACAATAATCAACATAAGATAAAACTAGAGCCTGCAGGAATTGATTTGTGGAGTGTGGTATCAAAAAAGCAGAGCATCTCTTTATTACGGACAGACTTCTCCCCATCTTTACAAGCATTGGATCTATATGTTTTGACCATGACAGTTTCCAATCTAAGGTAACACCAAGTAATTTAGTCTCCTCAACTTGTTCAGCAGCCACACCATTCATTACCAGATTCAGCTGAGGTCTAGAACTTCAGGATTGATTTGTACCAAATACAATGCTCTTAGTTTTAGAGATGGTCAGGACCAGTTTATTACTGGCCACCCATTCCAAAACAGACTGCAACTCTTTGTTAAGGGTTTCAGTGACTTCATTAGCTGTGTTTGCTGATGTGTATATGGTTGAATCAATAGCATACATGGACACACATGTTTAATGCCAGTGGCAGGTCATTGGTAAAGATAGAAAAGAGTAGAGGGCCTAGAGAGCTGCCCTGCGGTACACCACACTTTACATGTTTGACATTAGGTCTGAATCCACGATATGGCAGAGGTTGAAAAGCCATAACACATACGTTCTCTCAACAACAGGTTACGGTCAATAATATTAAAGGCTGCACTGAAATCTAACAGTACAGTTCCCACAATCTTTCTATTATCAATTTCTTTCAACCAATCATCAGTCATTTGTGTCAGTGCAGTACATGTTGAGTGCCCTTCTCTATAAGCATGCTGAAAGTCTGTTGTTAATTTGTTTACAGAGAAATAACATTGTATTTGGACAAACACAATTTTTCCAACAGTTTGCTAAGAGCTGGGAGCAAGCTGATAGGTCTGCTTTTAGAACCAGTAAATGCCATTTCCCTCCAGGCCTGAGGACAAATACTTTCCTCTAGGCTCAGATTAAAGTTTTGACAGATAGGAGTGGCTACAGATTCAGCTACCATCCTCAGAAGCTTCCCATCTAAGTTTTCAATGCCTAGGAGGTTTGTCAATACTGATAGATAACAATAATATTTTCACCTCTCCCACACTAACTTTTCAAAATTCAAACTTGCAATGCTTTCTTATGTTGTTGTTATTTTTTATGCATAAGTACACTGGTTCAATGTTGTTGGCATTTCCTGCCTAAGTAATCATTAAAATAATTTGCAGCATCAAATGGTTTTGTAATGAATAAGCCATCTGATTTGATGTAAGATGGAGTTGAATTTGTCTTTCTGAACATAATTTCATTTAAAGTACTCCAACGTTTTTTTATTGGTTTTATAATGCAGTTTCTTTTTCTTTTTGCTGAGTTTAGTCACATTTAGTCACACATTTCTTAATTTGCAGTAAGTCAGATGTGCGGCCAGACTTAGTCACTCCTTTTGCCCCATCTCTTTCATCCATACAGTTTTTCCAATTCCTCATCAATCCATGGAACCTTAACAGTTCTAACAGTCAGTTTCTTAACAGGTGCATGTTTATCAATAACTGGAAGAAGCAATTTCATAAATGCATCAAGTGCAGCGTCTGGATGCTCCTTATTAATAATCACATCAGACCAACAAATATGTTTAACATCATCCACAAAGGAGTCACACCAAAATATTTTGTATACACTATTTTAGGCCCAGCTGAATCAAGTACATCTAATACCAACAGTGCAAGACTGTTTTTGGGGGATCGCAAGGCCTTGAAGATCGACCAGTTGGTGGCCACTGCTTTAGCCAATCACAGAGCCTCCTCTCCTCCCCTCCACTCAACTCCACTCCTCTCTCTCTGACAGATGCCTCTGTACATTGGACCATGTGCACAACAGGAATGTGGCACCTCCCTCCTTTCTCTGTCAGAGCCCTCATTAGAAAACCATTTAAAACCAGTTAAAACCATTTAAAACCATTTCAACTCTGTTTATCTAGGCCTGTGTGTGTCAGGAGGTGCATGTGTTTGTGTGTGTGCCATGTGTGTGTGTGCCATGTGTGGGGGGTGACTTCGTGTTGGTGTATGCGTGTGTGCATATATGTGTGTGTGTGTGTGTGTGTGTGTGTGTGCACGCGCGTGCGTGTGTGTGTGTGTGTATGTCAGTGACTGTGTATGTGTGTGTTTACAATGTGCTGGGCCTCCTAGCTGGTTCAGCGCTAGTTTGAGGGCTGTTTTATGAAAGCAGTGTTTGTCGTGTTCTGTGATACTGTTGGTTTTTACCAGGCCTATGGGAGTTTGACCAGGCCTGTTGCCTATGGGCTGATAACTACAAGAGGGTTACAGGCAGGGCTTTAGGACAGTAAATCAGGGTTTACAGAGGAAGGTGGCATGACAGGAAACACCCCAATAAAATACTGGAGTCTGCTGTTGGTCACATTTCACCCTCTAACTGACCACACACTTGAGGCTGTTCCTCCCTCCCTCCCTCCCTCCCTCCCTCCCACCCCTCTCTCTTTATCTATCTCTCTCTCTCTGTCTGTCTATTTCTTGGTCGTCTCTCTCCCTCACTCTCTTCCCCTCCAACCCTTCCTCTCTCTCTCTCTCTCCCTCCCTTCCTCCCTCCCCCTTCCTCTCTCTATTTGTAAACTTCCCTGTCATAACTCAGCACCAAGCTGTTAAAGCTGCCAGCTCCGTTTTCGAGCCCAGCTCCCCTGTCAGCCATTAATACAGCAACAGCCTGTTAATGGGCTGAACAAGTCAATCACAGAGCCTCCATAGATAGCTAACAGGCTCCATAGAAAGCTAATAGCCTCCATATATAGCTACTAGCCTCCGTAGATAGCCAACAGCCCCCATAGATAGCTAACAGCCTCCATAGATAGCTAACAGCCTGCAAAAATAGCTAACAGCCCATAGATACCTAACAGTCTCCATAGATAGCTAATAGCCTCCATATATAGCTAATAGCCTCCTTAGAGAGCCAGCAGCCTCCACAGATAGCCAACAGCCTCCATATATAGCTAACAGCCTCCATAGATAGCTAACAGCCTGCAAAAATAGCTAACAGCCCATAGATACCTAACAGTCTCCATAGATAGCTAATAGGCTCAATATATATATAATAGCCTCCTTAGAGAGCTAACATCATCCATAGATAGCTAATAGGCTCAATATATATCTAATAGCCTCCTTAGAGAGCTAACAGCATCTATAGAAAGACAACAGCCCCCATAGATAGCTAACAGACTTCATAGATAGCTAACAGCCTGCATAGATAGCTAACAGCCCATAGATAGCTAACAGCCTCCATAGATAGCTAATAGCCTGCATAGATAGCTAACAGCCCATAGATAGCTAAGAGCCTCCATAGACAGCTAACAGGCTGCATAGATAGCTAACAGCCTCCATGGATAGCTAACAGGCTGCATAGATAGCTAACAGCCCATAGATAGTTAACAGGCTGCATAGATAGCAAACAGCCCATAGATAGCTAACAGTCTGCATAGATAGCTAACAGCCCATAGATAGCTAACAGCCTCCATAGATAGCTAACAGCCCATAGATAGCTAACTGCCTCCATATATAGCTAACAGGCTCTGTAGAAAGCTAATAGCCTCCATATATAGCTACTAGCCTCCGTAGATAGACAACAGCCCCCATAGATAGCCAACAGCCTCCATAGAGAGTTAACAGCCTCCATAGAGAGCTAACTGCCTGCAAAAATAGCTAACAGCCAATAGATACCTAACAGTCTCCATAGATAGCTAATAGCCTCCATACATAGCTAATAGCCCCATTAGAGAGCCAGCAGCCTCCACAGAAAGCCAACAGCCTCCATAGATAGCTAACAGCATGCAAAAATAGCTAATAGCCCATAGATACCTAACAGTCTCCATATATATCTAATAGGCTCAATATATATCTAATAGCCTCCTTAGAGAGCCAACAGCCTCCATAGAAAGACAACAGCCTCCATACAACAGACTTCATAGATGGCTAACAGCCTGCATAGATAGCTAACAGCCCATAGATAGGTAACAGCCTCCATAGATAGCTAAACGCCCATATATAGATAACAACCTCCATAGATAGCTAACAGCCTCCATAGATAGCTAAAAGCCCATAGATAGCTAACAGCCTCCATCGATAGCTAACAGGCTGCATAGATAGCTAACAGCCTCCATTGATAGCTAACAGGCTGCATAGATAGCTAACAGGCTGCATAGATAGCTAACAGCCTCCATAGATACCTAACAGTCCCCATATATATCTAATAGGCTCAATATATATCTAATAGCCTCCTTAGAGAGCCAACAGCCTCCATAGAAAGACAACAGCCTCCATACAACAGACTTCATAGATGGCTAACAGCCTGCATAGATAGCTAACAGCCCACAGATAGCTAACAGCCTCCATAGATAGCTAACAGCCCATAGATAGCTAACAGGCTCCATAGAAAGCTAACAGGCTCCATAGAAAGCTAAGAGCCTCCATATATAGCTACTAGCCTCCGTAGATAGCCAACAGCCCCCATAGATAGCCAACAGCCTCCATAGATAGCTAACGGCCTCCATAGAGAGCTAACTGCCTGCAAAAATAGCTAACAGCCAATAGATACCTAACAGTCTCCATAGATAGCTAATAGCCTCCATACATAGCTAATAGCCTCATTAGAGAGCCAGCAGCCTCCACAGAAAGCCAACAGCCTCCATAGATAGCTAACAGCATGCAAAAATAGCTAACAGCCCATAGATACCTAACAGTCTCCATATATATCTAATAGGCTCAATATATATCTAATAGCCTCCTTAGAGAGCCAACAGCCTCCATAGAAAGACAACAGCCTCCATACAACAGACTTCATAGATGGCTAACAGCCTGCATAGATAGCTAACAGCCCATAGATAGGTAACAGCCTCCATAGATAGCTAAACGCCCATATATAGCTAACAACCTCCATAGATAGCTAACAGCCTCCATAGATAGCTAAAAGCCCATAGATAGCTAACAGCCTCCATCGATAGCTAACAGGCTGCATAGATAGCTAACAGCCTCCATTGATAGCTAACAGGCTGCATAGATAGCTAACAGGCTGCATAGATAGCTAACAGCCTCCATAGATACCTAACAGTCCCCATATATATCTAATAGGCTCAATATATATCTAATAGCCTCCTTAGAGAGCCAACAGCCTCCATAGAAAGACAACAGCCTCCATACAACAGACTTCATAGATGGCTAACAGCCTGCATAGATAGCTAACAGCCCACAGATAGCTAACAGCCTCCATAGATAGCTAACAGCCCATAGATAGCTAACTGCCTCCATAGATAGCTAACAGGCTCCATAGAAAGCTAAGAGCCTCCATATATAGCTACTAGCCTCCGTAGATAGCCAACAGCCCCCATAGATAGCCAACAGCCTCCATAGATAGCTAACGGCCTCCATAGAGAGCTAACTGCCTGCAAAAATAGCTAACAGCCAATAGATACCTAACAGTCTCCATAGATAGCTAATAGCCTCCATACATAGCTAATAGCCTCATTAGAGAGCCAGCAGCCTCCATTGATAGCTAACAGGCTGCATAGATAGCTAACAGGCTGCATAGATAGCTAACAGCCTCCATAGATACCTAACAGTCCCCATATATATCTAATAGGCTCAATATATATCTAATAGCCTCCTTAGAGAGCCAACAGCCTCCATAGAAAGACAACAGCCTCCATACAACAGACTTCATAGATGGCTAACAGCCTGCATAGATAGCTAACAGCCCATAGATAGGTAACAGCCTCCATAGATAGCTAACAGCCCACAGATAGCTAACAGCCTCCATAGATAGCTAACAGCCCATAGATAGCTAACTGCCTCCAGAGATAGCTAACAGGCTCCATAGAAAGCTAAGAGCCTCCATATATAGCTACTAGCCTCCGTAGACAGCCAACAGCCCCCATAGATAGCCAACAGCCTCCATAGATAGCTAACGGCCTCCATAGAGAGCTAACTGCCTGCAAAAATAGCTAACAGCCAATAGATACCTAACAGTCTCCATAGATAGCTAATAGCCTCCATACATAGCTAATAGCCTCATTAGAGAGCCAGCAGCCTCCACAGAAAGCCAACAGCCTCCATAGATAGCTAACAGCATGCAAAAATAGCTAACAGCCCATAGATACCTAACAGTCTCCATATATATCTAATAGGCTCAATATATATCTAATAGCCTCCTTAGAGAGCCAACAGCCTCCATAGAAAGACAACAGCCTCCATACAACAGACTTCATAGATGGCTAACAGCCTGCATAGATAGCTAACAGCCCATAGATAGGTAACAGCCTCCATAGATAGAAAACAGCCCATAGATAGCTAAAAGCCTCCATAGATAGCTAACAGTCTGCATAGATAGCTAACAGCCCATAGATAGCTAACAGCCCATAGATGGCTAACAGCCTGCATAGATAGCTAACAGCCCATAGATAGCTAAGAGCCTCCATAGATAGCTATCAGCTCATAGATAGCTAACTGCCTCCATAGATAGCTAACAGACTGCATAGATAGCTAAACGCCTCCATAGACAGCTAACAGCCTCCATAGATAGCTAACAGGCTGCATATATAGCTAACAGCCTCCAAAACAGCTAACAGGCTGCATATATAGCTAACAGCCTCCACAGACAGCTAACAGGCTGCATAGACAGCTAACAGGCTGCATAGATAGCTAAAAGCCCATAGATAGCTAAAAGCCCTTAGATAGCTAACAGGCTGCATAGATAGCTAAAAGCCCATAGACAGCTAACAGGCTGCATAGATAGCTAAAAGCCCATAGATAGCTAACAGGCTGCATAGATAGCTAAAGCCCATAGATAGCTAACAGGCTGCATAGATAGCTAACAGGCTGCATAGATAGCTAACAGCCTATAGACAGCTAACAGGCTGCATAGATAGCTTAAAGCCCATAGATAGCTAAAAGCCCATAGATAGCTAACAGGCTGCATAGATAGCTAACAGGCTGCATAGATAGCTAAAAGCCCATAGATAGCTAACAGGCTGCATAGATAGCTAAAAGCCCATAGATAGCTAACAGGCTGCATAGATAGCTAAAAGCCCATAGATAGCTAACAGGCTGCATAGATAGCTAAAAGCCTCCATAGATAGCTAACAGCCTCCATTGATAGCTAACAGGCTGCATAGATGGCTAAAAGCCTCCATAGCATTAGCTATATTAGATACTGCTCGATCCCTTCAGGTGACACACTCGCAGCGTTCTGGGGGGTTGCTGGGACTGTTACTGGGGCTACTCATAGACAAGTCTGCCTCTCCCTCTTTCACTCACACACGCATGCAGGCAAGCACGCACATGACACACACACACTAGTGGGGACACAGAGACATGGGTTATTAACACTGTTAAAAAATGAATTGTGAAGTGGAGGAGGGTGGGGGGTGGGGGGATGCTAGAACAAGGTCGCTCCATATTGACTTGCTCTTGTAGGTGGTCAGCCCACTCCTGCTTAAGGCCCCCTCCCACTCCCCCAGTCCTGTACTCTGTGTCATAATGTAGGTAACACTTTGTGTATGTAGGTAACTGTGTACATAGGTAACTGCGTGCACCTACGTAAAACTGTGTGTAAAACTGTGTGTATGAAGGTAGAACTGTGTGTATGAAGGTAGAACTGTGTGTGTAGATGAAACAATTTAGCAGAATAATTGCTGTTACTAATACATAACGAAACACAGCTGCGGTTGTAATATCTTGTCTCTGTCTCCTTTGTGCTGATAGACCGGCAGCCATGTTCTGTGTGTTTCAACAGACAGACAGACATACAAGTAGTTTAAAGTAGCATGTATTTGTTAACAGGGCATGTTGGCTGGTGTGCTGCTCTCTCCCCCCCTCCCCAAGCTGAGCCCAGGAAAAGCCCTGTCCGGACATAAAACACTACATTTTAAATAGCTTTTGTCATTAATGCTTTATTAATTGCCTGGGGCAACACTAACCCGACACGGGGTGTTCTAGAAATATCTGACACTTTGAGGTCAGAGCTGTTCCCGCTGTGTTACAGAGTGACCGTGGTGGTGGTTCAGCGTTTCTCTGTCTCTGTCCCAAATGGCACCCTATTCTCTATTTAGTGCACTACTTTTGAGCAGGGCTAATAGGGAGCCATTTGGGATACAACCTCTGACTGCTCTTCTGAGGAAGGAAGGAGAGGATTTCTTTCTTTCTTTGTCTTCAGCCTTTGTTCACATAGAGTACAGCACTCCTTACTTTCTAAAGTCATGTTTTTTTATATAAGAGGTAAATCAAGTATGTATTTGTAAGTGTTTTAGTTATGCACAGTGTACCATGTCTCTGTTCCTCAGTCTGAGCACAGTGTTATTTTATTGTGACGTTTCCTTCTGGGTTGAAAACCGATGAACAGATCCACCGTAGACACAGATACAGAGTATTTTACATTGAGCAGAGGTTGTTTCATGGCCACACACATACCTGAATGCACGCACACGCACACAAACACACAGTGACACACACCCTGACGTCTGAGGTGTCTCTCTGGCAGTGCCTCCAGGAGCGGGTGATGGCTGAGAAGGTCCGGTCTGGATGGTCAAACTTGTTGTTGTTAGCTTTCAGGAAGAACGTGGTGAAAGGCTCCTGCAAGAGAAAACACACACACATTTTACGTTGAGCAAAGGATGTTTCATGGACACACACACACACACACACACACACACACACACACACACACACACACACACACACACACACACACACACACACACACACACACACACACACACACACACACACACACACACACACACACACACACACACAAACAAAAGAACACACATAACACCCCATTCCAAACCATACTGTCAGTGAACTAGATTTTCTATTGCATGTTCAGAATGAGTAATTTCTACTCCTCTAAGGAGAGCTAATGGCTGAATTCTACTGGTTGTGACAGAGAGAAGGGACAATGAGAATGTCTCTTATTGGAACCATAGATGCGGTAAAGAGGTCAATGGAACACAGACTGTGGGGGATAGAATTTGTATTTTATTTATTTAACCTTTATTTAACTAGGCAAGTCAGTTAAGAACAAATTCTTATTTACAATGACGGCCTACCCAGGCCAAAACCAGACGACATTGGGTCAATTGTGTGCCACCCCTATGGGACTCCCAATCACAGCCGGTTGTGATTCAGCCTGGACTCAAACCAGGGTCTGTAGTGACACCTCAAGCACTGAGATGCAGTGCCTTAGACCGCAGTGCCACTCGGGAGCCCAGAAGAAGAAGAAGGATGCCGGACTGTTGCACATTCAACAAACCTGATCTAACAAAGTGGATATTCGTCAAATCTGTTATGATTGATGTATTGTAACAGGCCCACAATGTGATTACTAAAGTATGATTTTGATATATTTTGCTGTTTTCGCTGCATAACATTTAGAAGTACACAATACACATATAATCAATAGCCTAAATGTAGGGTAATTTTGCTGCAGGGCAAAGAGGAGATTCGCAATCTTTCCCCCACGGCATCTTTCCCCAATACCTTTTCATGGCATTTCCATTGTTTGGGTCGAGTTCCATTGACCTCTTTACCACATCTATGGTGTGTTCCTGTGTCTGTGTATGTGAGGTTCCTGTGCCAGACAAGTAAGTAAGTAAGTAAGTAAGTAAGTAAGTAAGTAAGTAAGTAAGTAAGTAAGTAAGTAAGTAAGTAAGTAAGTAAGTAAGTAAGTAAGTAAGTAAGTAAGTAAGTAAGTAAGTAAGTGTCTGTCTGTCTGTCTGTCTGTCTGTCTGTCTGTCTGTCTGTCTGTCTGTCTGTCTGTCTGTCTGTCTGTCTGTCTGTCTGTCTGTATGTCTGTCTGTCTGTCTGTCTGTCCTCCCCTACTGTACATTACCCACAATGCCTTAGGGAGTATTAATTACAGTGCTTCCTGGTCGCCGGGAGCGACGGTGGTAATTGGCTGATACCGTATGTGGTGTTCCCAGTCTGAGATGGAGACAGTGTTCTGATGGAGGGATGTAGGGTGGAGAGGAGGAGAGACGGAGGAGAGGAGGAGTGTGGGTAGTGAGGAGCGGTGTAAGTGCTGTCAGAGGAACTCTTCTAATTCAACAGACCCTCTGCTAACGAGGGGGAGAGGAGGAGGAGAGTGGCAGGCAAAGGGAGAACAGGGGGAGGGTGCTACTAACTCCCCATCAAGCTTTCTCCAATTAACGAACTGCCTAACATATCAGATATGGCCAAACCCCAGGAGGGGTAACCCTTTATCTCACCATTTGGATTCCACTGGTATTTACTAAACACTAGATAGTATCAATGTCCTTTCAACTGTGTAGATTGTGTGACTTACTATCTAACTAACATACTAGCTGCCATGTTGAACATATTATTTTGGATAAAAAACGACTTACAGTACCAGTAAAACGTCTGGACACACCTACTCATTCAAGGGTTTTTCTGTATTTTTTATATTTTCTTCATTGTAGAACAATAGTGAAGACATTAAAACTATGAAATAACCAATAACCAATAACCATAACCAAAAAAGTGTTAAACAAATAAAAATATATTTGAGATTTGAGATTCTTCAAAGTAGCCAGCATTTGCCTTGATGACAGCTTTGCTGAGCACTTGTTGGCTGCTTTTCCTTCACTCTATGGTCCAACTCACCCCAAACCATCTCAATTGGGTAGAGGTCGGGGGATTGTGGGGGCCAGGTCATCTGATGCAGCACTCCATCACTCTCCTTCCTGGTCAAATAGCCCTTACACAGCCTGGAGGTGTGTTGGGTCATTGTCCTGTTGAAAAACAAATTATAGTCCCACTAAGCGCAAACCAGATGGGATGGCTTATCACTGTAGAATGCTGTGGTAGCCATGCTGGTTAAGTGTACCTTGAATTCTAACTAAAGATTTCCACCGGTCTAATGTCCATTGCTCGTGTTTCTTAGCCCAAGCAAGTCTCTTCTTCTTATTGGTGTCTTTTAGTAGTGGTTTCTTTGCAGAAATTCGACCATGAAGGCCTGATTCAGACCATGAAGGCCTGTCTCCTCTGAACAGTTGATGTTGAGATGTATCTGTTACTTGAACTCTGTCAAGTATTTATTTGGGCTGCAATTTCTGAGGTTGGTAACTCTAATGAACTTTTCCTCGGCAGCAAAGGTAACTCTGGGTCTTCCTTTCCTGGGCGGTCCTCATGACAGCCAGTTTCATCATAGCGCTTGATGGTTTCTGTGACTGCACTTGAAGAAACTTTCAAAGTTGCTGACTGACCTTCATGCCTTAAAGTAATGATGGACTGTCGTTTCTCTTTGCTTATTTGAGCTGTTCTTGCCATAATATGGATTTGGTCTATCTTCTGTATACCACCCCTACCTTGTCACAACACAAACGATTGGCTCAAACGCATTAAGAAGAAAGAAATTCCACAAATTCACTTTTATCAAGGCACACCTGTTAATTGAAATGCATTCCAGGTGACTACCTCATGAAGCTGGTTGAGAGAATGCCAAGAGTGTGCAAAGCTGTCATCAAGGCAAAGGGTGGCTATTTGAAGAATCTCAAATATAAAATATATTTTGATTTGTTTAACAATTTTTTGGTTACTACATGATTCCATATGTGTTATTTCATAGTTTTGATGTCTTCAATATTATTCTACAATGTAGAAAATAGTAAAAATAAAGAAAAACCCTTGAATGAGTAGGTGTGTCTAAACTTTTGACTGGTACTGTACGTCTACACTCAAACGTCTAAAATCAGATAGAAAGAACGTAGAAATGATAATGGACTTAAAAAAAAAATCAACAACCCACTTTTGCAGGTATAGGGTACAAGGAATAGGGTATTGGGTGGATGGGGTATAGAGTACGTACTATCCTGAGCAGCCAGAGCAGGGTGGAGTTAGCGGTGGAGTAGTGGGTGTTGTAGTGATATGGAGGGGTCTGGTCCTCTTCCCACGTCTCGTAGCGCTCTGCATAGAACACTGCACGCTTCGGGTTCAATGCTCCAATTGGCTGAGGGAGAAACAGGAAGACAATAAGTTACATACAGTAGATAGAGCATATGATGTTCACTATATAACTGATGTTTAAGACTTCGTAGACAGACAGCTCCTAGAGCAGGGTGGTCAAACAAACGGCCCCCAGGCCAAATGAGACATTTGAATGTGTCCCGCCATGTTGTCATGGTAAAAAAACGCCACAGCCCTCCAGGAGTTTAGTAAGATCTGCTATTGATATTACAGTAATTAGTTAGTCAATGGATAAATCAAGAAAAACATGACTTGACGTGTTTCATTCTTCCACCATAACTCTGGAACAGAGGCCAAGTCAATATTACATTCTGTGTCCCAGCCTCTCTGTATTATGCCGACATTGTGTCCCAAATAGCAACCCATTCCCAATATAGAGTACAACTTTTGACCAGGGCCCATAGGGCTCTGGGCAAAAGTAGTACACTCTGTAGGTAATAGGATGCCATTTGGGGTGGGCCCTACGCCAATATTATGACACTGAGACTCACTCTGGGTCCCAAGCCTTTGCTTTCTCATGTGTTTTTAAAGGCAATCTAATTAGTCTATTAAAATTGATTTAGTGGAGGTTAAATTGCTTTCTCTGTCTTTTCAATCACCCTGGCCCACAGGCAGGCCTTGGAGGTACATTGGCAGTCAATATTAATACACTCAGTACTAAAGATACAGTGGGTGTGTGTGTGGGTGTTTTATGCATGAGGCGGCCATATCTCGGATTGACCACAGGAATCATGGGAACTCTACCCCAACAAAGCCCTTGATGGCGCCGGAGAGCAAGGCTGACGTTATACGTATTCTTAACCAATTGTGTTTTTTTTTGTTTGTTTCTTTGCATCGTTTGTAACTTCTTTTTTTTAACTTATTTTGTACATAATGTTGCCGCTACCGTCTCTTATGACACGAAAATAACTTCTGGACATCAGAACTGCGATTGCTCACCAAGGACTGGCAGAATCCATTTTTTCCTTTAACGTGTCCGACGAGCCCGACGTGAATGATATACTGTTTTCTCGGAAACAGGCCCTCTGAGAATTCGTAGGCAACTGAATAAACCCCCACTTCCTTCCATTCTGCTAGCAAAATAAAATTGATGACCTAAGCGGAAAATTAAACTACCAATGGGTCATTCAAAACTGTAATATCTTATGCTTCACGGAGTCGTGGCTGAACGACGACATTATCAACATCCAGCTGGCTGGTTATACCATATCGTTAGGACAGAACAGCGGCGTCTGGTAAGACAAGGGGCGGCGTACTGTGTATGTTTATAAATAACAGCTGGTGCACGATATCTAAGGAAGTCTCAAGGATTTGCTCGCCTGAGGTAGAGTATTTCATGATAAGCTGTAGACCACAGTATCTACAGTTGAACTCAGAAATTTACATACACCTTAGCCAAATACATTTAAACTCAGTTTTTCACAATTCCTGACATTTAATCCTAGTAAAAATTCCCTGTCTTAGGTCAGTTAGGATCACCACTTTATTTTAAGAATGTGAAATGTC
The DNA here is from genome assembly GCF_045679555.1 of Salvelinus alpinus. Taxonomy (NCBI): domain Eukaryota; kingdom Metazoa; phylum Chordata; class Actinopteri; order Salmoniformes; family Salmonidae; genus Salvelinus; species Salvelinus alpinus. Next base: position 17,253,937 of record NC_092106.1, read on the forward strand.
AGAATAATAGTAGCGAGAATGATTTATTTCAGCTTTTATTTCTTTAATCACATTCCCAGTGGGTCAGAAGTTTACATACTGTCAGGCTTTGAAGAGTGATGGGTGTGGAGTCAGGCACAGAGAGCAGAGGATTCGGAAAAACCATTTATTCCGGAACAATCACAGCGAACAAAAGAGGGTAACGCCGAACACAGGCGTAAAACACTCCAAAATGTACAACACCGGTACACACGCTGTACAGCGGAAATAAACGAAAGGACACTCCTGAACCAAAAACAGCAAACAAGCCCGCACAAACACAGGCGGGCCAACTGAACTTAAATAACCCCAACCCAAAACCCCAAACAAGGAACAGGTGAAACCAATTAGACCAAACAAAATTAAAAGGGGAAAAGGGATCGGTGGCAGCTAGTAGACCGGTGACGACGACCGCCGAGCGCCACCCGAACGGGAAGGGGAGCCACCTTCGGTGATAGTCGTGACACATACACTCAATTAGTATTTGGTAGCATTGCCTTTAAATTGTTTAACTTGGGTCAAACGTTTTAGGTAGCCTTCCCCAAGCTTCCCATAATAAGTTGGGTGAATTTTGGTCCATTCCTCCTGACAGTGTCACGCCCTGACCATAGAGACCTTTTTATTCTCTATGTTGGTTAGGACGGGTGTGACTAGGGTGGGTCATCTAGGGGATTATGTTTCTATGTTGGCCAGGTATGGTTCCCAATCAGAGGCAGCTGTTTGTCGTTGTCTCTGATTGGGGATCATATTTAGGCAGCCATTTCCCCTTTGTGCTTTGTGGGATCTTGTCTATGTGTAGTTGCCTGTGAGCACTAACGCAGCTTCACGTTTCGTTTTGCTATTTATTGTTTTGTTTTGCTGTGAGTTTCACTTAGAAATAAAAAGATGTGGAACCCAGATCACGCTGCGCTTTGGTCCACTTATTATGACGATCGTGACACAGACCAGGTGTAACTGAGTCAGGTTTGTAGGCCCCCTTGCTCGCACACGCTTTTTCAGTTATACCCACAAATTTTCTATAGGATTGAGGTCAGGGCTTTGTGATGGCCACCCCAATACCTTGACTTTGTTGTCCTTAAGCCATTTTGGAAGTATGCTTGGGGTCATTGTCCATTTGGAAGACTCATTTGCGACCAAGCTTTAACTTCCTGACTAATGTCTTGAGATGTTGCTTCAAAATATCCACATAATTGTCCATACTCATGATGCCATCTATTTTGTGAAGTGCACCAGTCCCTCCTGCAGCTAAGCACCCCCACAACATGATGCTGGGATGGTGTTCTTCGGCTTGCAAGCCTCCCCCTTTTTCCTCCAAACATAACGACGGTCATTATTGCCAAACAGTTCTATTTTTGTTTCATCAGACCAGAGGACATTTCTCCAAAAAGTACAATCTTTGTCCCCATGTGCAGTTGCAAACCGTAGTCTGGCTTTTTTATAGCGGTTTTGGAGCAGTGGCTTCTTCCTTGCTGATCGGCCTTTCAGGTTATGTCGATATAGGACTCGTTTTACTGTGGACATAGATACTTTTGTACCTGTTTCATCCAGGATCTTCACAAGGTCCTTTGCTGTTGTTCTGGGATTGATTTGCACTTTTCGCACCAAAGTACGTTCATCTCTAGGAGACAGAATGCGTCTCCTTCCTGAGCGGTATGACGGCTGGATGGTCCCACGTTGTTTATACTTGCGTACTATTGTTTCTACAGATGAACATGGTACCTTCAGGCGTTTGGAAATTGCTCCCAAGGATGAACCAGACTTGTGGAGGTCTACAATTTTTTTTCTGAGGTCTTGGTTGATTTCTTTAGATTTTCCCATGATGTCAAGCAAAGAGGCACTGAGTTTGAAGGTAGACCTTGAAATACATCTACAGGTACGCCTCCAAATGACTCAAATTATGTAAATTAGCCTATCAGAAGCTTCTAAGGCCATGACATCATTTATGTAATTTTCCAAGCTGTTTAAAGGCACAGTCAACAGTATTAAAACTTCTGACCCACTGGAATTGTGATACAGTGAATTATAAATGAAATAATCTGTCTGTAAACAATTGTTGGAAAAATTACTTGTGTCATGCATAAAGTAGATGTCCTAACAGACTTGCCAAAACTACAGCTTGTTAACAAGAAATTTGTGGAGTGGTTGAAAAACGAGTTTAATGACTTCATCATAAGTGTATGTAAACTTCTGACTTCAACTGTGCTTAGAGAGTTTTCATCTGTATTTGTCGTAGCTGTCTACATACCACCACAGACTGATGCTTGCACTAAGACCGCACTGAATGAGCTGTATTCCGCCATAAGCAAACAGGAAAACACTCACCCAGAGGCCGCGCTCCAAGCTGCCGGGAACTTTTATGCAGGGAAATTTAAATCTGTCTTACAAAATTTCTATCTATCTATATATATGTTTAATGTGCAACCAGAGGGAAAGAAAACATAGGGACCACCTTCACTCCACACACAGAGACGCATACAAAGCTCTCCCTCGCCATCCATTTGACAAATCTGACCAAAATTCTATCCTCCTGATTCCTACTTACAAGCAAAAATTAAAGCAGGAACCACAAGTGACCTGATCAATAAAAAAGTGGTCAGATGAAGCAGATGCTAAGCTACAGGACTGTTTTGCTAGCACAGACTGGAATATGTTCCGGGATTCCTCCGATGGCATTGAGCAGTACACCACATCAGTCATTGGCTTCATCAATAAGTACATAGATGACGTCGTCCCCACAGTGACCGTACGTACATACCCCAACCAGAAGCCATGTTATTATAGGCAACATCCGCACTGAGCTAAAGGGTAGAGCTGCTGCTTTCAAGGAGAGGGAGAGTTAAGATAATATGGTACTTCTGAAATGATCGATCAAGCAAACCAAAAGCTTGGGGTCCATTTATTTTGAATAATTTCCACAGGAAACCATGATAACATTGTGAAATTAATACAAAATCAACATAATACCCTTTCAAAAACGTAAAATCCTCAGTCATTCAATAGAAATGTTATTGCACAATAAGACTGTGTGATCACGCTCTTCGCAGCCGATGTGAGTAAGACCTTTAAACAGGTCAACATTCACAGACGGATTACCAGGACGTTTACTGAAAGCATGCGGTGACCAACTGGCAAGTGTCTTCACTGACATTTTCAACCTCTCCCTGTCCGAGTCTGTAATACCAACATGTTTTAAGCAGACAAACATAGTCCCTTTGCCCAAGAACACTAAGGTAACCTGCCTAAATGACAACTGACATGTAGCACTCACGTCTGTAGCCATGAAGTGCTTTGAAAGGCTGGTAATGGCTCACATCAAACCCATTATTCCAGAAACCCTAGACCGACTCCAATTTGCATACCGCCCTAACAGATCCACAGATGATGCAATCTCTATCACACTCCACACTGAAGTTTCCCACCTGGTCAAAAGGAACACCTATGTGAGAATACTATTCATTGACTACAGCCCAGCATTCAACACCATAGTGCCCTCAAAGCTCATCAAATTGCTAAAGACCCTGGGACTGAACACCTCCCTCTGCAACTGGATCCTGGACATCCTGATGGGCCGCCTCCAGGTGGTAAGGGTAGGTAACAACATATCCGCCACGCTGATCCTCAACACAGGGGCCCCTCAGGGGTGCGTGCACAGTCCTCTCCTGTTCTCCCTGTTCACTCATGACTGCACGGCCAGGCAAAACTCCAACACCATAATTAAGTTTGCCGATGACACGACAGTGGTAGGCCTGATCACCGACAAAACGAGACAGCCTATAGGGAGGAGACCTGGCCGTGTGGTGCCAGGACAAAAACCTCTCCCTCAACGTGATCAAGACTAAGGAAATGTTTGTGGACTACAGGAAAAAGAGGACCTAGCACACCTCCATTCTCATTGACGGGGCTGTAGTGGAGCAGGTTGAAAGCTTCAAGTTCCTTGGTGTCCACATCACCAACAAACGAACATGGTCCAAGCACACCAAGACAGTCGTGAAGAGGGCACCACAAAACCTTTCCCCCCTCAGGAGACTGAAAAGATTTGTCATGGGTCCTCAGATCCTCAAAAGGTTCAGCTGCACCATCGAGAGCATCCTGACTGGTTGCATCACTGCCTGGTATGGCAACTGATCGGCCTCCGACCGCAAGGCACTTCAGAGGGTAGTGCGTAAGGCCCAGTACATCACTGGGGCCAAGCTTCCTGCCATCCAGAACCTGTACACCAGGCGGTGTCAGAAGAAGGCCCAAAAAATTGTCAGAGACTCCAGCCACCCTAGTCATAGACTGTTCTCTCTGCTACCGCATGGCAAGCGGTACAGAGCACCAAGTCAAGGTCCAAGAGGTTTCTAAACAGCTTCTACCCCCAAGCCATATCACTCCTGAACATCTAATCAAATTGCTACCCAGACTATTTGCAGTGCCCCCCCCCCCCCCCTTTTACACCGCTGCTACTCTCTGTTGTTATCGTCAATGCATAGTCACTTTAATAACTCGACCTACATGTACATATTACCTGAACAGCCCCCAGACATTGACTCTGTAACGGTACCCCCTTGTATATAGTCTCGCTATTGTTATTTTACTGCTGCTCTTTAATACGTTTTTATTTCGTATTCTTACTCATATTTTTTTTAAACTGCATTGTTGGTTAAGGGCTCGTAAGTTAGCATTTCATTGTAAGGTCTACACCTGTTGTATTCGGCGCATGTGACTAATACAATTATATTTCATTTAATTTGATTCAGACGAGCTGCAGCTAGTGGCGAGACCAACGACAAAAAATGTAATTACTTTAATATCAAATCATTAAGACTTGCCGTTACTCCAGAATTCCCATGGCTGGAGTTATATAAGTGTTACAACACAAGAATCTGCTTTCCAAATGGAATTTTATTCACGATACAGTGCACTACTTTTGACCAGAGGACCCTGGATATATAGTGAATAGGGTTCCATATGAGTTACAGTGTAGACTGTCTCGTCATCTTCATTATGTTCCCACAGCCCATACATACCTCCCTCTATGTGGCACAGAACACATGGCATTAGTAGGAATGTTTGAGTTGCGCTCAACTCTCTCCCTCCAAACCAACTGGTCACGTCTGGTTTCCTTCTACGTTCCTTTCTTTCCTCTCTAACATAATGACCGTCCACATCAATGTTAGCACGATGAGGGAGAATGGAAGAGAAGTTTATTGAGATCTGCTGAGATTTACGGGGTGATAATAGGCTGTCATGTGGCGTCTGGGGCCGGCTGTGATTGGGCTGTGGACTACAGGAAGTCAGACAGGTTGTTAAACGTCCAGGGGGAACCAGGCTGGTCTCAGTCAGCTTAGCCCAATCATAGCTGCAGCTGGACGGCACAGACAGCTAATAGGACGGACTGGGTTTCAACAGCTAACATGGTCTCACAGCTAACATGGTCTCACAGCTAACATGGTCTCACAGCTAACATGGTCTCACAGCTAACATGGTCCCACAGCTAACATGGTCTCATAGCTAACATAGTCTCATAGCTAGCATAGTCTCACAGCTAACATGGTCTCATAGCTAACATAGTCTCACAGCTAATATGGTCTCATAACTAACATGGCCTCACAACTAACATGGTCTGACAGCTAACATCGTCTCATAGCTAACATGGTCTCAAATCTAATATGGTCTCACAGCTAACGTGGTCTCATAGCTAACATGGTCTCACAGCTAGCATGGTCTCACAGCTAACATGATCTCATAGCTAACTTGGTCTCATAGATAACTTGGTCTCACAGCTAACGTGGTCTGATAGCTAACTTGGTCTCATAGCTAACTTGGTCTCACAGCTAACATGGTCTGATAGCTAACTTGGTCTCATAGCTAACTTGGTCTCACAGCTAACGTGGTCTGATAGCTAGCTAAGAACCCCAAATACAAAGAGACTGTCAATATGAATATTTCCACTAAACCCAGCAGCACGGAAAAAACTGCGCAGACAAATGGTTAAAAGCAGCAGGTGGACGTCATATCGCCACAGAACATCGGCCGTCATTTTCTGTTCATTTCCAGACTATTCTACATGTTGAATTGCCACCGTTCGTCGACACACAGAAGGTGATTTACTGCGCATGGCTTATGTTGGTTATAATGTGTCTTGTCTATTACATCTTACCGGCTTCCTCTGTCGCCCTCACAGACAGCTCTTAGCCTATAAAAAGATATGGGAGCTTTAGCCTGCTAAACTAGCTCATTAGTAAGACATTAAAAAGCTGTTAACATGGTAGATAGTGTTGGGTCTTAAGTGACCATAAGGCCCTTCTAAAGCTCTAAGCCTTTCACATGCATGCAGCACCATCAACCTGGCACCCTATTCCCTATATAGTATACTACTTTTGACCATGGTCCATAGGGTGCCATTTGGATAACAAAAGTGTTTGGCTAGTTCACTCAAACAAAACAACATCCATCTCTGGTTATACTCCGACCTTCTCTGTTGTTGATGTGTGACAGCTAGCTACCTAGCTAACTTTGCTACAACATGGTATTTCATTGATTTCTTGACATAAACACACTTTAAAGCAACCAGGCATGTTAAGTGTGTTGATTCTAGTAGCAACTAAGTTACTTAAGGTTAATTGATGGAAGCGTGTTGCTAATTTTTGATGCTAATGTTAGCAAGCTAAAGTGCTAAAATAGATACTGTGTGGGAGATAGGGATATAGGGTCCTGGTCAAAAGTTGTGCACTATATAGGGAATAGGGTGCCATATGGAACCCCCTTCCGTGGCTGGTTAGTGGGGTAGAGTACTGACAACAACACAAAATTCTCTACCTTTCCTCTAACACACAGTAATCACCAGCTCCCTATTCCCAGGTGGTTATGTAAATACAGGACATGATAAGGAGACAATAAAAACAAGTGCTTTAGACAGCTCTGCATTTAGCTCCTTCTGAGTTCACTCCCATAAATAACACCTGACCTAGTGATATCTACCTGCACCACAAAACAAGACATGATCAAACCTAGCTGTTGGATTATAGGGCTGTCACATGCTACACTAGATAAACCACTCATCACATGTAATTAGGATCATTCTCTGACTGCAGAGAGTAGAGACCCCAAAGTGGAGGATCCAAGAGGAGCGCGTGTGTGTGTGTGTGTGTGTGTGTGTGTGTGTGTGTGTGTGTGTGTGTGTGTGTGTGTGTGTGTGTGTGTGTGTGTGTGTGTGTGTGTGTGTGTGTGTGTGTGTGTGTGTGTGTGTGTGTGTGTGTGTGTGTGTGTGTTGGTGTGTGTGTTGGTGTGTGTGCATGTGCATGTGTGTGCATGCGAGTGTGTGGAACACAGAGAAAGAGAAAGCAGTTCGCAGTTCGTGTGGTAATATCTAGGCTAACTCCCGAGGAGACACACATACTGCATTTTATATTTAAATGGAAATGACATCACGGTACAGTGTAGCGGCACTGTCAGGAGGAGTCACACTTGTTTTCTCTCTTGGGATTGTCAGAAGAAGCACCTTGAACAGCTACAATCTAGTTCTTCAGAGTTCTTCGTTTGGGTGGTTTCTCTCATGGTATAGGATTTCTGAAGTTCAGTTGCAGTCTTTAAAACATTGATACAGTGATGCACGACTAGCACCACTAAATCTCCAGAGTTGTCTATGTAGCTAGCTCCATTCCTAACATTCGCTACGACATACAAAATAAACTTTTCAGCAACAACTTTTGTTAACCCTTTTAAAAACATGAATAGGATTTGCTACAACAACTAAGCAGTGAAGGCAAATTAATGTAACTTCACAATGGTAAACACAGTATAATAGTGTAGCTACCCTACTACCCTACCCCATAAGCACATATATGTGCACAAGGTCCTGTGTGGCTCATTTGGTAGAGCATGGCACTTGCAACGCCAGAGTTTGCTCTAGATAAGAGTGTCTGCTAAATGACTCAAATGTGAAATGTAAATATAGCAACTTTTCCAAAGGAGCTAGATGTCTTGGAGCCATCGGAAACGTGAAGGGTTCTGGTTCATAAGGTTGCAGGTCCGAAGACCACCACGGACAAGCTCCCACTCCCTCTCCGTTTCATAACAGTAGCTATGAGGTAAAGTAGATCAGATACATATGTCTGCTGTCACTTCACAGCTTTGGCTGTTCCTCCCTGAGAGAAGAGTCAGTGTCTTCCTTTCAGAGACACACAAAAGAAGGTAGAACAACATCCGTGATAAAGCTCTAGATTGTTAGGAAGAGCACGCTCAGTATGCCTTCATATAGGATTATCAGCGTTTCCACTCCATCAACTAACAGCTATGAGGAGATGAGCTTCCCTTTCCCATCAGCCACCTGTCAGTCAGCAGGAAATAAACATTAAAGCCTAATGAACCGCTCCACCACACAACTGTACCGCTGACATAGCGGGTGTGTGTGTATGGTTGTGTGTGTGTGTCTGTGCTCCACAGGCCTGTGATCTGACAGTAGGAATGCTCCACTACGGCCCTGAGGCAGAGAACACTCTGTTCAGTTGGATTTAACACGAATGACTTGCTGACTGATCAACAGGTAAATTGCAGGCATGTGCAGGTGTGTGTAGGTGTGTGTGAGAGGATTAAGTGGTGTATCATCCAGGAGCTATAGGACATTTAGCCTGCTGGTACTGGCACCCAAAATATCACTGGATGGCTGCTTCCCAAATGGAACTGTATTCCCAGCATAGTGCATTACTTTCGACCAGCGCCCTATAGGGCCTGGTCAAAAGTAGAGCACTATATAGGAAGATGTTTGTGTTTCAGAGTAAGGTGGTTTTACATGACTCTGTTCAAAAGACTTACTGTATCTCTCAGAGTTCCTCCCTATGTCCTCACTCCCCCCTGCTCTTTATCTAATCTGTTTATATATTAGAGAAATCAACCCCCTTCATTCTAGTTCAGTCCTTTACTAGCTGGTACCTCAGGAGGTAGAAGCCCTGGGGTTGGAGGTGTGTGTGTGAGTATGTGTGTGTGTGTGTGTGTGTGTGTGTGTGTGTGTGTGTGTGTGTGTGTGTGTGTGTGTGTGTGTGTGTGTGTGTGTGTGTGTGTGTGTGTGTGTGTGTGTGTGTGTGTGTGTGTGTGTGTGTGTGTGTGTGTGTGTGTGTGTGTGTGTGTGTGTGTGTGAGTGTGTGAGTGTGTGAGCCCTGGGGTTTCAAGGACAACTGTCAGGAGACAGAGGCCTGTGAACTCATGGTAATGAAGGCAGCTCAGCCTGTAAACAGCATGGGAGGATGTCACTGGAATACATTACAATACATAACTGTCTCCCCGGGCCAGAGGGCTCGGGCTCTCTCAGACACACACACACACACACGGCCCACCTGGCGGTGTAGAGACTGAAGCCGCCACAGGGTGACAAGAGCAGAAACGACAGCAGGAAGACACAGGAAAGCTGTGTGTGTGTGTGTGTGTGTGTGTGTGTGTGTGTGTGTGTGTGTGTGTGTGTGTGTGTGTGTGTGTGTGTGTGTGTGTGTGTGTGTATGTGTGTGTGTGTGTGTGTGTGTGTGTGTGTGTGTGTGTGTGTGTGTGTGTGTGTGTGTGTGTGTGTGTGTGTGTGTGTGTGTGTGTGTGTGTGTGTGTGTGTGTGTGTGTGTGTGTGTCTTACTGTAGACCTGCTGCCAAAGTGAACACTGAATTATACTGGATCACCCACTATACTACCTACCTGAACAACTCAAACCAAATGTTGTCTTTTTCAATTCCAACAGGGCTGAGTAGAAATTTTCACACAGTGACTTTCTAGACGGGCTGGGTGAAACTGGTATAAACCAGGTGAAGAGGAGACTACCCTTACAGACTACTGTTAGTAGGGAAGTGTATTCACTGACATTATTAGTACACATGCCTACCAGGGTGCTTAAGTTGTGGTTATTTCTTATTTTCATTGTGAGTTCAGCAACCACTCTCATTTCTATACCCTCCTTCCCCCTTCCTGCTTTTCCCTACTTCCCTCCCTGTCTTCCTGCTTTTCCCTCCTTCCCTCCCGGCTTTTGCCTCCTTCCCTCCCTACCTCCCTGCTTTTCCCTCCTTCCCCCCCTGCTTTCCCCTCCTTTCCTCCCTGCCTCCCTGCTTGTCCCTCTGCTTCCCTCCCTCCCTAGCAAACATTTGTCTGGGATCTGAGGCGAAAATTGAAAAATAAACATTTGTGAAAATGAAGCTCAAAGAGAGTCAGGGAGTCGGCACTTTGATGGTGAAAGGGAACGGGGTAAGGAGGGAGCGATAGAGTGAAAGAGAAGGAAAGCTCAGACAGGAATGCAATTGTTTTCAGGTCAGTGAGTCTGTGAGTTGTGGAGAGATAGAGAGAGAGAAAGAGATAAAGAGAGAGAGAGAGAGCTGCTAGGAAGTTAAACAGGGCCAGAAAACCTCATCATACAGACACTAAAAACTCTCCTACAGTTGATGGTCGAGGACAGTACCATGCCAAATAGACACTTGAACATTCAGTTTGTGCTGAGGCGATACAGTACCAAACAGAGCAGAGACACTTAAGCTGCTATTCCAAGGTTGGGATCTGTTAGGATGTTATGTTTGCGTTCAAAATGGCACCCTATTCCCTATTTAATGCACCACTTTTGACCAGAGCCCTATTGGGACTGGTCAAATGTAGTGCATTATATAGTGAATATGTGTTATTCCAGTGTTAGTAACCAGCGGTGATGTTAAACTATCAGTTCCTTCTCTACATTCCAGCGCTGGGTTCAGACTGAGCACATGATGTATGCATTATGATGTCTGCACATTCCCCTGCTGACTGAGACCTTCACCACTCCTGTGCTTACCCCCCCCCCAGACCTACAGATTGTATAACAGAATGACAGTACCTTGGAGAGATCTCTGAAGTTGCCCGGCAGGGTGAGGTCCAGCTCCTCGGACTCATAGTTGGTGAGAACCCAGGGAAACACGGCGTACTGGTTCAGATCGTTGTAGGTCCTCCCTACAGACAGACAGACAGACAGAGACAGACAGAGATCTGTTCGATAAGTTCTGTGAGAGAAAAGAGGAGGGGATGAGGTGGGGCAGGGGAGGATGTGTGAGGGATGAGAACTGCGGGATACAGGGGAGAACTGCGGGGTACACACAATGCTTAGGTTACTTTGGTGACCCAGCATGCAACATTCCATCAGAGCATTCCATCAGACTCTTCTCAGGTCAGCTTCCTGTTTCTGACAGAGTAACTTCCTGTCTGGGAGGTTGACACCGCCGCTAATATAGTCCTCAGTCTGCTCTCTGTGTGGCGGCCTTAGTGTGTGTGTGTTCCTCTGACCCTATTACGGGGGCTGAGTCACTGGCTTGCTAGTGCTCTCCCATGCCGTCCCTAAGCGGGGTGCATCACGTCGTGCCAGGCTTTTTTTCCCGCTATACTCGACTTGAGTGGGTTGAGTCACTGACGTTATCTTCCTGTCCGGTCTTGCACCCCCTCGGGCTTGTGTGGTGGGGGAGATCTTTGTGATCTGTACTCATGGCAGTAGCAGTGCGTGGGTAAATTCACTGGGGAAACCAAGCCAGGGGAGAAAAAGCCATATAACCTATAACCTGTTAGTTCATATGCATGGCGACCGTGATATATAGGCCTAAGGCTGAGACAATAAAAAGACACAATTATATTTTTTCAACTTGAAATTTGATGACTTTTCCTAGAGTGACCCCAACATTAGAAAAAGTGAAACATCCCCTTTGTTCATATTTCCATGAAAGCTGTACACCACCAGGGTACAAAAATTGTCTTAGGGTCATTTTTGACCCGGCAGTTATCAAAAAATGTACACACCACAAAGACACACACACCCACACACGAGAAATTTAGATTATGTGTGCTACTGATTGAACTCCTCTCCCCTCCACGACCTCACACATGACTCAATGTAACGTCTGCGTTGAGAGTCGGGAAGCAAGTTCAGGGAGTGAGTGTTTTAATAGATAAACAAAACAATAAACATGAAACACAAACAACGCACCGACATGAAACAGAGTCAATAACACCTGAGGCAAGAACCAAGGGGAGTGACAGATATAGGGAAGATAATCAAGGAGGTGATGGAGTCCAGGTGAGCGTCATGAGGCGCAGGTGCGCGAGACGATGGTGACAGGTGTGCAGGATAATCAGCAGCCTGATGACCTAGAGGCCGGAGAGGGAGTATACGCCCATGGTTAGGAGTGAAGGGGTCTCCTGACGTGGTCAATTTCACACTGCTATGGACTGGTCCAATAAGAAGACACTGTTATGGGTTGGTCCAATCAGGAGACACTGTTATAGGATGGTCTAATCAGAAAACACTGCTATGGGCTGTCCAATCAGTAAGCACTGTTATGGGCTGGTCCAATCAGAAGACACCACTATTAGCTGGTCCAATCAGAATGCACTATTATGAGCAGGTCCAATCAGAGAACAGAGCTGTGGGTGTGATGGTGTGATATCAACAACTTATTATAAAGCAGTATTACAAACTAGCAGCAAACCCACAACAGCCAGTCAAACAGGACAGGAGACCACTATCAGCACTGACACAATCGTTTTAATAAACTAAACCTATTTTAATAAAATGATACATTAAATCACAAATTTCTATTAAATCCAAGGTACTGCAAGATAGACATTCAAAACCCTTTTCCTTAGTTTAGTGTGAGATGATGTGCAGCAGTGTGAGAGGTGTTTGGTTTGAAGTGAGTTTTGTTTGGTTAGTAGACAGAGAAGTTTCCATGCTGCACTCCAAACTGACGGTTTAGAGTTTAAACAGCAATACATTTTTCGTCTAACAACACTATGGTGTCACACACACACACAAAACAGGTACACACACACACACACACACACACACACACACACACACACACACACACACACACACACACACACACACACACACACACACACACACACACACACACACACACACACACACACACTTGCATACTGTACCTCAGTGAAAGATGAGGCTTGACCTGAGGCTACAACAAAGATAATTCTACAGCTATTTCATCTTTACAGAGCCATCAGTCACACAGCAGCACTCTGCTTCCTGAAACACATCCAAGCCCCAAACCTACCAGCCTCCCATCCTCCCAGCCCCTCACCTCCCATCCTTCCAACCCCATAGCCTCCCACCCCCCTAGCCTCCTAGCCCGCTAGCCTCCCAACCTCTCAGACTAGCCTCTCTGCTCTACTCTGCAATGTTCTGCTCTGTCCCCAACGTACCAGCCTCCTATAACCTCCCCAACCTCTCGGCTCTGTGTGTCCCTGGGGGCTACCCTTACTTCCTCTGACAGAAACACGTCATACCCAAATAGGGATGTTAAAAATGCTAATGATAATGTACTAGATTAGTACACAGAAGTTCCCACAGCAAATAAGATGGCTGCTGAGTGTTTAATGTAGTTTAATGGAAGGGTGGTTCTGCTGCTGCTGTGATGTATAGACAATCATTAGGGTTAGATTTGGGTGTTGTGAATGGTACATTATGATGCTGGGTTAGGGTTAGAGTGGTTAAGACGATTGTAAGTCACTCTGGATCAGAGATTCTGCTAAATGACCAAAATGTAAATGTAGAAAATGATGATACAATATGGTAGTGGGTTAGGGTAAGAGGAGGGTGTTATGGATGCTACAGATCTAAAACCACACGCATGCCTCGGGGTGATGCACACTGTTCATTCCCAGAGCTGCTGTAACAGACTGGGTCCGTACCCAAGTGTCCTGCATGTCACAAGACTGCATTAGCACACTGAGCTTAAGCCTAGGCATTCGCTTGGGGAGATAACGGTGTGAGTAGATTTACCTCTGCTGTAGCCTGTTCCTGTTCTTCGGTGAGGGTGTAAGAGGGAGAGGGGGGTCCTGTATGTGAGGGTGTATGGATGAGACAGGGGTGAGGGTGTAAGAGTGTAGGGGGTAGATAGGGATGGCAGTGTGGTGTGGTGTGGGTAGATGTGTCAGTGCTATTCTTGGGTGGTGGTGTAGGGAAAAACAGAGGTGAGGGGGTGAGGTGGGTGTGAGGGTGCAGGGGGGAGACAAGGGTGGTGGTGTGGTGCATTGTGGGTAGAGTTCCAGCTTGTTCTGAAGTGTCAGGATGATACACACACACACACACACACACACACACACACACACACACACACACACACACACACACACACACACACACACACACACACACACACACACACACACACACACACACACTCTGAAGTGTCAAAATGTTAATAACAGTAGAATAGTGTTTAATTAGAAGAGCACTGGCTGCACGTTAACACCTCTCGCCCTCTCTTCCTCTCCTCCACCACCCCTCCTCTCCTCCTTCTCTTTCCTCCATCCCCCTCCTGTCTTCCACCCCACCTCCCTGACACTTTTGGCAGCTCAGGTCATTACCACACATTTTTAATGAATTTCCACCATGTTTTTCTGTCTGCCATACATCTAATTAGATGACAATAATGTATCGAACTCACGCCACAGATAAATATAAATATGCATGACTCTGCAGCGAGCGAGCGAGCGAGGGATGTGACACCCCTCAGAGAGGAGTGGTGTGCCAGGCGCTCTCGTTTTCCAGTTAGTCACAGTTCAGATCAGAGAGGCGACAAAGACGTGTGCACACACACACACACACACACACACACACACAACCCCTAATTATCCTGGAGGATGTGTGATCTTGCTTCCATTTTCCTTCTTTTCTTTCTTCAAATAAAAGTCATATTCCTCCACATGAACAGTGAAGTGTAGGCTACCTACAGTACTAACAGTATTACTGCTTACGAGTGAACTGAACACTCAACAGAGCATCCTACTCTTTAAACAAAGACAACTTACCTGTAAGCCCTGGCTGGCATGTTTTAACAGTCAACAACAACATACAATACATTCATCTGGTCAACACAACAACATGGATCCATCCAAGATGAGGGGGAGAGGGCATAGGAGAGAGGGAGAAAGGGAGAGGAGGGAAAAGAGGAGGAGGCTGAGAAAGGAGAGAGGAGGAAAAAGGGAGGAGAAGGGATGCTGACCTGCGACGGTGTTGAGGAACATGAGGTACTCGAAGTTGGAGATCTCCCTCCTCTGCCAGCGCTGGGTCATGTTGGACGACTTGAAGAGCTGCCGGGGCGTTGCCATGGAGATACGCCTGCACAACAACAGAGGAAGAAAAACCTTAGGTTGTGTCCAAAATGCCACACTTTTCCCTATGTAGTGCACTACTTTTGAACAGGGCTCATTCAAACCAATGATGTTTAAGTAAGGGGTTTGAAGGTGTACTCAAGAAACCTAAGTGTACAACCAGACACACATTGACCAGCTAAAGAGCAACACTCCCAGACAGGCAGTCATTCAGTCAGAGCTCAGAGCACCACACACTGGCACAGTGTGACAACATCATCAGCATGTGAAACTGGAGCATTCTTCAGCCATGACCAAAGTGTCAGAGTCCTGCAGGCCTTGATGTGACTTCAACTCAACACATGGCTAGAATCAAGAGTTGGATGGAGGCTGTTTCTAGAAAACCTCTCACAGTCTTAATGTCAAGTTATAGGCCAGACCATAGTCTGGCTAACAATAGCTAATAATAGCTAAAACTACTAGCCAATCAATAGCTAACACCAATTGCTAACACTATACCAACCAATAGCTAACACTAGTTAACTGACTGATAACTAACACTAGAATAGCTAACAATACTAGCTAACACTAGCCAATAGCTAACACTAGCAGATTGCTAACACTAGCAGATTGCTAACACTAGCTGACAGATAACACTAGCTAACAGCAGATAGCTAACACTAGCCATTCAAGAGCTAACTCTAGCTAACTGATAGCTAACAATAGATGTGTGTTTTGTGGTAATTAATGACCGAGTGTAGGTAAGGTGAAGGGACTGTCGTCCGTCTCCTTCTGTGTATTTTACTGTGTGGCCAGTGGTCAGAAAGGCAGGCAGGCTGCAGTTCTGTGCTATAGACTTCACTTAGAGAATTAGATCAGTTCAGTCAGGGTCAATGACCACTCACTCCAATGACAGGAGCAATGGGATTTAGAATGTCTCTGCTGCAGGCAGGGTCAGCTGCTGCCAGGGCCGGCTCCACACTCCACCACACAAAGGGGTTAGGTGGGGAGACTAACAATACACACCCTGAAAATAATATGGACACAATGCATTACACAATACTACTCTGGAGCTAGTAATATAGATGAGGAATTGCAAAGACCAAACAAAATCTTTCATACACTAAAAAATGTAAATGTGTGTGTGTGTGTTTGCGTGTGAATGTAGGTGTGTGCGTGTATGGTTTACCTGGCTTGTGGTAGGCCATAGCTGGTTCCTACTCCAACCCTGGGTAGACTGTAGATCACCTTCTTCACTGTGGCTTGGTCTGGGAAGTTAAACATCACTGACGCTGGGAGGAGAGATAACAAAACTGTATTAATTCTATGCTAAAGTGGTTAAGAGAAGCAGTTTATTATATATCATCATCAGAATGCAAACAGGACACATATGAGAGAAGAGTGTGACTGTGTCCCAAATGGCACCCTATTCTCTATGTAGTGCACTACGGGCTCTGCTCCAAAGTAGTGCACAATATAGGGAATAGAGTGGCATTTGGGACGTAGTGAGTGTGTGTGATGCTTACTCCTGTTGGCCATGAAGACCTCCAGGCCAGTGTTCTGGAGCAGGTATCGCCTGGAGAAGACTGCTCTGATCTCACTGAACATCCATTTACCATGCAGACCCTCTGAGTACGCCAGGACCTGCAGAGAGGAGAGGAAAAGAGGAGGGGAAGGGAGGGGAGGGGAGGAGAGGAACACGAGGGGAAAGAGACCACACAAAGGTTTTACATTGTGACAAACACAGAAGAGGTGCTATGTTGCAGCAAGGTTGTAAACTTATATTGTCTCTAAATATTGTATTTCCTACTCCAGATTCACCTCTGTGTCTTTAACACCTATTTCAGATGGTCTGCAACCCGCAACCAGGGTGTAAAAAAACAGAAAGAACAGGCCTTTGGGTTACACCCATCAACACCAACACAAGGAGAGGAGAGGGTGAGAGAGGAGAGGGAAGAGGGAAGGAGAGGATGAGAGAGGAGAGGAGAGGGAAGAAGAAAGGAGAGGATGAGAGAGGAGAGGGAAGAAGAAAGGAGAGGATGAGAGAGGAGAGGGAAGAAGAAAGGAGAGGAGAGGGAAGAAGAAAGGAGAGGATGAGAGATGAGAGGGAAGAAGAAAGGAGAGGATGAGAGAGGAGAGGAAAGGAGAGGATGAGAGAGGAGAGGAGAGGGAAGAGGAAAGGAGAGGATGAGAGAGGAGAGGGAAGAGGAAAGGAGAGGATGAGAGAGGAGAGGGAAGAGGAAAGGAGAGGGTGAGAGAGGAGAGCGAAGAAGAAAGGAGAGGATGAGAGAGAGGGAAGAAGAAAGGAGAGGATGAGAGAGGAGAGGGAAGAGGAAAGGAGAGGATGAGAGAGGAGAGGGAAGAGGAAAGGAGAGGATGAGAGAGGAGAGGGAGGAGGAAAGGAGAGGGTGAGAGAGGAGAGCGAAGAAGAAAGGAGAGGATGAGAGAGGAGAGGGAAGAAGAAAGGAGAGGATGAGAGAGGAGAGGGAAGAGGAAAGGAGAGGGTGAGAGAGCAGAGGAGAGGAGAGGGAAGGAGAAAGGAGAGGATGAGAGAGGAGAGGAGAGGAGAGGGAAGAGGAAAGGAGAGGGTGAGAGAGCAGAGGAGAGGAGAGGGAAGGAGAAAGGAGAGGATGAGAGAGGAGAGGAGAGGAGAGGGAAGAAGAAAGGAGAAGATGAGAGAGGAGAGGGAAGAAGAAAGGGGAGTATGAGAGAGGAGAGGAGAGGAGAGGGAAGAGGAAAGGAGAGGGTGAGAGAGGAGAGGAGAGGGAAGAGGAAAGGAGAGGGTGAGAGAGGAGAGGGGAGTTGAGGGAAGAAGAATGGAGAGGGTGAGAGAGGAGAGGAGAGGGAAGAGGAAAGGAAAGGATGGGGTGAGCAAAAGAGAGGAGAGGAGAGGGGATGAGGAGAGGGGGATCATTAGTGTGCAGCACCTCTGGGACAGCAGGTCTACCGAGGGAGATCAAGAGAGGCCTCCGTGACAGGTGAGAATGATCCCCCTAACACACTTCCCTCCCTCCTTCCCCCCTTCCTCCCTCCTTCCCACCTCCCTCGTCCAACACTGTCTGAGCCCTTGGGGCGGTCTAGTCTCCCCAGGTTACAATCACACACATTCCCATCTTATCAGTGTAGCTGGACACAGACAGAGACAAGAGAACCAGCCAGGGAGGTGTGCGAGAGAGAACAGCCGAAACACAACACACAGAGAGGGGATGTAGCTCGAGCCTGACTGACAGTCCAGGGGGGAACGAGGGAGGGAGGCAGAGTGAGATGTTGGGCTGGGGAGGTTAGGTCCAATGCTAATGCTCATTTAAAACAGTGACAAGCAGGAGCAGAGGAGGAGAGGACGGGAAGAGGAGAGGGGAGAAGAGGTGAGGAGAGAGGCAGCGGTGCCTTAATTTCTCCCTGGAATAGCTGTGGCTCGACCTCCCTGCCACATCAAAGTCTCTGGAGCTCAATTAGACGTGGATTAGATGGAGAGGAGTGGAGTGAAGGGAGGAAGGTGGCAGGTGGAGGGAGGGAGGGAGGGAGGGAGGGAGGGAGGGAGGGAGGGAGGGAGGGAGGGAGGGGTGGTGGCATCTTTGTTTCTCCTCCCTGTGCTGCCCCAGGTTGACAAATCAGCAACCCCAGACTCTAACAGTTGTCATAGAGACAGACTGTCTGCTCAGAGAACGCCTGTAGTAGGGAGCTGCTGAGGAGGAGGAAGAGGAGAGGAAAGATGGAGAGAGGGAGAGGTGGAGAGTGGGGGGAGATGGAGAAAAGGAGAGATGGAGAGAGGGAAAGGTGGAGAGAAGGAGAGGTAGAGAAAGGTACAGATGGATGAATGGGGAGATTGTGAACAGATCAGGTTGAAGAAAGATGAGAAATATGCAGAAACAACTGAGAAATGACAAGAGAATACTATTATAATGCATAGCCTGATCAACCTTACATTAAAAACTATAGGAGCGGGTGTGTCTACCTGGATCTAATACCCCTTCCTGGTTCCTCTTGTTTGTTGCTGTGACTGGGAACAGAGAGCAGGCAGGCCAGGCCACAGGGCTAAATACAGAGCAGGCCAAAGGCCTCACCAGCAACAACACACAGGCTAAAAAGCCTCCGCTTCAAACAGCCCACATCAAAACATTATGTCAGAACAACAAAGCCTTGGTTTAAACCAACAAGCAGTGAGGGGCCCCTGTAGACTGGAGGTTTGACAAAGCCCAGAGAGAAAGGGGCCCCTGTAGACTGGAGGCTTGACAAAGCCCAGAGAGAGAAGCAGCTGTAAGAAATGTCATTTAATGAACCTGTTTGCTGAAGCTGTCAGAGGTGTCAGAGCTGACGAGCGATTGGGACACAGCCAGCCGGCCTACCAGCCAGTCAGCACCCAGTCACAGACAGTCCTGCCCGCCTGTGTGTGTGTGTGTGTGTGTGTGTGTGTGTGTGTGTGTGTGTGTGTGTGTGTGTGTGTGTGTGTGTGTGTGTGTGTGTGTGTGTGTGTGTGTGTGTGTGTGTGTGTGTGTGTGTGTGTGTGTGTGTGTGTGTGTGTGTGTGTGTGTGTGTGTGTGTGTGTGTGTGTGTGTGTGTGTGTGTGTGTGTGTGTGTGTGTGTGTGTGTGTGTGTGTGTGTGTGTGTGTGTGTGTGTGTGTGTGTGTGTGTGTGTGTGTGTGTGTGTGTGTGTGTGTGTGTGTGTGTGTGTGTGTGTGTGTGTGTGTGTGTGTGTGTGTGTGTGTGTGTGTGTGTGTGTGTGTGTGTGTGTGTGTGTGTGTGTGTGTGTGTGTGTGTGTGTGTGTGTGTGTGTGTGTGTGTGTGTGTGTGTGTGTGTGTGTGTGTGTGTGTGTGTGTGTGTGTGTGTGTGTGTGTGTGTGTGTGTGTGTGTGTGTGTGTGTGTGTGTGTGTGTGTGTGTGTGTGTGTGTGTGTGTGTGTGTGTGTGTGTGTGTGTGTGTGTGTGTGTGTGTGTGTGTGTGTGTGTGTGTGTGTGTGTGTGTGTGTGTGTGTGTGTGTGTGTGTGTGTGTGTGTGTGTGTGTGTGTGTGTGTGTGTGTGTGTGTGTGTGTGTGTGTGTGTGTGTGTGTGTGTGTGTGTGTGTGTGTGTGTGTGTGTGTGTGTGTGTGTGTGTGTGTGTGTGTGTGTGTGTGTGTGTGTGTGTGTGTGTGTGTGTGTGTGTGTGTGTGTGTGTGTGTGTGTGTGTGTGTGTGTGTGTGTGTGTGTGTGTGTGTGTGTGTGTGTGTGTGTGTGTGTGTGTGTGTGTGTGTGTGTGTGTGTGTGTGTGTGTGTGTGTGTGTGTGTCCGCCCAGTCCTGCCTGCCAGCTGGAGACTTCGGCCCCAATCTAATCAGCCCACCACCAGGAAGGATGACCAGGGAGGACCAGACCCCTCCAGACCCACCCCGCGACTCCTCCACCCCGCCCCCCTACTCACCCACTACCCGCCATGACACCCGCCCTGCTCTGCTCTGCTCACAGGCTGTCACACTGCAGGGGAGCGGGGTGGGGCTGGGGAGGGGCTGGAGGCGGACAAGCCCTTTGTTTCCATGCAGGTTCCTCCCCACACACACACACACAAGCACACACATTAAGATCCCATGGTGTGTGTGTGCTGGTCTCTAAGCTGGGTGGAGATCATACCTCTCCTATAATGACCATAATGCAATTGAACATTTCTGTCTTTTGTTTCCTGTCCCTGTGTGATGTGACAGAGGGCGGATAGCTGCACTGAGCCTGTGGAATATCACATCAGTGTGGAGAAATATTGTGACAGCTGAAATTAGGAGAGACATATGTGACAGCAGTGTTTAGGCTGAAGCTCACATGGAATAACATAGAAAACACCACATAGACATACATAGAACACTACATTTAGTTTTCAGAGTCGAAAGCAGCAACTGGTCTTCATTTTGTTCATTGGATCTTTTAGCATTTATTCAGAATTTAACCGGTACTGTTCTATGCTATGACTGACATTAACCGTGTACTGTCCAGCCTTATTGAACAGCACGCATTTATAGTATTTATTTATTAATGTCAATGTGACTGACATTAATAACTATGTGTGTGTGTGTGTGTGTGTGTGTGTGTGTGTGTGTGTGTGTGTGTGTGTGTGTGTGTGTGTGTGTGTGTGTGTGTGTGTGTGTGTGTGTGTGTGTGTGTGTGTGTGTGTGTGTGTGTGTGTGTGAGCGAGCGAGCGAGCGAGCGTGTCAGTCTGTTCTGCTGAGATGGGGCCATAATAAGATGATTGAGTCAGGCCCCAAGCCAGCATGACTGATACAGTTATAAAGGAGAGGGGAGCAGAGTGACAACCTGCTATCATAGTAGCTCTTCTGTGCTCTCCCTGCACACAGCTAATAGGCTTCTAGTGGAAAGCCTTGACACTGCCTGATCCACAGCCCAGGAGACGGAGAGAACAGATGAGAGTGAGAGTGAGAGATAGAGAGAGAACAAGAAGGAGAGAGAAAAGGAGGGAGAAAGAGAGATAAAGTGAAGGAGAAGGAGAGAGAGAAGGAGGGAAAGAGAGAGAGAGAGAGGGTGAGGATATGATAGGAGAGTGATATGACTGCTCCCCCAGGAGAGTGGGGAGGATTTCACACACAGTAATTTGGAGCATCAGCATACACTGGGAACACTGCATCCACAACCTGACCTCAGGGAGGGAGGGAGGGAGGGAGGGAGGGAGGGAGGGAGGGAGGGAGGGAGGGAGGGAGGAAGGGAGGAAGGGAGGGAGGGAGGGAGGGAGGGAGGGAGGGAGGGAGGGAGGGAGGGAGGGAGGGCATACACTGAGAACGCCAGTTTACAACCTGACCTCAAGGTACACAGAGCAGAACTGTGAGGGAGGGAGGGGAACAGTTTATAAAAAAAATATTCACACCCCTTGACTTTTTCCACATTTTGTTGTGTAATAAAGTGGGATTAAAATTGATTTCATTGTAATTTTTGTCAACAATTTACACAAAATACTATAATGTCAAAGTGGAAGAAAAATTCTAACATTTGTAAATAAATTATGAAAATGAAAACACTAATATACAGTTGATTACATAAGTATTCTCCTCCCTTGGTCAATACATATTAGAATCACCTTTGGCAGCGATTACAGCTGTGAGTCTTTGTGGGTAAGTCTCTAAGAGCTTTGCATACCTTGATTGTTTAATATATTGCACATTTTCTTTGTCAAGTTGGTTGTTAATCATTGCTAGACAGCCATTTTCAAGTCTTGCCATAGATTTTCAAGCCGATTTGAGTCAATTCTGTGACTAGGTCACTCAGGAACATTCAATATTGTGGGAGTAAGCAACTCCAGTGTATATCTGGCCTTGTGTTTTTGGGAATTTGGGATTTGCCCCAAACATAACGGTTTGTATTCAGGACATAAAGTTCATTTCTTTGCCACATTTTTTGCAGTTTTACTTTAGTGCCTTATTGCAGGATGCATGTTTTGGAATATTTATATTCTGTACAGGCTTCCTTCTTTCCACTCTGTCAATTAGGTTAGTATTGTGGAGGAACTACAATGTTGTTGATCCATCCTCAGTTTTCTCCTATCACAGGCATTAAACTCTGTAACTGTTTCAAACAGCCTCACAATGAAATTCCTGAGTGGTTTCCTTCCTCTCCGGAAACTGAGTTAGGAAGGTCACCTGTATCTTTTTAGTGACTGGGTGCATTGATACACCATCCAAAGTGTAAATAATAACTTCACCATTCTCAAAGGGATATTCAATGCCTGATTTTTATATTAATACTTCGAAAAACATAATTTGACTTTGACATTATTGTTTATTGTGTGTAGGCCAGTGAGAAAAAATGTCATGCCCTGACCTTAGAGATCCTTTTTATGTCTCTCTTTGGTTTGGTCAGGGTGTGATTTGGGGTGGGTATTCTATGTTCTTTAGTTCCATTATTTGTATTTCTATGTTTTGGCCGGGTAGGGTTCTCAATCAGGGACAGCTGTCTATCGTTGTCTCTGATTGAGAACCATACTTAGGTAGCCCTTTTTCCCACCTGTCTTTGTGGAAGGTTGACTTTGTTTATGGCACATAGCCTTTAGCTTCACGGTTTGTTTTGTAGTGTTTATTGTTTTGTTAGGCGTCATTTTTCAAATAAACGAAAATGTACACTCACCACGCTGCACCTTGGTCCAGTTCTTTCAACGGCAGTGACACAAAATCTCAATTTAATCTATTTTGAAATCAGGCTGTAACACAACAAAATACCGAAAAAGTCAATGGATGCAAATATTTTCTGAAGCACTGTATTATCCATCCATGACAAGGTGCACAGAAGCATATAAGGACTGAGCATTGGACATCAGATAAGGAAAAAGGTGTACAGTTGAAGTCGGAAGTTTACATACACCTTAGCCAAATACACTTAAACTCAGTTTTTCACAATTCCTGACATTTAATCCTAGTAAAAATTCCCTGTTTTAGGTCAGTTAGGAACACCACTTTATTTTAAGAATGTGAAATGTCAGAATATTAGTGGGAGAATGGTTTATCTCAGCTTTTATTTATTTCATCACATTGCCAATGGGTCAGACGTTTACATACACTCAATTAGTATTTGGTAGCATTGCCTTTAAATTGTTTAACTTGGGTCAAACCTTTCGGGAAGCCTTCCACAAGCTTCCCACAATAAGTTGGGTGAATTTTGGCCATTCCTCCTGACAGTGCAGGTGTAACTCAGTCAGGTTTATAGGCCTTGCTCGCATACGCTTTTTCAGTTATGCCCACACATTTTCTATAGGATTGAGGTCAGGGCTTTGTGATGGCCAATCCAATACCTTGACTTTGTTGTCCTTAAGCCATTTTGCCACAACATTGGAAGTATGCTTGGGGTCATTGTCCATTTGGAAGACCCATTTGCGACCAAGCTTTAACTTCCTGACTGATGTCTTGAGATGTTGCTTCAATATATCCACATCATTTTCCTACCTCATGATTCCATCTATTTTGTGAAGTGCACCAGTCCCTTCTGCAGCAAAGCACCCCCACAACATAATACTGCCACCCCCGTGCTTCATGGTTGGGATGGTGTCCTTCGGCTTGCAAGCATCCACCTTTTTCCTCCAAACATAACAAGGGTCATTATGGCCAAACAGTTCTATTTTTGTTTCATCAGACCAGAGGACATTTCTCCAAAAAGTACGATCTTTGTCACCATGTGCAGACTCAAATGATGTCAATTAGCCTATCAGAAGCTTCTAAAGCCATGACATAATTTTCTGGAATTTTCCAAGCTGTTTAAAGGCACAGTCATCTTCGTGTATGTATACTTCTGACCCACTGGAATTGTGACAGTGAATTATAAGTGAAATAATCTGTCTGTAAACAATTGTTGGAAAAATTACTTGTGTCATGCAAAAAATAGATGTCCTAACCGAATTGCCAAAACTATAGTTTGTTAACAAGAAATTTGTGAAGTGGTTGAAAAACAAGTTTCAATGACTCTAAACTAAGTGTATGCAAACTTCCGACTTCAACTGTAAATACTATAGTTTACCACGGTTGTTCAGTCGTGGCCAAAAGTTTTGAGAATGACACAAATATTAATTTCCACAAAGTTTGCTGCCTCAGTGTCTTTAGATATTTTTGTCAGATGTTACTATGGAATACTGAAGTATAATTACAAGCATTTCATAAGTGTCAAAAGCTTTTATTGACAATTACATGAAGTTGATGCAAAGAGTCAATATTTGCAGTGTTGACCCTTCTTTTTCAAGACCTCTGCAATCTGCTCTGGCATGCTGTCAATTTACTTCTGGGCCACATCCTGACTGATGGCAGCCCATTCTTGCATAATCAATGCTTGGAGTTTGTCAGAATTTGTGGGTTTTTGTTTGTCCAACCGGCTCTTGAGGATTGACCACAAATTCTCAATGGGATTAAGGTCTGGGGAGTTTCCTGGTCATGGACCCAAAATATCGATGTTTTGTTCCCCGAGCCACTTAGTTATCACTTTTGCCTTATGGCAAGGTGCTCCATCATGCTGGAAAAGGCATTATTCGTCACCAAACTGTTCCTGGATGGTTGGGATAAGTTGCTCTCGGAGAATGTGTTGGTACCATTTTATATTCATGGCTGTGTTCTTAGGCAAAATTGTGAGTGAGCCCACTCCCTTGGCTGAGAAGCAACCCCACACATGAATGGTCTCAGGATGCTTTACTGTTGGCATGACACAGGACTGATGTAAGCGCTCACCTTGTCTTCTCCGGACAAGCTTTTTCCGGATGCCCCAAACAATCGGAAAGGGGATTCATCAGAGAAAATGACTTTACCCCAGTCCTCAGCAGTCCAATCCCTGTACCTTTTGCAGAATATCAGTCTGTCCCTGATGTTTTTCCTGGAGAGAAGTGGCTTCTTTGCTGCCCTTTCTGACACCAGGCCATCCTCCAAAAGTCTTTGCCTCACTGTGCGTGCAGATGCACTCACACCTGCCTGCTGCCATTCCTGAGCAATTTCTGTACTGGTGGTGCCCCGATCCCGCAGCTGAATCAACTTTAGGAGACGGTCCTGGCGCTTGCTGGACTTTCATGGGCACCCTGAAGCCTTCTTCACAACAATTGAACCGCTCTCCTTGAAGTTCTTGATGATCCGATAAAATGGTTGATTTAGGTGAAATCTTACTGGCAGCAATATCCTTGCCTGTGAAGCCCTTTTGTGCAAAGCAATGATGACGGCACATGTTTCCTTGTAGGTAACCATGGTTGACAGAGGAAGAACAATGATTCCAAGCACCACCCTCCTTCTGAAGCTTCCATTCTGTTTTTGAACTCAATCAGCATGACAGAGTGATCTCCAGCCTTGTCCTCGCCAACACTCACACCTGTGTTAACGAGAGAATCACTGACATGATGTCAGCTGGTCCTTTTGTGGCAGGGCTGAAATGCAGTGGACATGTTTTTGGGGGATTCAGTTCATTTGCATGGCAAAGAGGGACTTTGCAATTAATTGCAATTCATCTGATCACTCTTCATAACATTCTGGAGTATATGCAAATTGCCATTATACAAACTGAGGCAGCAGACTTTGTGAAAATTCATATTTGTGTCATTCTCAAAACTTTTGGCCACGACTGTAGATATACACTGAACAAAAGTATAAACAACATGCAACAATTCTAAAGATTTTACTGAGTTACAGTTCATATAAGGAAATCAGTCAATTGAAATGAATTCATTAGGCCCTAATCTATGGATTTCACATGACTGGGGATACAGATATGCATCTGTTGGTCACAGATACCATAAAGAAAAGGTTTGCCTCATGCAGCGCGACACATATCCTTTCATAGAATTGATCAGGCTGTTGATTGTGGCCTGTGGAATGTTGTCCCACTCCTCTTCACTGACCGTGCGAAGTTGCTGGATATTGGCAGGAACTGGAACACACTGCTGTACACGTCAATCCAGAGCATCCCAAACATGCTTAATGGGTGACATGTCTGGTGAGTATGCTGGCCATGGAAGAACTGGTACATTTTCAGCTTCCAGGAATTGTGTACAAATCTTTGCGCCATGGGCCCATGCATTATCATGCTGAAACAGGTGATGGCGGCGGATGAATGGCACGACAATGGGCCTCAGGATCTTGTCACGGTATCTCTGTGCATTCAAATCGCCATCGATAAAATGCAATTGTGATTGTTGTCTGTAGATTATGCCTGCCCATATCATAACCCCACCGCTACCATGGGGCACTCTGCTCACAACATTGACATCAGCAAACCACTCGCCCACACGTTGCCATACATTCTGTCTGCCATCTCCCCGGTACAGTTGAAACTGGGATTCATCCGTGAAGAGCACACTTCTCCAGTGTGCCAGTGGCCATTGAAGGTGAGCATTTGCCCATTGAAGTCAGTTACGAGGTGAACTGCAGTCAGGTCAAGACCCTGGTGAGGACGACAAGCACGCAGATGAGCTTCCCTGAGACGGTTTCTAACAGTTTGTGCAGAAATTCCTTTGTTGTGCAAACTCACAGTTTCATCAGCTGTCAGGGTGGCTGGTCTCAGACAATCTCGCAGGTGAACAAGTTGGATGTGGAGATCCTGGACTGGCATGGTTGCACGTGGTCTGCGGTTGTGAGGCCGGTTGAACGCACTGCCAAATTCTCTAAAATGACATTGGAGGCGGCTTATGGTAGAGAAATTAACATTCAATTCTTTGGCAACAGCTAGTCAGCGTGCCAATTGCACACTCCCTCAGAACTTCAGACATCTGTGGCATTGTTTTATATGTATGTATGACAAAACTGCCCATTTTAGAGTGCATTTTATTGTCCCCAGTTCAAGGTGTACCTGTATAATGATCATTCTGTTTAATCATACCTGTAAACTGGATGGATTATCTTGGAAAAGGAGAAATGCTCACTAACATGGATGTTTTATTTCAGCTCATGAAACATGGGACCAACACTTTACATGTGGCGTTTATATTTTTGTTCAGTGTAGTATCTCGAGTTTATAATGGGTGTAGATATGTTAGAGTTTATCTTAAGTGTATATAGGATAACATTCTGCACATTTCACAAAGTAAGAATGAGAGACACCACAGCCCCAATCAACACATTTCACAACTTATTTTACAATGTGTGACTGTTCCACTTTATGCTAGGCATGCTGTTATAGTGAAACTATTCCACTCTGCTTTCTGCTCACCATCCTGTCAGAAATGTATTCATCTCTTCTTTCTTTAAATTAATCGCTAGGCAACACAGGCACTGGGCCTCTCAACCCTAATTTCAAAACAAGGGAAACAAATCTCATTTTGTGTGTCAACACGTGTCAAGCAGCTCTGGAATATGCATCTAATTTCTCTTCCATTATAGTGGTGTGTGTGTGTGTGTGTGTGTGTGTGTGTGTGTGTGTGTGTGTGTGTGTGTGTGTGTGTGTGTGTGTGTGTGTGTGTGTGTGTGTGTGTGTGTGTGTGTGTGTGTGTGTGTGTGTGTGTGTGTGTGTGTGTGTGTGTGTGTTGTGTAGGCAGCATGGGGTGGGAAACAACAAGAGGCCATTCAACAGACCATCAGGACCAAACCAACTGACAAGGAACCTAAAAATAAAACCAATCACTGAAAAACAGGTTATATAGGTTTTATAGTGAAAAAACAACAGTGTTTCATACTGGGGGGGAAAAGTGTTCTGAAATTTTCTCTTGAGGACTAATCCATAAAAAAAGTATTGCTATGTTCCGTTAAGTAAATGAGAGGAGACATATATCTGAGCTCTATGACCGATGCCTGTCACAAACCAACCTTTTACTGCAACTATAATCCCCACTAGGTCCCTTTCAGGTTGATGCTGAAGTCTTCCTAAATATCAAAGCATGCTTTCCATCTGATCTTCCCTCGCCATGACAACTGTTATGACTGTTATGAGGGTGGAAGGAAATAGGGAAACGTTAAAACTCTCTGAGATTATAGTTAGGAGGCGAAGCGCTCGGTTCCCTCTCCCATATCTCAACTTCAATAAAGTAGCAGGCTCCTAAAGCAGGTATTGGGGAAAATAAGATACAGATTTGCATAATCAGTGTCACTATCCATTTGTGTGGTGGTTGGAGTGTGGAGAGATGACACGGTGCTGGCTGGTGGTAGCGTGCGAGGCTGGTAGTAGTAGCAGGGAGCTGGTGCTCTGGGACCACTGGGATAAAAGGATGAACATACATCACATCAGGCCGCTGCTACTGGCTGCCAGATCACTGCCCCAAATGTCCAGCCAAGTTTGTCAATAATGTTTATGTCACGTCGCCGTATTTCACGCACGTTACCAGACGGGGTTGAGTAGCGGGGGGGGGGGGGGGGGGGGGCTGTGTGTCTAAAACATTCTGGCAGAAGAGAGAGGGGGGTTTAGTTGGTAGGGGATTTCTCTGATACCTCCACCATAGTCTGCACCACCAGTACAGTAGTCACAAAACATACACATAGCAAGAAAATACCAATCTAAAAAGCTAGGCTTAATCTGTGTCTGGGAAATCAGCCCAGAAGTGATATTTTACACTTTCAAATACATTTCCAATAAATAATCCCTTTGATTATATACCTGAACAAAATATATCAAATGAATATTAATATGATAGTTACTGTAGGTAACACTTTGAAAGTCTTAGATACACAACATCTACATACACAGCATACAGTTACATACCCCAGCTTCAGATGGCCTACACTAAGGAGCTAGACTAGAGTGGTCGCAGTCATTTGGTATTGGACTCTTTCAGCAGGACTTCACTAATGGGACTTATTCAGGGACTTGTCAGCCATTAGACGACTGAAATCCCCTTGGTCTGCTCCTCTCCTCTGGGTGCTGCTCACTCAGTGCACCAAGCTGAAGGCTGCCGCCAAACTGGGGCTTAAATCCATCCCACGTCTCACTGTTTTATGTGGGAGGGTGGAGGCTCACAGAGACATGGAGAGGCAGAGAGAGAAAGACACAGGGATGAAGAGGAGGAGAGAGAAAGACACATGGATGGAGAGGAGGATAGAGAAAAAGGAAGATGGAGAGGAAGAGAGACTGAGCTAGAGAGGAAGAGAGGGAAAGAGACGGGGATAGAGAGGAAGATGGAAAAATACATGGATGGGGAGGAAAAAGTCCAAGCGGTAGAGGAAGAGAGGAAAAGAGACAGGGATGAAGAGGAGGAGAGACAGCGGAAGAGGAGAGAAAGAGCAAGTGGTTAGAGGAGAAGGCCTGATGAGTAATGAACGCCTCACTCGTCCTCAATTAATCTTGTCTTTCTATCTTTGCTCCAGCGCTCTCCTCTACACAGAGGTAATAACGACAGCCTCATCCATTACCCCTTTATCCCTGCTATTCACTGGGAATCCCTTAATAATATGTTACAGATTTGTCTCCACTCGTATAAGTCTCTGTGTCGTTCACGGTATATCATTTGAAAAACACGTAGCCTCCCTTTCCGCCGGACGTTCTTTGAGGATTATGGGGAGTGACATGTCCTGTATGCAGTCGGAATCTGGAGCATCATTTTTTCAGGCGTAAAGCGGAATTAGCCTGACTGATGTCTCAGTGTCAACAGCCCAACAAGCTGTGGAGGCCTGCGGGCAGAGGGCTGAGGAAGGCTGAGAGCTGCGTTAAAGGTAGAGCAGGTTGTTATCTACAGGCTGCTCAGGATGGCAGAGCTGAGTGTGTAAATGTATGCTAATGAGAGGCTAACCCTCCAGGCTGGGAGCAGCGCTCAGAACAGGACGTTAATCTGGCTTGTTGACTGCACTGGATCATTTGGACTTGATCCTCTTGTAATTATATAGTTTAAATCTTTTTACCCGAGCTAATCCCACGCCATGTGGAAACGTCTTGAATCCTGGCGTGTAGCCTGCTCAGTAGCTAGCGCTCACCAGCATACGTCTTACTCTCACTCAGAAACACACACACACAGCTACGTAGGAGGAGAGGACACAGCTGATATAATTACTCTGACTTCTTGAATCCCAGGCTCACAATCCACCATAACAGACATCCCTATATAATTCTGATACTACTGGGAGACAGACAGACAGACAGGCAGACGGACAGCCTTAGGCTACGGAGTACGACTAGAGTTGTGAATGGGTGGAGCGAGAGAGCCTCCCCCTCTCTTTGTCTTTGTGCCATGGCTTTGTGAGGAAGGAGAGATGGAGGGTAGCCTGGCGTGTGGGTTTGGCCTGTGCTGTGTGCTGTCCAGAGGGACTCCAGCAGGCCATGTTGCCTGCATGCCAAAACGGACAGGCCTGACAAGCCGCGTGGCGTGCTGTAATTTGACTAATTACACTGGATTAAAGCATATTAGTGCAAGCTGTTTTCACCAGGGTCAATGACCTCTAGACACACATGAAGGAAAATATATGGACAGATCTTACTTTTAAGGAAACATAGTAAAAGAAAAGAAACAGGCAATCCTCAGTGTGATTTCTGATCAGTAGAGAACATTTCTCTAACACTGGATTTACATTGCAGAGATGCTGAAACGACAGTCCCAGCTCCTGACACCTCACTTCGATATACATTTATGGACTCTCCCCCTGCTCTTCCTCTTCCTCTCTCTCTCTCCTCTTCCTCTCTCTCTCTCTCTGAGAAGAGAAGACACACCAATAAGGACTTTCAGAAACCCCATGGAACCCTCATGGGGAGAGAGAGTGAGAGTCTGCAGAATGATTAATTGAAGAGGGACATGTTGTGTCCCTGTATGACAACAACAACATTACAACGTTTCATTGTAATCTTGCATCTTTCTTACCAAAATATTGATATACCAGATACTGATTAATGATGATTTGTTATATGTAAATATTCTAGCGACAGTGGTGATTCAGAGGTGATTTGGTGAAGGTCTTCATCTGTCCTGTTCCTAGCCCTTTATCTGTTCTAGCTCCACTGAGGGGGACTCAGCTAGACTGGGATTTATTAAGGAAGTTGATGTGGGACTGGATAGTATATAACAATACAATAATAACAGTAATAGTATATCTGGGAAGACAAACATCAAACACATTTTTCTCGTGTTTTATATTTGAACCGTTTCTATGTTCTATTATTGAAATGTCAAGTCTTGGTTTTGAATGGGAAAACAATGCTGAGGCGAGTTCAACAAGGCTTCCGTTTGCAGCGAACATGTTGCCAGAGTAACAATTTCAGTTGAACGATTTGAAAGAACATTTCAAAATGTTATGGTGAAACATCAAACAGCTACTTTTTGTCATGATTACTGTGGCTTTTTAGAAACAATATTCAAACTAAAAATGACTTAGCTATTCCTACTAAATCTGGTAGTTATTTTTACTGGCAGTTTAGATCCGAAACAGACACTTACGTTCGCCGGACACTATCTTCTCATACTGTTAGCTAATGTTAACGTTAACAGTCACGGCTAACACAAAACAAATGGAATATGTTAGCCAACGTTAGCCAACGTTCGTGAACTATTTCCCTTGTGGAACGCACCTCTGGTCTATCCTTTGTTGGATAGTTGATATTTGACACTAAATGTCATATATTTTACATGTATTTTTCAGTTAAATTAATTATTCACTATTAATTTGTATATATAATTCAGTGAAACAGGTTAATATAGGATGTGTTATTATGTATTATAATATAACATAAAACAAGGATGTGTAATATAATATAATGTGTGGTTTAATACAACAGCTCTCCTAATTGTCCCATATCAATCTGAGTCAGAAAAAAAGAGAAACAGTTTCACTATGTGTTCCTCTGTCTGTAACGTACAGTAATAATAATAGTCTTAAAGTAGCATTATGAAGACAGAATACCAAAGAGGCTTACAGCTGAGGTTTCATGAAACATTTAGGCTGAACTTCCAAGGCTGTGCTGATGAAAGAAGGTGCCTGCTGGAGTGAGAGGAGAGAGGGAGCCCCAGCCAGTATTGTACAGGAGTCACATCAAATTAATACTGAGGG
Source organism: Salvelinus alpinus (assembly GCF_045679555.1). Taxonomy (NCBI): domain Eukaryota; kingdom Metazoa; phylum Chordata; class Actinopteri; order Salmoniformes; family Salmonidae; genus Salvelinus; species Salvelinus alpinus. Next base: position 17,286,408 of record NC_092106.1, read on the forward strand.
CCATTTGGAGCCTTTCTTCTCCCAGGCTTTTCAGAAGGGATTAACTACGAAAACTCCAAAATTACTCAAGCACCTATTAAGCATCATGCCAAGCCTTTCTTCTCCCTGCTTTTGAAAGTGTTTGAATGTGCTCTGGCATTCAATCCCCTCACAGAACAAAAAGGTATTGTTTGCACGCTTGATGAAACCTGATGACAGGCTTGATGAAGGAGGACATAAAACACATACAGTGGGGAGAACAAGTATTTGATACACTGCTGATTTTGCAGGTTTTCCTACTTACAAAGCATGTAGAGGTCTGTAATTTTTACCATAGGTACACTTCAACTGTGAGAGACAGAATCTAAAACAAAAATCCAGAAAATCACATTGTATGATTTTTAAGTAATTAATTTGCATTTTATTGCATGACATAAGTATTTGATACATCAGAAAAGCAGAACTTAATATTTGGTACAGAAACCTTTGTTTGCAATTACAGAGATCGTACGTTTCCTGTAGTTCTTGACCAGGTTTGCACACACTGCAGCAGGGATTTTGGCCCACTCCTCCATACAGACCTTCTCCAGATCCTTCAGGTTTCGGGGCTGTCGCTGGGCAATACGGACTTTCAGCTCCCTCCAAAGATTTTCTATTGGGTTCAGGTCTGGAGACTGGCTAGGCCACTCCAGGACCTTGAGATGCTTCTTACGGAGCCACTCCTTAGTTGCCCTGGCTGTGTGTTTTGGGTTGTTGTCATGCTGGAAGACCCAGCCACGACCCATCTTCAATGCTCTTACTGAGGGAAGGAGGTTGTTGGCCAAGATCTCGCGATACATGGCCCCATCCATCCTCCCCTCAATACGGTGCAGTCGTCCTGTCCCCTTTGCAGAAAAGCATCCCCAAAGAATGATGTTTCCACCTCCATGCTTCACGGTTGGGATGGTGTTCTTGGGGTTGTACTCATCCTTCTTCTTCCTCCAAACACGGCTAGTGGAGTTTAGACCAAAAAGCTATATTTTTGTCTCATCAGACCACATGACCTTCTCCCATTCCTCCTCTGGATCATCCAGAAGGTCATTGGCAAACTTCAGACGGGCCTGGACATGCGCTGGCTTGAGCAGGGGGACCTTGCGTGCGCTGCAGGATTTTAATCCATGACGGCGTAGTGTGTTACTAATGGTTTTCTTTGAGGCTGTGGTCCCAGCTCTCTTTAGGTCATTGACCAGGTCCTGCCGTGTAGTTCTTGGCTGATCCCTCACCTTCCTCATGATCATTGATGCCCCACGAGGTAAGATCTTGCATGGAGCCCCAGACCGAGGGTGATTGACCGTCATCTTGAACTTCTTCCATTTTCTAATAATTGCGCCAACAGTTGTTGCCTTCTCACCAAGCTGCTTGCCTATTGTCCTGTAGCCCATCCCAGCCTTGTGCAGGTCTACAATCTTATCCCTGATGTCCTTACACAGCTCTCTGGTCTTGGCCATTGTGGAGAGGTTGGAGTCTGTTTGATTGAGTGTGTGGACAGGTGTCTTTTATACAGGTAACGAGTTCAAACAGGTGCAGTTAATACAGGTAATGAGTGGAGAACAGGAGGGCTTCTTAAAGAAAAACTAACAGGTCTGTGAGAGCCGGAATTCTTACTGGTTGGTAGGTGATCAAATACTTATGTCATGCAATAAAATGCAAATTAATTACTTAAAAATCATACAATGTGATTTTCTGGATTTTTGTTTTAGATTCCGTCTCTCACAGTTGAAGTGTACCTATGATAAAAATGACAGACGTCTACATGCTTTGTAAGTAGGAAAACCTGCAAAATCGGCAGTGTATCAAATACTTGTTCTCCCCACTGTATCTACACCTGAACTTTAAACAAATGACAAGCACCTTTAACTACATGAAGACACACAATTATACAACTCATAGCAAAGCAGGTGCATAAACAAATGCATTCATTTATTTTATTGTTTAACGAGAAAGGTGGAGTAATTATGGCCAGTAAATAAAATAAAATATTGTCATTATATTATAATTATATTAATTAAACTTGGACTTGTTCTAAAGATCTGTTGTATAGTGTGTGTGTGTGTGTGTGTGTGTGTGTGTGTGTGTGTGTGTGTGTGTGTGTGTGTGTGTGTATGTGTGTGTGTGTGTGTGTGTGTGTGTGTGTGTGTGTGTGTGTGTGTGTGTGTGTGTGTGTGTGTGTGTGTGTGTGTGTGTGTGTGTGTGTGTGTGTGTGTGTGTGTGTGTGTGCATCCTCTTGAGAGTGTTTCCACTAAACTGAAGGGTCTCCAGTCTCGGTGCCTCTCTGCTCTCTCTGGCTGTTCAAAGTCTCTCTGGGAGCCATGAATTGTAATTGTAGCTGCTAACAGGATTGCTGAGGGCCCAAACGAAGCCACTTGAGAAGCAGGTCGTGTGGAGTTAAACGCCTGTCAGACACTCAAAGCCCCCAGCATGGAAGGTGGCCCTCAAAGGCCCTCAAAGGCCCGCCACCACCAACACCATATCCAGGCCCTCTTCTGTTCCCCTCTCTGCTCCTCTGAAAGACCTGCTACCACCACCAACATTATGTCCCTACAGACACTAGGCCTAACCCCTGTACGCTCCTCTCTTCTCTCTTCTGCTGTATATGCACAGATGCATAAATTACTATTTAGTCATTTATGAATTTCCCATAGCCTCTAGTCTATCCCAATATACCCCAGCCCCAGCCCAATATCCTTCACTCCAGCCCTATCCCACCCCAACATCTCCCCAGCTCCAGCCCCATCCTACACCCCTCACCCCATGCTAAAACCCCAGTCGCAGTACCACCCCCGCCCCCTCATTCCCCCACCCCTGCAGCGTGAAGGACCTCACCATGACCCTTATTAAAATCTTAATTGGATTGCGAATTGCTTGAAGGAGAAATTCAACATCCTTCATTCAACTCTGATTTTAGTCTTTCAGCATTTCACCAAGTATTTTGCCGCTCGCCGTAACAATAAGGATCCCAAAGAAAGTTATTCAAAAAACACAACCAGATATTCCTGAAAACGGAATAGGCAAAACGAACCGTTCTCCTTCAGAGGCAGAGAGACGTGAGTTTCCCAGGCAGGGAGCTGCATGGTCACTGACTGACAGAGACAAAGCCCAGAACAGACCATTGTGTATCTTTTCACTGTTGTAATGGTCTTAAAATGGCTAGAAGCAGGCTACCATTCACTATACTGACCAGTCTGTATACTACCATTCACTATACTAACCAGTCTGTACACTACCATTCACTATACTGACCAGTATGTATACTACCATTCACAATACTGACCAGTCTGTATACTACCATTCACTATACTGACCAGTCTGTATACTACCATTCACTATACTAACCAGTCTGTATACTACCATTCACTATACTGACCAGTCTATATACTACCATTCACTATACTGACCACTCTATATACTACCATTCACTATACTGACCAGTCTATATACTACCATTCACTATACTGACCAGTCTATATACTATCATTCACTATACTGACCAGTCTATATACTACCATTCACTATACTGACCAGTCTGTATACTACCATTCACTATACTGACCAGTCTGTATACTACAATCCACTATACTGACCAGTCTATATACTACCATTCACTATACTGACCAGTCTATATACTACCATTCACTATACTGACCAGTCTATATACTACCATTCACTATACTGACCAGTCTATATACTACCATTCACTATACTGACCAGTCTATATACTACAATTCACTATACTGACCAGTCTATATACTACCATTCACTATACTGACCAGTCTGTATACTACCATTCACTATACTGACCAGTCTGTATACTACCATTCACTATACTGACCAGTCTCTATACTACCATTCACTATACTGACCAGTCTATACCATTCACTATACTGACCAGTCTGTATACTACCATTCACTATACTGACCAGTCTATATACTACCATTCACTATACTGACCAGTCTATACCATTCACTATACTGACCAGTCTATAAACTACCATTCACTATACTGACCAGTCTATATACTACCATTCACTATACTGACCAGTCTATATACTACCATTCACTATACTGACCAGTCTATATACTACCATTCACTATACTGACCAGTCTGTATACTACCATTCACTATACTGAACAGTCTATATACTACCATTCACTATACTGACCAGTCTATATACTACCATTCCCTATACTGACCAGTCTGTATACTACCATTCACTATACTGACCAGTCTATATACTACCATTCACTATACTGACCAGTCTATATACTACCATTCACTATATTGACCAGTCTGTATACTGCCATTCACTATACTGACCCGTCTATATACTACCATTCACTATACTGACCAGTCTATATACTACCATTCACTATATTGACTAGTCTGTATACTACCATTCACTATACTGACCAGTCTATATACTACCATTCACTATACTGACCAGTCTGTATACTACCATTCACTATACTGACCAGTCTGTGTTGCTGCTATTCACCTCTGACCAGTCAGTGCAGCTCTCCTATCCTCTTACAGCCCAAACTAACTCTACACTGGACAGAAGCACAGAAGAGATCAAGGGCCAATCTAAGTCTCTCTCCAGTACAACTATAGTACTATACTTTTGACCAGAGGCCATAGGTTAACTAAATATAGAATAGGGCTCTGGTCAAAAGTAGTCCACAATACAAGGAATATGGCTTTGGCTAAAGTGCATAATAGGAATGGGCCAAGGGTAGAAGTTCAGACACAGCCTGTGTTCTAAATGACCAATCAGTATGTGAGGAGCGTCTCAACAGCTCTCCTATAATTATAGAGAACTACTCCCTTACAACAACATCAATCACCGTCATAATGGAACACAAGATAATGACAATAATTACAATAACATCTCATTAAGAGGGGAATGGCAGCACAGGGAGCATTAATAGCAGACAGGTGTACAACACAGCGCAATTATTAAACCTGAAATTAGCTCACAGCCTGGAGGCAAAAACAGGGAAAAAGCGAACACCACCGTGAAAAAGAAAGCCAGTGTGTGTGTGTGTGTGTGTGTGTGTGTGTGTGTGTGTGTGTGTGTGTGTGTGTGTGTGTGTGTGTGTGTATGTGTGTGTGTGTGTGTGTGTGTGTGTGAGAGGGAGGCTCAGTCAAAAAAAAGAGAATTGCAAATATCAAACAAAAATATCTTAAATGTGTAAATTAGGGAGAAAACGAGAGGGAAAGGTAGCTTTTGCCAGCAGAATGTATCTCAGATGAGAGAGGCAGCCAGACGTGATCAAGAGGAGCCGTGGAGTGCTGAAGCAGGCGTCAAGACAAGACACTCAACCCTCAGCCACTCATCCTCTCATTCAGCCTCCCAGCCCCAACCCTCAACCTCCCAGCCTCTCATTCAAAAAGTAAAAATAAAGAAAAACCCTTGAATGAGTAGGTGTGCTCAAACTTTTGACTCATGCAAGGGCTTTTCTTTATTTTGACTATTTTCTACATTGTAGAATAATAGCGAGGACATCAAAACTATGAAATAACACATATGGAATCATGAAGTAACCAAACAAGTGTTAAACCAATCAAAACATATTTTAGATTTGAGATTCTTCAAAGTAGCCACTCTTTTCCTTGTTGACAGTTTAGCACACTCTTGGCATTGTCTCAACCAGGAGTTCCCACATATGCTGAAAACTTGTTGGCTGCTTTTCCTTCACTCTGCGGTCCAACTTATCCCAAACCATAAAATTGGGTTGAAGTCGGGTGATTGTGGAGGCAAGGTCATCTGAGGCAGCACTCCATCACTCTCCTTCTTGGTCAAATATCCCTTACACAGCCTGGAGGTGTGTTGGGTCATTGTTCTGTTGAAAAACAAATGATAGTCCCACTAAGCGCAAACCAGATGGGATGGCGTATCGCTGCAGCATGCTGTGGTAGCCATGATGGTTAAGTGTGCCTAGAATTCTAAATAAATCACAGTGTCACCAGCAAGCACCCCCACACCATCACACCTCGTCCTCCATGCTTCACGGTGGGAACCACACATGCGGAGATCATCCGTTCACCTACTCTACGTCTCAAAAAGACACGGCGGCTGGAATCAAAAATCTTAAATTTGGACTCATCAGACCAAAGGACAGATTTCCACCGGTCTAATGTCCATTGCTCGTGTTTCTTGGCCCAAGCAAGTCTCTTCTTCTTATTGGTGTCATTTAGTAGTGGTTTCTTTGCAGCAATTCGACCATGAAGGCCTGAATCACGCAGTCTCCTCTGAACAGTTGATGTTGAGATGTGTCTGTTACTTGAACTCTGTGAAGCATTTATTTGAGCTGCAATTTCGGAGGCTGGTAACTCTAATGAACTTATGCTCTTCAGCAGAGGTAACTCTGGGTCTTCCTTTCCTGTGCCGGTCATGAGAGGCAGTTTCATCATAGCACTTGATGATTTTTGTGAATGCACTTGAAGGAACTTTCAAAGTTCTTGAAATTTTCTGGATTGACTGACGTTCATGTCTTAAAGTAATGACAGACTGTCATTTCTCTTTGATTTTTGAGATGTTCTTGCCATAATATGGACTTGGTCTTTTACCAAATCAAATCTTCTGTATACCTTCCCTACCTTCTCACAACACAACTGATTGGCTCAAACGCATTAAGAAGGAAAGAAACTCCACTATTGAATTTTTTAACAAGAAAAACCTGTTAATTGAAATGCATTCCAGGTGACTACCTCATGAAGCTGGTTGAGAGAATGCCAAGAGTGTGCAAAGCTGTCATCAAGGCAAAGGGTGGCTACTTTGAAGAATCTCAATTATATTTTGATTTGTTTAACACTGTTTTGGTTACTACATGATTCCATATGTGTTATTTCATAGTTTGGATGTCTTCACTATTATTCTACAATGCAGAAAATAGTAAAAATAAAGAAAAGAAAAACCCTTCAATGAGTAGTTGTGTTCAAACTTTTGACTAGTACTGTATGTATATATATATATATATATATATATATATATATACACTACCATTCAAAAGTTTGGGGTCAATTTAAAATGTCTTTGTTTTTGAAAGAAAAGCTAATTTTTTGTCCATTAAAATAACATCAAATTGATCAGAAATTCAGTGTAGACATGGTTAATGTTGTAAATGACTACTGTAGCTGGAAATGGCTGATTATTTATGGAATATCTACATATTCACAGAGAGGCCAATTATCAGCAACCATCACTCCTGTCTTCCAATGGCATGTTGTGTTAGCTAATCCAAGTTTATCATTTTAAAAGGCTAATTAATCATTAGAAAACCATTTTGAAATTATGTTAGCACAGCTGGAAACTGTTGTTCTGATTAAAGAAACAATAAAATTGGCCTTCTTTAGACTAGTTGAGTATCTGGAGCATCAGCATTTGTGGGTTCTATTACAGGTTCAAAATGGCCAGAAACAAAGCACTTTCTTCTGAAACTCGTCAGTCTATTCTTGTTCTGAGAAATTAAGGCTATTACATGTGAGTATACAATGCTGTGTACTACTCCCTTCACAGAACAGCGCAAACTCGCTCGAACCAGAATAGAAAGAGGAGTGGGAGGCCCCGGTGCACAACTGAGCAAGAGGACAAGTACATTAGAGTGTCTAGTTTGAGAAACAGATGCCTCACAAGTCCTCAACTGGCAGCTTCATGAAATAATCCTCGCAAAACACCAGTCTCAACGTCAACAGTGAAGAGTCGACTCCGGGATGCTGGCCTTCTAGGCAGAGTTCCTCTGTCCAGTGTCTGTGTTCTTTTGCCCATCTTAATCTTTTATTTATATTGGCCAGTCTAAGATATGGCTTTTTCTTTGCAACTCTGCCTAGAAGGCCAGCATCCCGGAGTCAGCTCTTCACTGTTGACGTTGAGACTAGTGTTTTGCGGGTAGAATTTACTGAAGCTGCCAGTTGAGGACTTGTGATGCATTATTTTAAAGGACAAAACATTTCTAAGTGACCCCAAACTTTTTAACGGTAGTATATATATAAGAACTAACATGAGGAGGCACCTTCCTCCTCCCTATAAGGAGCGGAAAGCAACAAATCATCTCGTATATAGAGTGGAAGGCAACAAAGCAACAGAGGCAGAGTGATTAATCTTCATGTGTAGGAGACGTCTCCTCTCCTGTCTAAAGGTGGACACTGTAATCATGGGCCCACTGACCCTGTGTTACCCTGTGATACTCCACCAGAGCATCTTTACTGCAGCGCAGGAGCCCATTATGAATCTCACATTAATTGCACAGCCCTTCTTTCCCTTCAATGCCATGTGTTTCCAGTATAAGAGCACACAGCAGAGCAGCAGAAAACAAAGACAAAGGGAGGGATAAAAGAGCATCATAGCTTTCACCTGTAATAACCTGATCAGTCTATATCATGGAATATACACACACACACCTCCCAAATACTACGGAGAAACACACACCTTCTCAGCCGTACATACACACACACACCTCCCCAACCACAGACCTGACGCTATAATACAATTATTATAATTAAAAGGTGGAACGTAACCCCCCCCCCGTCCCCCATCTTGTTATGTTAAATAAGTTCTGCTGTTTTTTATTTTAGAGCCCAATCAGCTCCGCTAGCTCCCTTTGCCTCCATCATCATCCCCTCCTCTCCTCTTTTCATCTACTCTTCCTCTCCTTCTCAGAACCAATTCCAGAGCTGGACTAAATAAGTCAGTCCTGAGCTCTTCGATGTTTCAGGCTGGAGACATCAGGCTGGACTGTCTCTCTCTACAGCCTCAGGGCACAGCTATATCAGGTGAACGCCTGGAGGCAGAATCCTGCATATCAGCAGAACCTCCTCCTCCTCATCCCCTCCTCCTCATCCCCTCAACCTCTTCATCCCATCCTCCTCCTCATCCCCTCCTCCTCCTCATCCCCTCAACCTCTTCATCCCTCCTCCTCCTCATCCCCTCCTCCTCCTCCTCATCCCCTCAACCTCTTCATCCCTCCTCCTCCTCATCCCATCCTCTTCCTCCTCCCCTCCACCTCTTCATCCCCTCTTCTCCTCCTCCTGGATCATGACTGTTTCATGGGTCAGCCTGATGTCCGTATGCTCCAGCCCATCTCTTGTTTTGCTCTAACAGAGGTCAGAGAGATGACTAGTTTTTTGAAGCCAATAGAAGATATCCCAGCAAGAGGACAGAACACTAAGCTGCACACACACACAGGCAAGCAAGCACAGCTATGGCCGAGGGTCTAGAAGCCCAATAAGAGCTGACAGATACCAGGCAGTCTGACAGACACACAGACAGACAGTCATGATGTCTGATGCTGCCGAGGTGAGCTCTAAGCTTTTCATTTTGGAATATCTCTGGCTATTGGGGTATTTAAATGCAAGGATGATCTTTTAAACTATGTCAGATGGCTGGGACACACCTTCCCCATAATGCAGTATGATCTGTGTTAATTAGCGTGTGAAATAAGCAATTGGCTTTCTGCTCCATATGGCCTTCTGTCTCAGTGGTTGGGATGGAGATGAGGTGGTAGAGATTTGATTGTAGCATCCTTTCCGTCTGTGCTGCACATTGTGTGTGTGTGTGTGTGTGTGTGTGTGTGTGTGTGTGTGTGTGTGTGTGTGTGTGTGTGTGTGTGTGTGTGTGTGTGTGTGTGTGTGTGTGTGTGTGTGTGTGTGTGTGTGTGTGTGTGTGTGTGTGTAATGTGTCTGGTAACAGGCTAATATTCTACACTGCTCACCACAAGCGGAACTAATCAGAGTAGACAAAATGTCTCTGCTGCCATCTTTGTCTAGCATCCGCTCAGGGTGAGACTCTCTCTCTCTACCCTCCTCCCCCCTCTCGTAGGGAGGGTGACAGCAGCATAAAATGGAGGCGTTGAAATGTGCCTTCCATGTGGCAGAGCAGTAGGGTGACTGGGGCTAGGGCTAGCAGCAGTAGGGTGACTGGGGCTGGGGATAGCAGCAGTAGGGTGACTGGGGCTGGGGCTAGCAGCAGCAGGGTGACTGGGGCTAGAGATAGCAGCAGCAGGGTGACTGGGGCTAGGGATAGCAGCAGCAGGGTGACTGGGGCTAGGGATAGCAGCAGTAGGGTGACTGGGGCTGGGGCTAGCAGCAGTAGGTTGGCCAACACAGGGTCAACACATTCTGTTTTTACACAAATATCTTTGTTTTTTTAGAATTTTAGAATTTTAGAATTCTAGGTCTGGTATTAAAACTGGCCAGGATATGGATATCAGATGCATAGATGTTAGACCTAGATTTCTGAGTTGCTACAACTATTTTTAACTTGTAATTTATAATCTTAAAAAGTTGTCTATGAGTTGGGTGCTATTGGGTGAATGTGGGACACACGTATGAGACTGCAGTCTCCCCTGCTGTCATTGAGAGGATGATGAAGCTGGGTTCTGTAATCCTGGGTTATAAATCACCGTCTGAAACGAGGCGGTTCCTCCAGTTTCATTAATGGAAATTATCTGTCGATATGCTGGAGTCACTTCACACGTGTCAGCTGTGCTGGAGCACAATAGAGCAGCTCACTGATGAACTCCCTGCACCACTCCACACAGTCTATAAAACAACTGGCCTCCACGCAGGGGGTGCCCCGTAACCTGCCCACACGCCCCCGCCACCCTGACCCAGACATCCCCTCACAGGCCCCTCACAGACCACCAGATGACACAGATGGGGGAAACCAAACAAAAAGGAGGCTCCCTTTGTACAAACTGGGACTCCTTTCAAAAGCCATTCAGGCAACAAATTGGGTAAATCTGGCCATGCAACACTCTGGTTTTGCTCTTTTATTAGCTTCGGCTGTACGTCACAGTAAATTAAATGAGATTTATGAGTTTTCTGCAACAATAGCTGCTTTTTAAAGTGCGAGAAGCCTATGATATCTTGGTTTTGTTAACCAGAAACACAATGTTATAGATCACAATAATTACACACATGACGTCAAGAACACGGCGCAGATTTCTCAGGTTATTATAAACTTTATAGTTTGCATCGTACAATTATTAAAGGCCAAAATATAGAATAACTACTAGACAACAGCAGATATGTTGGATTATATCCTAGGATAACTTCATGATTATCAGTACCACCAAATAATGTATAAATCAGGATTTTATGTTCTCACTTATCTATGAGTCAAAAGTTTCAACAAATGATCTTCATTAACTGAGAATAAAGAACATAAATTAACTTTATTTCTTCATAAATCATATGTATAAGTTCCCTCTGTATTTATTGTAACTGTTGTCTAAATGAAACAGTAGCACTTCAAAGTGCTGTGTACTAATGTGACAGTTGTTTATGGCAACCATCTATTTTGTAATATATTCTAGCCATCTACATTCTGCGATTCATATTGACACAGATCTTAACTTGGCAGGTAATGATAAGCTAATTATAGCCACCGTTTTCCTTCACTGGCTCATGAAACTAGCATATGATCATCATGGCTGCTGTTCACTAAACAATATGCTGTTAGAACTGGCCTCAGATACTAGGTAGGTTCTCTCTCTCCCCTTCTCCCTGTTTCTCTCTCTCGACATATTATGGCCTTAACACTACTCTCCCGCTCTGTTATTTTTCTTCTCCCTAAATATTATGGTATGCCCTCTCTTTCTCAATTCAATTTAATGGGCTTTATTGGCATTGGAAACATCTCTTTCTCTCTCTCTCTCTCTCTCTCTCTCTCTCTCTCTCTCTCTCTCAATTAAATTTCAATTCAACAATAAAAAATGTACAGTAAACATTACACTCACAAAAGTTACAAAATAATAAAGATATTTCAAACGTCATAGTATGTCTATATACAGTGTTGTAATGATGTGCAAATAGTTTAAGTACAAAAGGGAAGACGGAATTTGTATTTGTGGTCCTGGCAACTGGACCCTTTTTGGAACACCATTATTTTTGTCTTACTGAGATTTACTGTCAGGGCCCAGGTTTGACAGAATCTGTGCAGAATATCTAGGTGCTGCTGTAGGCCCTCCTTGGTTGGGGACAGAAGCACCAGATCCTCAGCAACCAGTAGACATTTGACTTCAGATTCTCACCAATCCTCGCCAATTCGTTGATACAGTGGGGCAAAAAAGTATTTAGTCAGCCACCAATTGTGCAAGTTCTCCCACTTAAAAAGATGAGAGAGGCCTGTAATTTTCATCATAGGTACACTTCAACTATGACAGACAAAATGAGAAAGAAAAATCCTGAAAATCACACTGTAGGATTTTTTATGAATTTATTTACAAATTTTGGTGGAAAATAAGTATTTGGTCACCTACAAACAAGCAAGATTTCTGGCTCTCACAGACCTTCTTTAAGAGGCTCCTCTGTCCTCCACTCGTTACCTGTATTACCGGCACCTGTTTGAACTTGTTATCAGTATAAAAGACACCTGTCCACAACCTCAAACAGTCACACTCCAAACTCCACTATGGTCAAGACCAAAGAGCTGTCAAAGGACACCAGAAACAAAATTGTAGACCTGCACCAGGCTGGGAAGACTGAATCTGCCATAATATTGTTGATAAAGTAGTCTACAGTACTACTGCCAAGAGTTGAGCTATAGGTGTACCTACCATAGGAGTCCCCTCGAAGCCTACTATTGACTATGTACATACCCAGCGTCCGACAGAGCTGCAGGAGTTGTGACCGGTTTTTGCTGGTCATGTTGTCGTACTTGTGTCTCGGGGGGCATATGGGGGAGGGAATGCTGTCACCTGCAGATAGGTGTTTGTCCCCCTGTGTGCTGAGGGTGTCAGGTTCTTGTCCAGTTCTGGCATTTAGGTCGCCACAGACTAGTGCATGTCCACGAGCCTGGAAATTGTTGATCTCCACCTTTAGGATGGAGAAGCTGTATGGGGATTCTATTGGGGGGGGGGGGGTAAAGGTAGCACACATGAGGAAATTTTTCTCTGTTGAGATCATTTCCTGATTAATTTATAGCCAGATGTAAAATGTTCCTGTTTTGATTTAATTTAATGGAGTGAGGTAGGTCTGCTCCATACTAAATTAGCATACCCCTGAGTCTCCTCCAGGATGTGATAGTAAAAGCTTTGTGTTCCATAGTGTCTAGTGTTGTTTTTGTGTGGTTTAGGTCCGGACCATCACAGTAGGTGTGAGCAGAGCATGTCGAGCATCTAATACATACCTCTTAGGTCGCAGAATGGGGCTTGGGCGGGTGTAATAGTGGGGGTTGGACCTGTTGCTCTGCTCACGGCCTGGGCATATGTCCTGCTGTCATGTTGAGGTCCTTGCCGCATGGGGTAGGCAGAAGGGGCATAGGTCTGATATGGGGGGGGGGGGGGGGGGCTATATAGGGTGTGGCTAGGGTTTGCTTGGGGTGGTCTTAACTGGTTGGGGTGTGGCTGGTGATGCTGTGGTCTGGGTGTATGTCCTCTTGGCGTGGGTTCTCTCAGTGTCCTTCGGGAGGGGGTCTTGCAGGTCTGGGAGGGTGTCTCGCTGGTCTGGGCGGGGTGTCCGTTACTCTGTTGCTCCTGTGTGAGGTGCTGGGGCTGCGGTTGAGGGTGATGTCCTTCAGGGTCCTGGCAAAAGTTGGGATTGCTGCCTTGTAGAGGTGGACCTGGTCGTAAAAGCTGTTCAAGTCCAGGGTGGAATGGTGGGTCAGGTAGACGTTAGGTTTTTAGGCACAGTCTTGCGAAATGCTTGCATTCACCCACTGTATGGTGGCAGCGTGAAAGTCTTTTCATGGTAGCAGGGTGGAGATAACCACTTGTGCGTTGGGGAAAGTGGAAGAAGCTTTTTCAATCACTCCTTGAGTGCTGTTGCCACCCTTTCCTGCTAGGCCCTCAGGTCATGTGTGCCCGTGTGAATCATGATGTGGCTGGGGGACCCTAGTCTGTCCTCTGACAACAGCTCCAGGGCATGCCTAGTGTTTGGCCACCAGAGTTTAGCCACTTTGTGTTTGGGAAAAAGTCTATCCTCTTGAATGTATTTGCCATTTGAGTCAATGAGAAAAACAATCTCTGGATTTTGTGTGTCCTCAGTGGATGTGTGTAAGGGGGTGGGGGGGTGGGGTGTATCAGGAGGGCTATCGGGGGAGCTGACAGGAGAGCTGTTAGAAGGGGGTGGGGTCTATTGGGTTGGTGGGTCCTGTGTTGTCTGTCCCATTGTGGTGTTGAGGTTGTGGTCTGAGGTGGGCTGTTCTGCTGGCTTGTATGGGGGAGTGTCCTGCTCTCTCTCTCAGCTTTCTGACCTCGCCCTTCAGTGCCATGTGTGCCTCTAAGTTCTCCCACCTCAGTCCGTAGAGCAGCCAGCTCTCAGACAGCCATCCATCTGCACTTTCTGCCCTCCGGGTCTTGTTGGGGGGTGTGTTATTGTGCTGGTCTGTTTTGTGGGTTTGCTCTGTCTGGATTGTGTGGACTGGATTGTCCTTGAGGAGCTTTTTTTTGTAATCTCTCTCCATATAATGGTAGGCTTTAACCCTACTCTCTCTCCATATAATGGTAGGCCTTAACTGTCTCTCTCTCTCCATATAATGGTAGGCTTTAACCCTACTCTCTCTCCATATAATGGTAGGCCTTAACTGTCTCTCTCTCTCCATATAATGGTAGGCTTTAACCCTACTCTCTCTCCATATAATGGTAGGCTTTAACCCTACTCTCTCTCCATATAATGGTAGGCTTTAACCCTCTCTCTCTCTCCATATAATGGTAGGCTTTAACCCTCTCTCTCCATATAATGGTAGGCTTTAACCCTACTCTCTCTCTCCATATAATGGTAGGCTTTAACCCTCTCTCTCTCTCCATATAATGGTAGGCTTTAACCCTCTCTCTCTCTCCATATAATGGTAGGCTTTAACCCTACTCTCTCTCCATATAATGGTAGGCTTTAACCCTCTCTCTCTCTCCATATAATGGTAGGCTTTAACCCTCTCTCTCCATATAATGGTAGGCTTTAACCCTACTCTCTCTCCATATAATGGTAGGCTTTAACCCTCTCTCTCTCTCCATATAATGGTAGGCTTTAACCCTCTCTCTCCATATAATGGTAGGCTTTAACCCCACTCTCTCTCGCCATATAATGGTAGGCTTTAACCCTCTCTCTCTCCATATAATGGTAGGCTTTAACCATACTCTCTCTCTCCATATAATGGTAGGCTTTAACCTTCTCTCTCCATATAATGGTAGGCCTTAACTGTCTCTCTCTCTCCATATAATGGTAGGCTTTAACCCTACTCTCTCTCCATATAATGGTAGGCTTTAACCCTCTCTCTCCATATAATGGTAGGCTTTAACCCTACTCTCTCTCCATATAATGGTAGGCTTTAACCCTACTCTCTCTCTCCATATAATGGTAGGCTTTAACCCTACTCTCTCTCTCCATATAATGGTAGGCCTTAACCCTCTCTCTCCATATAATGGTAGGCCTTAACCCTCTCTCTCCATATAATGGTAGTCTTTAACTCTACTCTCTCTCAATATAATGGTAGGCTTTTTAACCCTACTCTCTCTCCATATAATGGTAGGCTTTAACCCTACTCTCTCTCCATATAATGATAGGCCTTAACCCTCTCTCTCCATATAATGGTAGGCTTTAACCCTACTCTCTCTCCATATAATGGTAGGCTTTAACCCTCTCTCTCCATATAATGGTAGGCTTTAACCCTACTCTCTCTCCATATAATGGTAGGCTTTAACCCTACTCTCTCTCTCCATATAATGGTAGGCTTTAACCCTACTCTCTCTCTCCATATAATGGTAGGCTTTAACCCTCTCTCTCCATATAATGGTAGGCCTTAACCCTCTCTCTCCATATAATGGTAGGCTTTAACTCTACTCTCTCTACATATAATGGTAGGCTTTAACCCTACTCTCTCTCTCCATATAATGGTAGGCTTTAACCCTACTCTCTCTCACCATATAATGGTAGGCCTTAACCCTACTCTCTCTCCATATAATGGTAGGCCTTAACCCTCTCTCTCCATTTTATGGTAGGCATTAACCCTACTCTCTCTCTCCATATAATGGTAGGCCTTAACCCTACTCTATCTCACCAGATAATGGTAGGCTTTAACCCTACTCTCTCTCCATATAATGGTAGGCCTTAACCCTCTCTCTCCATATAATGGTAGGCCTTAACCCTACTCTCTCTCACCATATAATGGTAGGCCTTAACCCTATTCTCTCTCTACATATAATGGTAGGGCTTAGCCTTCTCTCTCTCTCTCCATTTTATGGTAGGCCTTAACTCTACTCTCTCTCTCCATATAATGGTAGGCCTTAACCCTACTCTCTCTCTCCATATAATGGTAGGCCTTAGCCTTCTCTCTCTCTCTCCATTTTATGGTAGGCCTTAACTCTACTCTCTCTCTCCATATAATGGTAGGCCTTAACCCTACTCTCTCTCTCCATATAATGGTAGGCCTTAAACCTACTCTCTCTCTACATATAATGGTAGGCCTTAGCCTTCTCTCTCTCTCTCTCCATTTTATGGTAGGCCTTAACTCTACTCTCTCTCTCCATATAATGGTAGGCCTTAACCCTACTCTCTCTCTCCATATAATGGTAGGCCTTAGCCTTCTCTCTCTCTCTCCATTTTATGGTAGGCCTTAACTCTACTCTCTCTCTCCATATAATGGTAGGCCTTAACCCTACTCTCTCTCTACATATAATGGTAGGCATTAACCCTACTCTCTCTCTCCATATAATGGTAGGCCTTAACACTACTCTCTCTCTCCATATAATGGTAGGCCTTAACCCTACTCTCTCTCTACATATAATGGTAGGCCTTAACCCTACTCTCTCTCTCCATATAATGGTAGACATTAACCCTACTCTCTCTCTCTCCTTATAATGGTAGGCCTTAACCCTACTCTCTCTCTACATATAATGGTAGGCCTTAACCCTACTCTCTCTCTACATATAATGGTAGGCATTAACCCTACTCTCTCTCTCTCCTTATAATGGTAGTCCTTAACCCTACTCTCTCTCTACATATAATGGTAGACATTAACCCTACTCTCTCTCTCTCCTTATAATGGTAGGCCTTAACCCTACTCTCTCTCTACATATTATGGTAGGCATTAACCCAACTCTCTCTCTCTCCGTCTCTCTCGCTCTACATATTATGGTAGGCATTAACCCTACTCTCTCTCTCTCTCTACATATTATGGTAGGCATTAACCCAACTCTCTCTCTCTCCGTCTCTATCTCTCTACATATTATGGTAGGCATTAACCCAACTCTCTCTCTCTCCATCTCTCTCTCTCTACATATTATGGTAGGCATTAACCCTACTCTCTCTCTCTCTCTACATATTATGGTAGGCATTAACCCAACTCTCTCTCTCTCCATCTCTATCTCTCTACATATTATGGTAGGCATTAACCCTACTCTCTCTCTCTCTCTACATATTATGGTAGGCATTAACCCAACTCTCTCTCTCTCCATCTCTCTCTCTCTCTACATATTATGGTAGGCATTAACCCTACTCTCTCTCTCTCTACATATTATGGTAGGCATTAACCCAACTCTCTCTCTCTCCATCTCTCTCTCTACATATTATGGTAGGCATTAACCCAACTCTCTCTCTCTCTCTACATATTATGGTAGGCATTAACCCAACTCTCTCTCTCTCCGTCTCTATCTCTCTACATATTATGGTAGGCATTAACCCTACTCTCTCTCTCTCTCTACATATTATGGTAGGCATTAACCCAACTCTCTCTCTCTCCATCTCTCTCTCTCTACATATTATGATAGGCATTAACCCAACTCCCTCTCTCTCTGTCTCTCTCTCTCTCTACATATTATGGTAGGCATTAACCCAACTCTCTCTCTCTCCGTCTCTCTCTCTCTACATATTATGGTAGGCATTAACCCAACTCTCTCTCTCTCTATATATATTATGGTAGGCCTTAACCCTACTCTCTCTCTCTCTCTACATATTATGGTAGGCATTAACCCAACTCTCTCTCTCTCTCTACATATTATGGTAGGCCTTAACCCTACTCTCTCTCTCTCCGTCTCTCTCTCTCTACATATTATGGTAGGCATTAACCCTACTCTCTCTCTCTCCGTCTCTCTCTCTACATATTATGGTAGGCATTAACCCAACTCTCTCTCTCTCTCTACATATTATGGTAGGCCTTAACCCTACTCTCTCTCTCTCCGTCTCTATCTCTCTACATATTATGGTAGGCATTAACCCTACTCTCTCTCTCTCCGTCTCTCTCTCTCTACATATTATGGTAGGCATTAACCCAACTCTCTCTCTACATATTATGGTAGGCCTTAACCCTACTCTCTCTCTCTCCGTCTCTCTACATATTATGGTAGGCATTAACCCTACTCTTTCTCTCTCCGTCTCTCTCTACATATTATGGTAGGCATTAACCCAACTCTCTCTCTCTCTCTACATATTATGGTAGGCCTTAACCCTACTCTCTCTCCTCCTCTCCTCTCTCTCCCCCTGTCACTACAATCTGCATAGAGAGACATTTGTCATCATTAGCTGGGCACTGACAGTTGGCACCCAGCTTTTCACATCTCCACCACGGGCAATTACGAACCCTTCAGGCCTTATTTGGGTAACATGGCCTAATTTCATCATGGCCCAGCCACCAGCATTTCATTACAACACAATCCTCTTTTATCCCTCCCTTTGTCTTTGTTTTCTGCTGCTCTGCTGTGTGCTCTTATGCTGGAAACACATAGCGTTGAAGGGAGAGAAGGGCTGTGCAATTAATGTGAGATTCATAATGGGCTCCTGCGCTGCAGTAAAGATGCTCTGGTGGAGTATCACAGGGTAACACAGGGTCAGTGGGCCCATGATTACAGTGTCCACCTTTAGACAGGAGAGGAGACGTCTCCTACACATGAAGATTAATCACTCTGCCTCTGTTGCTTTGTTGCCTTCCACTCTATATACGAGATGATTTGTTGCTTTCCGCTCCTTATAGGGAGGAGGAAGGTGCCTCCTCATGTTGTTCTTATATATACATATATTACACTGTGTACAAAACATTAGGAACACCTGCTCTTTCCATGGCATAGACTGACCAGGTGAATCCAGGTGAAAGTTATGATCCCTTATTGATGTCACTTGTTAAATCACCTTCAATCAGTGTAAATGAAGGGGAGGAGACAGGTTAAAGAAGGATTTTTAAGCCTTGAGACAATAGAGGCATGGATTGTGTATGTGTGCCTTTGAACGGGGTATGGTAGTAGGTGCCAGGCGAACAGGTTCGAGTGTGTCAAGAACTGGAACGCTGTTGGGTTGAGATGGTTTGGGATGAGCTGGACCACAGAGTGAAGGAAAAGCAGCCAACAAGTGCTCAACATGTGTTTGAACTCCTTCAAGTCTGTTGGAAAAGCATTCCTCATGAAGCTGGTTGAGAGAATGCTATGAGTGTGCAAAGCTGTCATCAAGTCAAAGGGTGGCTACTTTGAAGAATCTCAATTATATTTCGATTTGTTTAACACTGTTTTGGTTACTACATGATTCCATATGTGTTATTTCATAATTTTGATGTCTTCACTATTATTATACAATGTAGAAAATAGTAAAAATAAAGAAAAACCCTGGAATGAGTAGGTGTCCAAACGTTTGACTGGTACTGTATATATATATTGCATTACAAAAACAAACATGAGGGGGCATCTTTCCTCTCTCTGGCAAAACAGACTGGAGATTATACTATAAACTAGTCTACATCAAACCACAAGCCTTTACAATGCTGCTGCTCTAACGACATACCACAAGCCTTTACAATGCTGCTGCTCTAACAACAAACCACAAGCCTTTACAATGCTGCTGCTCTAACGACAAACCACAAGCCTTTACAATGCTGCTGCTCTAACGACATACCACAAGCCTTAACAATGCTGCTGCTCTAACGACATACCACAAGCCTTTACAATGCTGCTGCTCTAACGACATACCACAAGCCTTTACAATGCTGCTGCTCTAACAACAAACCACAAGCCTTTACAATGCTGCTGCTCTAACAACAAACCACAAGCCTTTACAATGCTGCTGCTCTAACAACAAACCACAAGCCTTTACAATGCTGCTGCTCTAACAACAAACCACAAGCCTTTACAATGCTGCTGCTCTAACAACAAACCACAAGCCTTTACAATGCTGCTGCTCTAACAACAAACCACAAGCCTTTACAATGCTGCTGCTCTAACGACATACCACAAGCCTTAACAATGCTGCTGCTCTAACGACATACCACAAGCCTTTACAATGCTGCTGCTCTAACGACATACCACAAGCCTTTACAATGCTGCTGCTCTAATGACATACCACAAGCCTTTACAATGCTGCTGCTCTAACAACAAACCACAAGCCTTTACAATGCTGCTGCTCTAACGACATACCACAAGCCTTTACAATGCTGCTGCTCTAATGACATACCACAAGCCTTTACAATGCTGCTGCTCTAACAACAAACCACAAGCCTTTACAATGCTGCTGCTCTAACAACAAACCACAAGCCTTTACAATGCTGCTGCTCTAACGACATACCACAAGCCTTTGCAATGCTGCTGCTCTAACAACAAACCACAAGCCTTTACAATGCTGCTGCTCTAATGACATACCACAAGCCTTTACAATGCTGCTGCTCTAACAACATACCACAAGCCTTTACAATGCTGCTGCTCTAACAACAACCCACAAGCCTTTACAATGCTGCTGCTCTAACGACATACCACAAGCCTTAACAATGCTGCTGCTCTAACGACATACCACAAGCCTTAACAATGCTGCTGCTCTAACGACATACCACAAGCCTTTACAATGCTGCTGCTCTAACGACATACCACAAGCCTTTACAATGCTGCTGCTCTAAAAACTTCACAACAACAGCAGAGATATGAACAGATAACAGAATAATAACGTAGCAGGACACAGCTCCCGTCTCTTACTAATACCTTAACACTGTTATGCACAACAGATACAGAGTTTATCTGTGTGATTATACAGACAGGGGAAGCCACAGTCTGCATCCCAAACGGCATCCTATTCCCTATGTAGTGCACATATAGAAAATACCACGGACTCTGGTCAAAAGTAGTACACGATAGAGGGAATAGGGTGCCATTTGAGATGCAGCCATAACCTAAGCATTTCTACACAGTAATGCCATGGGCACATACTAAAACAGAAAAATGTATGATCGTTCACAGAACGTTATCCACTTTTTTAAATGGCATACCTCTGATAATACCTCTCATTTTCTGTGTTATTATGCAAAGCCGTGTTGGCAAATGAAACTAAATTATATTTAATTATATTAATGCTAAATTGATGCAAATAAATGTGTGTCATTAATCAGAAAGGCTGACAAGCATTCCATATTGAGGAGAGGAGGGAGGCGGGTGGTGGAGGAGCTGAGATAATTCATTAATTTTCCTAATTTCCCCTGTTCTTCTCTCTCTTCTCTCTTCTCTCTCCCACTCTCCCTCTCGCTCTCCCTCTCGCTCTCCCTCTTTCTCTCCTCCTCTGTCACAGAAATACACACCAAAGTTTTGTTATTCTGATGTGTTTTCTGTAACCCCACCGGGCTGTAGCCTGATGGTCTGTAGTATATGAGACCTAGCCTGGGCCCTAGCTGATCACAAGAAGGTCCTTCAGAGCCTCTGGCTGTGTTGTCCCGTCTCCTCACTACTCACACAGAGAGGCTGCTGACACGAGGGCTCTGTCTCAATCCGTCTCTATGCAACATCTAGCATCCTTTGTTCTTGCCTCCTAAATCATATTGAAGGTCCAAGGTCCCTCCCCTCTGACCTTTTTCTCCAATGTGTTTTGAGAAGGATGCGAGGTCAGAGGATGTGAGGAATCAAGGAAATATGAATTGAGAAAGAGCCGGGGAGGGAGGAGTCAAACACAGGGAGGCTGCTGACTCGAGTAGGGGGTATAACAGATGAAGAAAGAGGGGTCGGAGATACAGAGGGGGCCGGGGTGGAGGAAGGATCCAGAGGGTGGAAGAGACAAGGCCCAGAAATTAACGGGCTACCCCACAGAGACACCATATTGTCTGGAATAATGATATTCTGATTATTAAAAACCCCAATGACAATGTCATTTTGAGATGAATACATTTTGTGGGGGGACATGTCAGTGAGTCCCCACCCCGAGAGGGTTAAGAGTATTATTCATCCCAGTGTGAGGCCTAATGCTGATCACACATGTCTTAAATGTCACCCTCTTAATCTGAGTCCTATTGCACTGCCACTCCATTAGAGACTGTTGGTATAATATGGATTTGACTTGGTGACTGAACCTCTCCTTGGCTGCCCTCCATCCCCAGTCCTCTATAATGCACAGCGAGATAGATGACAGAATAACATGGATGACCCTATTTCTCATGTTCTAAAAGGATTATCAATAGAGAGACACACTGACTATTAATATCCTCAATTAGTTGACTTTAATGGCCACATTATGATGCTGTTATTACTATTGAGACTTTTAAATTGTTAATATGGTCTTAGATTAATTTGGTCTGTCTTAATAAAATTTATATTATTATGGTTTTAGCTGGGGTTGGTCTTAACCATTTATACTAATGGTGTCGATCATGCACCACAGTACTGTACATTTATAAAAACTGTATTTTTATATAGTAAATGTTTACACTGTCTGGGGCGATGGATTTGTGGCATCGAAAATGTATGTTATATTGTCAATTTAGACTTGTAATTGTCAAACTGAAAAATGTCATGTCCAGTTTCAGGCCGTGTGTGTGTGCATGATAAACTATGGTGTCATCACAAAGCCATTTCAGCTATTAGACAAGAACTGTTGACCCCATTTCAGACCACTGACAGGAGGATCAGTCTTACTAAAAGAAAGAGAAAAATTAAGAATGGAGGGGAAAAGGAGAAGTGCAGTAAAAACAAAGAAGCCTTCTACACAAAGAGGCTGGGTCACATGGTAGGAAGTAGAAGTCATTGTATTGATTTCCACAATCATACATAAAGCTGGAGGGTCAGAGACCGGACTGATGTTATTCTGGGTCAGAATAGAAAAAGGCCCCATACTACAGTCATGCATTGGGCTGTGGGGTCAGAAATAGGTTCTATTGAAATTAGGCCAGGTCAGAGTTAGGCGCTAACCCATATCTGATATACACAGAGACCATACAGGATAGTGTAGATCTGAGTTGAGTAGAACATGTAGTTAGTGTAGATCTATAGTAAAGTAGACCAGATTGCTATATAGTGTAGATTTGTGTAGAGTAGACCAAGGGTGTGTTCAGAATGGTGTGCAATGTTTAATTCACACACAAACGTACCTCAAAGGCTGTTGAAGAACATTGCACACTGTTTTGGGGAAACGTGTCATTCAGTACAAACCGTCACGCAACGTAGCAAACGCTGAACCGAACTGAACGCACCTCCGGTTGTTAGATCTAAACATGAACATTTACATGTAGATCTGTGTAGAGTAGTCCAGGTTGTTAGATCTAAGCAGCCACATGCTTTAGATTAAAGAGGTGATAATCCTGAAGAAAAGCACCTCCTCTATCACGTAGAGGGATGACCAGCCTCATGGCCACACTGACACACAAACTTGGAGTTGGAAGTAGACTAGTCTGGCGAGAGAGAGAGAGAGAGAGAGAGAGAGAGAGAGAGAGAGAGAGAGAGCGAGAGAGAGAGAGAGCGAGAGAGCGAGAGAGCGAGAGAGCGAGAGAGCGAGAGAGCGAGAGAGAGAGAGAGAGAGAGAGAGAGAGAGAGAGAGAGAGAGCGAGAGAGCGAGAGAGCGAGAGAGAGAGAGAGAGAGAGAGAGAGAGAGAGAGAGATGGAAAAGAGGTGCAGGTTTTCCTCCTATCTCTCTCCACATGGAACCAGTATAGAATTTCCTACATTCGCAGAACACTCCATGAAAGTGACTAAGAAAAATCTACACTGGGAAGTGGTAGCTAGTACCTAGTTTTGTCAATATCTATCCCCAAACGATTTATGTTGACTATCAATGTAAAATAATAATTAAGGTCATGAATATAATAAACTATATTTCACACTTAATTTGAATTAATATTTTCGTAGTAGACCTTTAGATGGGCCTAGAGTAATGATGTGTTCTCTTGGCAAGGTCTATCTATCCCAGCACCCCCATGTGTTGTCATATCTGTAATACCTGCCTGGTAACAGTGGGACATTAATTATGATTGGGCTGATGCTGCTGACAGAGACTTCCAGACTGGCTGGCATGATAGTGGGAGACACCTATCCATCACACACACACACACACACACACACACACACACACACACACACACACACACACACACACACACACACACACACACACACACACACACACACACACACACACACACACACACACACACACACACACACACACACACACACACAGACAACACCGGAACTGACAAGGTGCAGTCTATCCTGATAACGTGTGGTTCAGTGCAGCAAAGTGTTGGTGCAGATGAGTGTAAACGTCGTTGTGTTCTGTACCTGCTCTCTGCAACTTTGCCGTTTGACGACTTCTTCAAAGCTCATACTGAACCTTCAGAGACGGGAAGCTACGATGATTACTACTTTTAAAGCTAGAGATGGTTCCGAGATAGGGAGATGGTTCGGTGATAACTACAGTGATTGTTCGGTGATCTGGTGTGGGGGAAGGACTTATTTACTGTGCAGAAATGTGCAGCAATTTCGTCTGCATAAAAATATCTAGTCTACTGGTGCTGTGCATAAATGTGTCTTGCTTCCATTGAGGTCTTGATAACATAATAATCTGTTTTATATTAGTAATACGATTGGAATAGTTAAGTATTTTTGTAGCAGTAACATGAATATTGTAGACCTAGCCTATGTTGTGTTGCCTATGTAGGCCTCATTTACTTCTGATGAAAATACTAGGCCTACTCAAGTCAATTATATATATATTTATATATTTATATATATAGGCTAAAATAATCATCAAAATAATAATAATGATAAAGTATAGTTTTCTTTTCTTTGCAATAGTTTAATTTTGTTTAATTTGTTCTATCATCATATTCGTGATAATTGTAAACACTGCTCACACAACACTCACCTGGAATGATGCCTACAATGTACAACATCAATCATTTGTAACGGCCTTCTTATGAAAACCTTGTGTTCACAATCTGTTTTTGAAAACAAAAAGCCGTTATACAATATTGTGAACTAAAAAATTGTCGGAATCGAGTATTTCATCGAACTAACAAGATGCTTGCAATAAAACATTTACCAATGCTGAAAAAGAATACATATTGGAAATATATTAAAATGCCTACACATGTACAGATTACAGTCTTACAAAACAGTGGTATAGCTAAAGGACATTTTTATGCCATCTTAATTTTTCTTCACTGAAAAGATGAGTGTCCTACTTAATTTGACAAGTTCATCCTTCAATTAATGAGGAATATTAGGCCTATTTCATACATTGAAATAACGAAAAATATTTACATTCAAATTCAAAAACGTCTTAATTGAAAAGTAGGCCGGAAGACGTATTTTATTGCGTTGAATAGCGTCACAACGACACTGTAAGAAAAAAACAATTAACTTCTAAAGGGCTTTGTACCTTTATGTTATCATTAGCCTATTTATGCTGGAAAAGAAAACTGGGGAAATTAACCGGTCCACTATTTGTAACTACTACAATGTTCCAGGCATACATGCACTATTGTCAAAATAACCCGCGTGTGATTTCACAGGCCTAATAATTATACAATAGCCTAGCCTACTGATATGCTGAAGACGTAAATCCATCTAATATAGGTTATTTCAACATGTAGTAGGATGTTTTTTTCTCCGGGCACTGCATTCCAAATTCCTATTTGAAATGTCCCTGTTGAATAGATTTAGCAGTGCGAATCGTCTGTCAAAGCAAACAATCAAATAAAAGACATAACCCCACGCAACGATTGTCATCAAATCTGTCATTCTAGTCGTCGTGTCTAATATTAGATCAGCTACCATTCTTAGGCTGTGGACAATACAGACACACTAATCTACAAGAATAAAACAAAACGATAATCTGAGAAAGCAAGAATAATAAACACGAGAAAAATGCTACTCAATTAAAATATGTTTTATTCCAAAACAAATAAATAAGCAAAACATTAGCATATTTTATAGCCTACCTACTGTAGCATACAAACAAGCAGTCTAAAATGAGCAGTTGAAGAAAATCCGTTAAAATGTCAAAAAGACTTCCTGAAAGTGGGCTCTGTTTTTTCTCTCGCCAATGCGTAGGTGGACTTCCGATCCTCGACATTACTACCTTTAGTTTAAATTGTGTATAAAACCCGGGAATTAATTTGCGTTCGATAAACTGGAGGCGGTGACGAATCAGATGGCGATTGGACATCCTCGTTCCTAACCCTCCCTTTATAATTTCCCGAAGAGCGTCCGGGCTGTTAAACACAGACAGACTCAGCCGCCTCCACAACGCCCTCACACATTCACACACAGACTGCACCGCGCACTTTCACATGTGGATCCATAACTACAGCAGTGATTAGAGAGGTAACAAAAACAACAACGAGGTTCTTTTGACTAGTGACGTGAGGGCGTGTAAATATGGACTTTTGATAATTATTCGCAAATCGAAGGACATACTTTTTCAACTGCAGTCCATTGCAAAAGCTTATGATTTAGACCAACAAGGTTATTACGCATGTGCCCCAACTAGCAAGAGGCTGGGTTGGGTCTTGTGGAACACATTTTTTTCTTTTTAATAGCGTTCTTTCTTCTCTAAAATTGGCTCCCGTACAAACAGCCGCGTTGGATCCGTCGGCTTACTGCGAGACTCCGGTCTACAACCCGGATCTCTGCCCTAACATGATAGCCGCCCAGGCCAAGCTGGTGTACCACCTCAACAAATACTACCAGGAGAAATGTCAATCTCGGAAGGCGGCCATCTCCAAGACCATCCGGGAGGTGTGCAAGGTGGTGTCGGACGTCTTGAAGGAGGTGGAGGTGCAGGAGCCCCGCTTCATCAGCTCTCTCAGCGAGATGGACAACCGCTTCGAGGGGCTAGAGGTCATCTCCCCCACAGAGTTCGAGGTGGTGCTCTACCTCAACCAGATGGGGGTGTTTAACTTCGTGGATGATGGGTCTCTGCCGGGCTGCGCCGTGCTCAAGCTGAGCGACGGCCGCAAGAGGAGCATGTCTCTCTGGGTAGAATTCATCACTGCCTCCGGCTACCTCTCTGCGCGCAAGATCCGCTCCAGATTTCAGACCCTAGTGGCGCAGGCCGTGGATAAATGCAGCTATAGAGATGTTGTCAAAATGGTGTCTGACACCAGCGAGGTGAAGTTACGCATCAGAGACAGATACATCGTTCAGATCACCCCGGCTTTCAAATGCACCGGGATCTGGCCCCGCAGCGCAGCGCACTGGCCCCTACCGCACATCCCCTGGCCGGGGCCCAACAGGGTAGCCGAGGTAAAGGCCGAGGGATTCAACCTTCTCTCTAAAGAGTGCTACTCGTTGAACGGAAAACAAAGTTCTGCAGAGAGCGACGCCTGGGTCCTGCAGTTCGGTGAGGCCGAGAACCGCTTACTGCTGGGAGGCTGCAGGAAGAAATGTCTGTCGGTCCTTAAGACGTTACGGGACCGGCACCTTGAGCTGCCTGGGACGCCCCTCAACAACTACCACATGAAGACTCTGGTTTCTTATGAGTGTGAAAAACATCCACGGGAGTCTGACTGGGACGAGAACAACCTCGGGGACCGTTTGAACGGGATTCTATTGCAGCTTATTTCGTGTTTGCAGTGCAGGAGGTGTCCCCATTACTTCCTGCCTAATCTAGACCTGTTCCAGGGGAAACCTCATTCTGCTCTAGAAAATGCAGCCAAACAGACCTGGCGACTGGCGAGAGAGATTCTGACCAACCCCAAAAGCTTGGAGAAACTCTGAGGTAAATGTGTGTTATAGTGAAGGAGGGTCAGTGAGAGGCCTGGTGATGTATCAAAGGACTATGGACAGAAATGATCACTGCACCCCTGTTTTATTCACGGTCTTGTAAAATGTGACTATCCTCTGACGATGAAGACGTTTACTCTGAGATCATTTTTATTACATTTAGTCAAATATGACCCTTCTCTTAATTATATTCTGTGATGTCATAATTTAGGAGCAAATTGTACCATCAACCCACATTCAAGGTTAGGTTACAATGCAGTGTTAATCTTTCGTTATTTCTCTCCATGCCCACGGTTGTCTAAATCGTTTATTTGCTTAAATGCTTTAAAATAAAGCCCCCATACAAGCCTTGACAAAATAACTGTACAATTTCTACTGTAAATACATTCATAGGTTGTGATTCCAGTGGTCTGAAATTGTGTATGTTGTTCTGTGACATGTAAACTTAAGAGCTCAATTCCACCTTTTAAAGTAAAACGCCTGAACATTTTTTTATTTGGTAGAAAATAAATTAGTACATTCATTTCAGTGATAGTCTGCTGTATCTGTTGTCAGTGGACATTTTCAAATTTTGAAAGTTTACATTTTGATGGTATTATCTGTTACGTTAAAAAACATTCCATAAACATACTTGAATTCTTATTTAAAGTATACTCGATCATTTTTGTTTGTACCTTGATAACATGATAAAACCTGAAAATAAGAAAATATATATAAATACAGTCTAATTGAAAAGAAAAAATGCACTTGAAATACACTGGATTATAACATTTGTGATCTGATTTTTTATTCCTGTCTCTGATTTAATTTAAAGAGTTAGCCTAATAAAAACCAGCTATGTAATATTTGTGTCCCAATCATGATTAATGAAATGTATAACTTGTATTTTTTTAATCACATACAGGCCATATTTATTATCGGCACCATACATTGGTATTTTATAGGCCTAGTGTTTAACCCATTTTAAATTACGCAAATATAGTTTGTCATATCTTTATTAGTTCCGGCTTAAGGCCTATCCTACATATTGTATCTATCAGGTTGTCTACGTTATAATAATAGGCTGTCTAATTAAAAGCTTTTTATAGGCTTAAGGCTGTTGGGGAAAACATGTATGAGAGGTACGGTTGGGGTTAGACATTAGGCCTATATTTCTAATATACAGTCCACACGAAGACTGCGCAAAACCAGGTGTTTTGGACCCGTAATTGTGCAAATGTCGAGGTTACAACGTTAGGGTTAGCCCAATAGTGCAACTGTTATCCCATGTCCATACACAGTCGCCATATTTATAAACAATGATACTGTTGGTCTAAAATCGAACCGATATCGTAGGCTCTCGTTTGATGACATAGGTTTACAGGTTTTGAGGGGATCCTAATATCAATACATTTGTAAAATATTGTAGGCCAGGTTCTCTCCAGGTGGAGCCTCGCGCGCGTATAAACCTAGTCAGGCTTAAGGCTCGTCTACATTCTGGGAATCCAAATGGCACAAGGTTTCAATTAGATCACATTTTCTAAAATGCTCCACAATCTCCTAATGTTTGAATTGTTGCACATGTGTGAACCTGGATAATTTTTTTACATCTCTAAATCACAATTTGTGTCTTGCAAAATAAAGGAACCTGGAGTCTATGCGGGCCCAGCCTAAACATGAACACGAATCAGTAAAGTGAACTTGAATGTGAACAAAAGCTTGTGGGGTAATCGCATATCAAACAGAAAGGGAACGTGGCGGTGGGACTTACCGTGGAGTCAAGCCGTTTGAAGGAGGGGTCATCCTCGTCCACTTCGAAATATATCTCGGTCGTCGTGATGGAGAGCGTCCCTCGTGCCACTATTACCGGGGCCACGAGCTGGGCCGGGGTGCTGAGGACCACTGGGCCTATAATGTGTAATACACGGTGCATCAGATATAAGGACAAACAATGTATGGTCTTTAACAATTCCTAACAAATAATTTGATTTATTTGATTGTGAATTATTATCAAATTTGAGTCTACTTCGATTTAGTCAGAGAAGATATTGAGACGATGTAATGTATAGGATGCAAATTCTACAATTTATTCTTAATTTGGGCACATGCACGGTTCTTAATTATCATGGTAACAGGTTTTCATTCAGAGTCATTATTTTTGATGCAAACTCGAATTACTCGTTCAGGTTAAATACAGGACAAGGCTCCATTATGGGTTGCACTCTGGAGGGTTTAACATAGGTTACTTTGAACCAAATCGCTATTCGGCCTATTCAACAAGCATTCAGGCCAATATACATTCTAGGCTTTCAAAACTATATGATGCTAATTTACATAAGTAACATAAGTAATAACCATTTGAACTAAAGGCTCGTGCGGTGCAATAGGGCCAGCAGTGTCATATGGCCTATCAGAACTAAACAAGAGATGGAGGAGCGCTTGCCAATATGATGACTGGTCACTTATAGGGTATTATTATTCATATTTGCATACTAATATTTTTCATAACAATTATTTCAGTTACTATAACGACAACTGGGGCCACTAAATGAGAGATACAACACCACCCCAAACTACTGTTACAATATGCATAGCATATTTTTGCATAAAAGCGCATATATTTGCGCTGACAATATCCTTTTTATTATTTATTTACGATGGCTTTTTGACCCCTGATCAGCAGACGGGATCACATGCAATCTTTCTGTTTCCACCCGTCTTCCTCCGCATCTCCATCTCTCCTCCTCTCCTCTCCCTCCATCCTCCATGTTCTATTTGGAGCAGTATCGCTGAGGCGCGCGGCTCCAGTGATTTGTCTCGAGCTCAAATGAAAGCTTTTGAAATTGGGATATTTATCGATCGCGTGAACTCCAAAGAGCCACTTTAATGTCTCATCAATCTTAATATTGTGGTCTTCAACCAATTATGCCCGATACTGTTGCGAGATTACAAGTGGATTTTGGTTTCAATTCCCTGGGCTCCCTTTCATTGTGCTAACAGAGCGCTCAGGAATAGTGGAATCGGCTTTCCTACTCTTTCTCTCTGCCTGCCCTAGCTGCCTGTAATAAACTCGCTGACTGTATTAAACTGATCTTATCTGATTACACTATCACCGTTTAGCATGTGCTTTACAAGCTGTAGTAAACATGCAATATCCCGGGTCTAATAACGTTGCAGTTGTAGACTATCGTAGGCCTATGGAAACATATAGCCCTAATATGCCTCACAACGTATTAATGAATAGATACTACACAATGCACTGACATATAATGTATAACCTATAATAAATACCTACATGTACATACATATAATGTAATATTATACAAAAGGCTGTAATTACTGCGATATGCTCACAGAATAGAAAGCAATGCTTTTGCAAATGAAACGAAACGTGATCAAAACATTACTTATTATTCTAATACTCATATTTATCCCTGTCATTACCATTTATTAGCCTATGTAATTATCTTGTAATGACACTTGTTCTTAATGTTGTTTCCACATTTAGACACATTAAACCCGCCCCATGTTAGGCTACATTTGAATAGAGAATTCGGCCGACGTCTCAGTAAACGGACAGATATTGTTTTACAGTCGATGCTGTTGCAAGAGATTCCCATCAATCTGAAGGGTTTGTCTTTCTGCAACATAAACTCTCTATTCCAAGACCTCTATTCTACTCCCCCTCAGAGAGAAAGAGAATAATAAGACGTTGGCGGGTACGAGAACCATTGTGTTGTGGCCTAAAGGGACTCTGGTACAGAGAGAGACAATACAGCCTTAATCCACTGGATCCACCGCGCTACAGGGACGGGATTAAACTGTAATCCCTCTAGGGATACTCCATAATTCGGAGTTAGTATTAAAACGTTTACACAACAATAATAATAAATGATACAGGTTTCCATATGCCAAAAGGACTGGATTCCGTTAATACGTGAGCTATAACGCTATATTTCTGGAGCGGTTTTCTTAGAATTTCCTTTAGAAAAAGTTATAGTAGTAATAATAATAATATTATATTATATATTAACACACACACACAGTCCTTTTACGCAGATGGTCCTCAAAATAATATTTCAGAAACATTTAAATTGTACATGGGGCAAATCATTAAATTTCTAGCTAAAATAATTCCAGTTATAATATTCTATTACATAGTCCTAGTTTCTTGGTGTTATAGTTCTATTTTGTCTGTACTCTAGTCTTGAATGTCTACGGGGCTGGTAAACTGTTAAACAGTCTGGTCTGATGAAGACAGTCACAGTGATGTCACTGCTGCACTGCTACACAAGGCATTCTGGGTAGTGTCATAATTAAAACAGTTAATTCTCCCAAACTCCCGAATGCCCAACATGCCTCTCAAAGGCTTGAATAAGTCTAAGATGTACCTTTATAGGGCACTCTTTTTTACCAGGGCACATAGGCCATTAGGGTGCCATTAGGGAATCAAGCCTAAAACAGATCCATTTATTGTTATATATGCAAGAAAGTTTATAGTAGTAATTTCCTAAACATGTAATGTAGTCAGTAATATTATATGTAATTCAAAACATCCTGAGCAGTGCTTTTTAATGCGGTTTTGTCTAAGTATTTATGACAATATTATCTTGCACTCATAAGGCTAATTATTACCCATGTAAGGGCTAAAATGATGCCAGATAGCGAGAGAGAGACAGAGAGCGACCGAGACAGAGAGCGATATGATAATGTTTACTTCAAAGAATACAGCCTGTCTTTGACTGGTCCATTCAAAGGTCTGTCAGTTAAGATCATTAATATCTCAACCAAAACAGTAAACAGCCACTATCAAAACTCCTCTCCTCTCCTCTCCTCTCCTCTCCTCTCCTCTCCTCTCCTCTCCTCTCCTCTCCTCTCCTCTCCTCTCCTCTCCTCTCCTCTCCTCTCCTCTCCTCTCCTCTCCTCTCCTCTCCTCTCCTCTCCTTATGAGTTGGGTTACAGATGAGTAGACAAAAGGAGTGTGTTGATGCCAGTGAGAGCAGACGGTGTTGCCAGCGTTCAGGGGGAGTGAAACTAATCATGGGTTTGGTAACCACAGGGCAGGCCCCGCCCGGCCCCATAGCTAGCTGGGCCCAGGGTAAGCCACACCCCTCTGGCAGCAGACACTGACCTGATGGTTGGCAGGAGGAGAGAGAGAGAGAGGAGGAAGAGGAGGAGAGAGAAAGAGATATGGGGAGAGACGGAGTGAGAGGGCAAGAGAGAGAAAGAGGAGGAGGAGAAAGGCTGTCAACACACAGGGAGGATCTCCCACTTAGAGTTCTCAGGGCAGAGAGAGATAGAGTATAGATATAGAGCACACAGACTGTAGCATATAGATATAGAGCACATAGACAGAACACTACATAATGTCCAGCACTTCTGAATTGTCAGTGTGAGATAGCTAGGGCTCCCCTGTTGGTCAGAATGTGAACATACCTTTAACTTTACCATGATGCAATATTTGAAAAAATTGTAAATGTTTTTGAAGAGTTTTTGAATGTTCCAAAAAGAAATGTTTTGACCAACATTTTTAATACGGTTGGAATTTATAATATGTTCTAAATGATGTACCTATAAAGAAAGTTTCCATTTAGAATTTTCTGTACTCATTGTAACTGGTCCAGCTGATTTTGGATGGTGTTTCTTTATAGCTATTTTTGTTTCTTTTGCCATTTTAATTGAAAACAATCACACTAAGGTACTTAACTGTTACCCAGAAATGATTTGATTTTGAGATAAAAACAGCTGCATCGGACTTTTAAAGGGCAGTACATTTTCATTAAATAAACACAGTGATTTATTAGACATACAGCGATGAATTAAAAATACAATTACAAAGACTGCATCCGGGCTTTAAGGACAATACCGCTCACAGCCACTACTTAAAAGCCTGATTGTACCTTCTGGACAGAAGCTAGTCATTGCAGGTCTCTAAAGCTACCCCCACTTACATGGCAACACTATAGATACAATAGTCTGCAATTCTAATTCTCTTTGTCAGAATGCCAACATACCAGTAAACTATGATGTTTTAAAAGAAACAGCAGCTACAGTATATCATATTTTCTTTATTATTTTCTCAACTGTCTTAGGATGAAATTTTCTCCTCAGAAAAAAACTATGTTTTTTTTTAGAATGTCTGTGAGCTTGACAGGGGAGGCACAGCAACCAGATTCTCTCTCCCTCAGTCCATTTGCTGCTTTATAATCCTTGTGATTGGAACATAGTAAACGTTTCAGGAATTTATGATGGCTGCCAGGATCCACTATTGTATTCCAGTAAAACGCTTGCATCAGGCATAAAACCACCACAGCGCTTGCTGCTCTTATTTCAGGCACCAGTTGTTTGCAGCGTTCAGGCATTGTATCGGACTGTTGAACAGCTCCTCTTGATCTATATTCACAACCAGACTGAACTCTGGATAACTATACTATAAGGCAATTATACCTAAAGCAGCAGAAAGCACAGTTCTGACTGGAAAGTTTGGCCCACAGAGCTGGAGCCTGGTGCCATATAACCAGGAGGTGGGTTGGAGAACATTATGAGAACACTGTGAGAACACTATGAGAACACTAAAACACTATAAGGGGGTTTGTATAACTCTATTGTTAGCAGAGACATTCCTGACTGGCCAGGGTCAGACCAATACGGTATTTAAATAACCTAAGCTACTAGGCAGAAATAACCATCAAATGTTTTAATGAAGACAATAAATATTACAGTTATGATTATAACTACTGTTCCCTGTTACCTGCCGTAACATCGAAACTGTGTACTTGTGCGCTGTCACGGCAACCCGAGGCTCAAACCTACAGGAAACAGTGGTAACCCTGATAATGTACACTTTACACACTGCCGCAGCCCAAGGCTCAAACATGCAGGGAACTGTGGTAACCCGGACAAATACGCAACCAGCTCGGTGTCTAACACCAACTGCCGGACCCAGCCATAAGAACACTATGAGCCACACTAGGAGCAGGTACAAGGTAATTGGGGAACCCCAACATGCTGCAGCACAGATATCACCAATCGTCATGCCCCTGAACAATGCCCAAGAAGCTGCCACACCTCTTTACCTACTGTATTTATTTATTAATTTATTTTGCTCCTTTGCACCCCATTATTTCTGTCTCTACTTTGCACTTTCTTCCACTGCAAACCAACCATTCCAGTGTTTTTTTAGTTTTTATTTTACTTGCTGTGTTGTACTCACTTCGCCTCCATGGCCTTTTATATTTGTATTTATTTATACATATATTTGTTTGCCTTCACCTCCCTTATCTCACCTCACTTGCTCACATTGTACATAGACTTATTTTTTTTTTCACTGTATTATTGACTATATGTTTGTTTTACTCCATGTGTAACTATGTGTTGTTGTATGTGTCGAACTGCTTTGCTTTATCTTGGCCAGGTCGCAATTGTAAATGAGAACGTGTTCTCAATTTGCCTACCTGGTTAAATAAAGGTTAAATAAAAAATAAATAAAATAGTGGAGTTAGCACGCACACCGCTAGGCAACCCTTCTCCTTCGCTGTCATTTGTCAGGGAGATAGCCAATGAGAAAAAGTTGCTTAGAAATCGCACTACCGAGGTGGATTAGCGAAAACAAACAAAAAGCTGGTCACAAACGCGGATATCCTTGGTCCTATCCATATATGTGCGTAAAGCGTGCACCAGACACAGGCCATACAACCTCCGTTGTTCACTGAAAGCAAACAAAGAAGTTGAGAAAAGGAACAACTCGAAAGCCAGGGACCTGTAAGACATAAGCATAACCTTGGGAGCAAAAGCTGCATTAGGAGGTAACATCACTTTAGAGTCGCCAGGCGCGAATTCCAAACAGGAAGGGTGTACTGATAGTGAGTGGAGATCGCCAACGTGTTTGGCAGACTCTAAGATCATGAGCAGGGCAGTCTTGTAGGAAAGGACCTTCAGGTCCACAGACTTGAATCATTCAAACGGAGGCTCACACAGAGCATCCAGGACCAAAGCCAGGTTGCAGGTCTATGCCATAGGCTTAGACACCGGTCTGAGCCGACGCACGCCTTTCAGGAACCGCACCACCTCGTAGAGGGCACATCTGCCGACTGTATAGTCGTAATAACATTCAAGAATAAACCCCTAGCCGTCAAATTCAACCTTTCAGGGACCAAACCCACAGATCCCCTATCTGTGGTCGTGGGTGCCAAACTCTCCGGTGTGTCTGGGACAATAGATCCCGATGACATGGAACCCTCCATGGGTCCCCGTCCAACAAGTGGATGATCTCCGGGAACCAGGTTTGTCTGGGCCAGATTGGCCGACCCTCTGCTCAGTGGCTTGAATCAGGTCCACCGGAGCAAACACATAGAGAAGGGTCCGAGGCAACTGATACGCCAAAGCATCTGTTCCCAACGGAGTGCCCAGATCCCTCATTGAGAAGAACAGATGACAATGCGAGTTTTCTTGTGATGCATAAAGACCTATGTCAGCACTGCCGAACAAGTCTCCACTCCATAGAGATTGGACCTCCCCTGGACATTAGATCTGCACCCACGTCGAGAAACCCAGGAAAATATGTCACCCTGCGTGACAGGAAATGCACACTGCTCCATATGAGCAGATGACAGATTTAGAAGAGAGAGAGAGACCGCGTCCTCCCTTGCCTGTTGATGTACACCACCGCCGTCTTGTTGTCAGACCTTACCAACACTTGCTGGCCCTCCAACATCAGGAAGGAAACGCCTCAACACTAGTAAAACAGTCAGTATCTCTAGGTAATTGATATGCAGTGCCCTTTGAGTTGTTGACCAAATTCCTCTTTTCGAGCAACCTACACACAGTGCTCCCCATCCCAACAAGGACGGGAGGTTCATTAGCTGCATTATTAACCACACGACTGCTTTACCTCTGCACCCATCTAGTCTGTACTGCTCTACCCCTACATCCATCCAGTCTGTACTGCTCTACCCCTACATCCATCCAGTCTGTACTGCTCTACCTCTATATCCATCCAGTCTGTACTGCTCTACCTCTACATCCATCCAGTCTGTACTGCTCTACCTCTACATCCATTCAGTCTGTACTGCTCTACCTCTACATCCATCCAGTCTGTACTGCTCTACCTCTACATCCATCCAGTCTGTACTGCTCTACCCCTACATCCATCCAGTCTGTACTGCTCTACATCCATCCAGTCTGTACTGCTCTACCCCTACATCCATCTAGTCTGTACTGCTCTACATCCATCCAGTCTGCACTGCTCTACATCCATCAAGTCTGTACTGCTCTACATCCATCCAGTCTGTACTGCTCTACCCCTACATCCATCCAGTCTGTACTGCTTTACCTCTACATCCATTCAGTCTGTACTGCTCTACCTCTACATCCATCCAGTCTGTACTGCTCTACCTCTACATCCATCCAGTCTGTACTGCTCTACCTCTACATCCATCCAGTCTGTACTGCTCTACCCCTACACCCATCCAGTCTGTACTGCTCTACATCCATCCAGTCTGTACTGCTCTACCTCTACATCCATTCAGTCTGTACTGCTCTACCTCTACATCCATCCAGTCTGTACTGCTCTACCTCCACATCCATCCAGTCTGTACTGCTCTACCTCTACATCCATCCAGTCTGTACTGCTCTACCTCCACATCCATCCAGTCTGTACTGCTCTACCCCTACATCCATTCAGTCTGTACTGCTCTACCTCTACATCCATCCAGTCTGTACTGCTCTACCTCTACATCCATCCAGTCTGTACTGCTCTACCTCTACATCCATCCAGTCTGTACTGATCTACCTCTACATCCATCCAGTCTGTACTGCTCTACCTCTACATCCATCCAGTCTGTACTGCTCTACCTCTACATCCATCCAGTCTGTACTGCTCTACCTCTACACCCATCCTGTCTGTACTGCTCTACCTCTACATCCATCCTGTCTGTACTGCTCTACCTCTACATCCATCCAGTCTGTACTGCTCTACCTCTACATCCATCCTGTCTGTACTGCTCTACCTCCACATCCATTCAGTCTGTACTGCTCTACCTCTACATCCATCCAGTCTGTACTGCTCTACCTCTACATCCATCCTGTCTGTACTGCTCTACCTCCACATCCATCCAGTCTGTACTGCTCTACCTCTACATCCATCCTGTCTGTACTGCTCTACCTCCACATCCATTCAGTCTGTACTGCTCTACCTCTACATCCATCCAGCCAGTACTGCTCTACATCCATCCAGTCTGTATTGCTCTACCCCTACATCCATCCAGCCTGTACTGCTCTACATCCATCCAGTCTGTATTGCTCTACCCCTACACCCATCCAGTCTGTACTGCTCTACATCCATCCAGTCTGAACTGCTCTACATCCTTCCAGTCTGTACTGCTCTACATCCCTACAGTCTGTACT
This sequence comes from Salvelinus alpinus, assembly GCF_045679555.1. NCBI lineage: Eukaryota > Metazoa > Chordata > Actinopteri > Salmoniformes > Salmonidae > Salvelinus > Salvelinus alpinus. The sequence goes on from NC_092106.1 coordinate 17,324,691, forward strand.
GGTCTACATCCCTCCAGTCTGTACTGCTCTACATCCATCCAGTCTGTACTGCTCTACATCCATCCAGTCTGAACTGCTCTACATCCATCCAGTCTGTACTGCTCTACATCCCTCCAGTCTGTACTGCTCTACATCCCTCCAGTCTGTACTGCTCTACATCCATCCAGTCTGTACTGCTCTACATCCATCCAGTCTGTATTTCTCTGCCTCTACATCCATCCAGTCTATATTGCTGCTCTACATCCATCCAGTCTCTATTGCTCTACCCCTACATCCATCCAGTCTGTACTGCTCTACATCCATCCAGTCTGTACTGCTCTACCATCTATATCCATCCAATCTGTACTGCTCTACCTCTACATCCATCCAGTCTGTACTGCTCTACCTCTACATCCATCCAGTCTGTACTGCTCTACCTCTACATCCATCCAGTCTGTACTGCTCTACCCCTACATCCATCCAGTCTGTACTGCTCTACCTCTACATCCATCCAGTCTGTACTGCTCTACCTCTACATCCATCCAGTCTGTACTGCTCTACCTCTACATCCATCCAGTCTGTACTGCTCTACCTCTACATCCATCCAGTCTGTACTGCTCTACCTCTACATCCATCCAATCTGCACTGCACTGCTCTACCTCTACATCCATTCAGTCTGTATTGCTCTACCTCTACATCCATCCAGTCTATATTGCTGCTCTACATCCATGCAGTCTGTACTGCTCTACCCCTACATCCATCCAGTCTGTACTGCTCTACCTCTACATCCATCCAGTCTGTACTGCTCTACCTCTACATCCATCCAGTCTATATTGCTGCCCTACATCCATCCAGTCTATATTGCTGCTCTACATCCATCCAGTCTGTACTGCTCTACCTCTACATCCATCCAGTCTGTACTGCTCTACCTCTACATCCATCCAGTCTGTACTGCTCTACCTCTACATCCATCTAATCTGCACTGCTCTACCCCTACATCTATCTAGTCTGTACTGCTCTACCCCTATATCCATCCAGTCTGTACATCTCAGGACCTGATAGAACAGTGTGGCTCAGTTGGTAGATGTGGGTGCTTGCAATGCAAGCTTTGATTCCTGCTGGGGCCACCCATTTAAAAATGTATGCACACACTATGGATAAAAGAGTCTGCTTAATTGCATTTATTATTATTATTATATTACATGTTTCACTGTAGCCCTGCCAGCTGTATGAACTCTCCTGCCTGCCTGGCACAGTTCAGGTAAAAACTCCAAGCCTCCAAGATAAAATGCATTGTAAATGTCATTATTTAAACATGCAATTTATTTTCTGGACATTCAGACATCATGTCATAGAACAGCTCTTATTAACAGACCCTTTCGTCTGCATGGATGTGTCCCAAATGACACCCTTTTCCTATATAATGCACACTGTTGACCAGATTCCTATGGACCCTGGTTAAAAGTAGTGCACTATAAAAAGGAATAGGTTCCATTTGGGGTGTAGTCCATGACTCAGTGTTCTAATGAAAATAAAATGTATAGATATCAAACAACCAACTCATGTGTTTTAATAACTAATTGTGATTTGTTTATTTCAATATTTATTTCCAGGAGGTTGATTCAAGTAATTTTCATTCATTCTTTTGTTTTCATAGTTTCTCTGTCTGTTATAATCAGTAAGATCATAGAGTTAATGTGGGTTAATAGTTCAGTTTGTCAGGTTAGGTAAATGTTAGTTTAGTCACTGATTGTCTAGGCCATTTAGAAGGGGAATGGTGACATACAGTGCCTTCGGAAAGTATTCAGACCCCTTGACTTTTTCCACAAATTTGTTACATTACAGCCTTATTCTAAAAATTTTCCTCAGCAATCTACACACAGTACCCCATAATGACAAAGTGAAAACAGGTTGTTAGAATTTTTGCAAATGTATTAAAAATAGAAAACAGAAACACCATATTTACATAAGTATTCAGACCTTTTGCTATGAGACTCAAAGTTGAGCTCAGGTGCATCCTGTTTCCATTGATCATCCTTGAGATGTTTCTACAACATCATTGGAGTCCACCTGTGGTAAATTCAATTGATTGGACATGATTTGGAAAGGCACACACCTGTTTATTTATACAACGGGTGGGTCTAATCCTGAATGCTGATTGGTTAAAACCGCATTCCAGCCGGTGTCTATTCCACAAATTGCCACCAGCTAAATCTATGACGTTAAAATACCTATTTACTCTGTTCCATCTGACTGCGCTATCCACTGTCTCATCAGCCCAGCCAGGCAACTTATAAACTTGATCTCCACTTTAGCATCTAGACATTATCTCACATTTCTTTTAGACTAACATTTCGTTTTCAACAGCTGAGATTTGTATAAACCTTGCTGTCTGCCTCCCCAACATTTACAACATTGTTTAGATATTCAAATTCGATGTCCTGCTGTCCGGGACAAGAAAGACAGTTTCTCAGCTCGTCGAAATACATATATACCAAAAAATGTCAATTGAAAAAAGGTCAAACAAAACACAGCTAATTTGCAGTCTTTCCAAGCTTCAGTTTGAAGCGATCGTGTTACTGTAGCTGTGTTGTTGGCTAGCTCCTCTGAACAAGTGTCAACAGTGAGCACATTTTCTATGTCAGGTGAAATCGCGCCTCATTAGCTCATTGTTATGGATGTATCCAAATAAATGTCACTAGAAAACAGCTTAAACAAATGCAAATGCAGCTACTTTGCTGTTATTCTGACTGCACTTTTTGACGTGACTGTAAGTTAGCAGTAGTTGGCTAGGTAGCAAGCAAGGGATAAGAATGTTGCCAGCCATTATAGTAATGGAACATTTAGAACGAACGACTGGGTCGCGTCTCTAGCAACCCTAGATGTGTGTCGGGACTATACCTTGTGGAAGTATGAATAAATGAATAAAAATCACGTTTTTAATAAAAATAAGTAAATAATTATTTGAATATGTTGGTAACCCGTTCTTTAAAAGTGATAATGCTCTTGAAGCAGGTGTTTGGAGGATATATTGGCACGGATATATTGGCCTCGACTTCGTCTCGGCCCTAACAACTCCGTGCCAATATATCCTCCAAACACCTGCTTCTCGGGCATTATCACTTAAATAAGGTCCCACAGTTGATAGTGCATATCAGAGCAAAAACCAAGCCATGAGGTCGAAGGAATTGTCCATAGAGCTCCGAGACAGGATTGTGTCGAGGCACAGATCTGGGGAAGGGTACCAAAACATTTCTGCAGCATTGAAGGTCCCCAAGAACACAGTGGCCTCCATCATTCTTAAATGGAAGAAGTTTGGAACGACCAAGACTCTTCCTAGAGCTGGCCGCCCGGCCAAACAGAGCAATGGGGGAGCAGGACCTTAGACAGGGAGGTGACCAAGATTCTGATGGTCACTCTGACAGAGCTCTAGAGATCCTCTGAGGAGATGGGAGAACCTTCCCGAAGGACAACCATCTCTGCAGCGCTCCACCAATCAGGCCTTTATGGTAGAGTGGCCAGACAGAAAAGCCACTCTTCAGTAAAAGGCACATGACAGCCCGCTTGGAGTTTGCCAAAAGGCACCTAAAGACTCTCAGACCATGAGAAACAAGATTCTTTGTTCTGATGAAACCAAGATTGAACTCTTTGGCATGAATGCCAAGCATCACGTCTGGAGGTAACCTGGCACCATGCCTACAGTGAAGCATGGTGGTGGCAGCATCATGCTGTGGGGATAAAAAAAAAAAAAATGATCGAAGACCTGAAAATAGCTGTGCAGCAACGCTCCCCATCTAACCTGACAGAGCTTGAGAGGATCTGCAGAGAAGAATGGGAGAAATACAGGTGTGCCAAGTTTGTAGCGTCATACCCAAAAAGACTTAAGGCTGTAATCGCTGCCGAAGGTGCTTCAACAAAGTACTGAGTAAAGGATCTGAATACTTATGTAAATGTGATGCTTCCGTTAGATTTTTTTTTATAAATTAGCAAAAATTACTAAAAACCTGTTTTTGCTTTGTCATTATGGGGTATTGTGTGTAGATTGATGGGGGGGGGGGAAACTATTTAATCCATTTTAGAATAAGGCTGTAAGTTAAGAGGTCTAAATACTTTCCAAATGCACTGTATAGTGCATTCCAAATGGCACCCTATTGCACTACTTTTGACCAAAGTACTATGTGCCCTAGTCAAAAGTAGTGCACTAACTAAATAATAGGGTGCCATTTGATACGCAGTCATGTTCAGATTGATCATCCTTCCGGAATCAATATAGTTTAACTTGGACTGAGATGACTGACTGACCTCTGGAGACAAATAGGCGAGGAAGGAATGGCGCTGGAGAACCAAAACAACACAGAACGGTTTGTTTCACACACACACTATCACACAGGAACTACACTTTCACCTGAACACCTTGGAAACACTGTCCAGATCCACTTACACTGCCAAACACATAAACCATGACCCAAACATAGGATAAATATGTGCGTGTTTGTGTGTGTGTATGTGTGTGTGTGTGTGTGTGAGTGCGTGTTTGTGTATGCGTCTCACCAGCCAGGTTGTCCATCTCCTTCTCCTGCAGCAGACTGGCAGTGTCATCGTCTCCATCCAACATCAGGTCCGTCTCTGGGCTCTGATTGGCTACTGTCTGGCTGTGGAACCCCTTCTTCGACTTGACCAACTCGTCCTCCTCGCTGCCTGGAGGGGGAGGGGAGGGGAGGGGCAGAAAGACAGAACAGTAGGAACAGTCAGTCAGAGAACAGTCAGAACAGAGAACAGGCAGAACAGAGAACAGTCAGTCAGAGAACAGTCAGAACAGAGAACAGTCAGTCAGAACAGAGAACAGTCAGTCAGAGAACAGTCAGAACAGAGGGTGGCGAGAGAGGAAGTCAGAAAAATCAGAAAACAGTCACAACAGTCAGACAGCCAGACAGAACAGTCATACAGCCAGAGAACAGTATAACAGTTTGGCCCTGTCCGGGGGTATCATCGGATGGGGCCACAGTGTCTCCTGACCCCTCCTGTCTCAGCCTCCAGTATTTATGCTGCAGTAGTTTATGTGTCGGGGGGCTAGGGTCAGTTGGTTATACCTGGAGTACTTCTCCTATCTTATCCAGTGTCCTGTGTGAATTTAAGTATGCTCTCTCTAATTCTCTCGTTCTCTCTTTCTTTCTCTCTCTCGGAGAACCTGAGCCCTTGGACCATACGTCACGGCAAACCGGGCATGATGACTCCTTGCTGTCCCCAGTCCACCTGGCCTTGCTGCTGTTCCAGTTTCAACTGTTCTGCCTGCTGTTATGGAACCCCTACCTGTTCAACTCTTAATGATCGGCTATGAAAAGCCAACTGACTTTTATTCCTGATTATCATTTGACCATGCTTGTCATTTATGAACATTTTGAAAATCTTGGCTCTCTCTAATTCTCTCCTTCTCTCTTTCTTTCTCTCTCTCGGAGGACCGGAGCCCTAGGACCATACGTCAGGACTACCGGGCATGATGACTCCTTGCTGTCCCCAGTCCGCCTGGCCCTGCTGCTATTCCAGTTTCAACTGTTCTGCCTGCGGTTATGGAACCCCTACCTGTCCCAGACCTGCTGTTTTCAATTCTTAATGATCGGCTATGAAAAGCCAACTGACTTTTATTCCTGATTATCATTTGACCATGCTTGTCATTTATGAACATTTTGAAAATATTGGCTCTCTCTAATTCTCTCCTTCTCTCTTTCTTTCTCTCTCTCGGAGGACCGGAGCCCTAGGACCATACGTCAGGACTACCGGGCATGATGACTCCTTGCTGTCCCCAGTCCGCCTGGCCCTGCTGCTATTCCAGTTTCAACTGTTCTGCCTGCGGTTATGGAACCCCTACCTGTCCCAGACCTGCTGTTTTCAATTCTTAATGATCGGCTATGAAAAGCCAACTGACATCTATTCCTGATTATTATTTGACCATGCTTGTCATTTATGAACATTTTGAAAATCTTGGCTCTCTCTAATTCTCTCCTTCTCTCTCTCTTTCTCTCTCTCGGAGGACCTGAGCCCTGGGACCGTGCGTCGGGGCTGCCGGGCGTGATGGCTCCTTGCTGTCCCCAGTCCACCTTGCCTTGCTGCTATTCCAGTTTCAGCTGTTCTGCCTGCGGTTATGGAACCGCCACCTGTCCCGGACCTGCTATTTTCAACTCTTGATGATCGGCTATGAAAAGCCAACTGAAAATTATTCATGATTATTATTTGACCATGCTTGTCACTTATGAACATTTTGAACATCTTGGCATAGTTCTGTTATAATCTCCACCCAGCACAGCCAGAAGAGGACTGGCCACCCCTCATAGCCTGGTTCCTCTCTAGGTTTCTTCCTAGGTTTTGGCCTTTCTAGGGAGTTTTTCCTAGCCACCGTGCTTCTACACCTGCATTGCCTGCTGTTTGGGGTTTTAGGCTGGGTGTCTGTACAGCACTTCGAGATATTAGCTGATGTACGAAGGGCTATATAAAATAAACTTGATTTGATTTGAACAGTCAGACAGAACAGCCGGGAAACATTCAAACAGCTAAACATCTCAACCCTGAACCCCAAAGAGCAGATTCATATCAGTGTAGAAAGATAAGGAGATTGTAAATGCTTTCAAGTGTCACATCAGTGGAGCCAAAGGGGAATCTGGTTTTGATAGTTTTCTAAAATGCATACCATAACATCCGGCAAGCTACAAAAGTCTAGATTATCCAGTACCCACAATCTCTACATAAAACGTCCAATGATGACTGACATGGGGTAAAAAGAAGTGTACTGTAGTATTTCATAACTATTGACATCAGAACCCACAGTGAACATATGAACACATTTAATACATTTCCAGCATCTAAACTGATAGGCTGTTTCAGCGTTTGTTGTCAGACAAGATAAACTATGAAACACTGTTTTCTCTATAGAAAGCGGCAACAGAGTGCTGAGAATATATCTCCAGTCTTTTGGAACTGTATCTATCGGCTGCTGCTGCTTTCAGAGCTCAGACAGAACCACACTGAACAAACAGATCAATTAAGAGACTGGTAACACCACCACATCTCATCATACGGCCATACAGGAACAGTCTAGTGGAACAGGACCATCCCTCTACAGGCTGTGTCCCACCATACAGTACATCCACACCATACAGTGCATACAGACTATACAGTACATCCACACCATACAGTACATCCACACCATACAGTACATCCACACCATACAGTACATCCACACCATACAGTGCATACAGACTATACAGTACATCCACACCATACAGTACATACAGACTATACAGTACATCCACACAATACAGTACATACAGACTATACAGTACATCCACACCATACAGTACATCCACACCATACAGTACATCCACACCATACAGTACATCCACACTATACAGTACATCCACACCATACAGTACATACAGACTATACAGTACATCCACACCATACAGTACATACAGACTATACAGTACATACAGACTATACAGTACATCCACGCCATACAGTACATCCACACCATACAGTACATCCACACCATACAGTACATCCACACCATACAGTACATACAGACTATACAGTACATCCACACCATACAGTGCATACAGACTATACAGCACATCCACACCATACAGTACATACAGACTATACAGTACATCCACACCATACAGTACATCCACACCATACAGTACATCCACACCATACAGTACATCCACACCATACAGTACATCCACACCATACAGTACATACAGACTATACAGTACATCTAAATGCCTTAAACTGCCTTCATCAAGTTATGTCAGCCGCAGCTCAATCCCTAGCCCAAACCCACCCCACCCCAGACCAGCCCAACCCATCCCAAGAACAATACTAGACCCAGCCCAACCCCAACCCCAGCCCAACCTCAACCCCAACCCTATCCCTATCCCAAACCCACACCAGACCAGCCCAACCCATCCCAAGAACAATACTAGCCCCAGCCCAACTCCAACCCCAGCCCAACCTCAACCCCAACCCAGACCTACCCAACCCCACCCCAACCCAACCCAACCCCAGCCCAACCCTAGCTCCAGCTCAACCCCACCCCAAGCTCAGCCCAACCCCAGCATGCCAGCTAAACCCATCCCCAGCACACGCCTGCCACACATGACCTCACAGAGATGCCTGTGAGGATTTGTCTTCTTTAAGGTCATACAGTATCTGTGAGAAAATGGAGCAGGAACTCTTTGTGTGTGTAAGAAAAGCAGCAGAACACGTCTGGAGAAATGGGAGGTGTCTGACACTTGTCTGCCATGTTTTCTCTCAGCGCGGCTCTCAGTATGCCTGGCGCTCCTAGGAGGAACAAGCACCTTGTCTTGAAGAGGTCTCCTGCAACTGTTGTCAGCACGATTACTGTGAAAAAAGCAGCTTCCTGATCTGTCTCGTGTCTGGAGAGCTTTCATCAGACGCATGGAAAAAGTCGGAGTGTTTCGGAAGTGAATTCTGTGTAGCGTTAAAGGAAGGCCAGAGCCATCTAGCAGCCAGCCAGCAGCCAGCCAGCCAGCAGCCAGCTACTCGTCTAGCATCAAAGAGAAGAGAGTGAAACTTAAAACTGTAATTCAGTAAAGCGTCATTATCCTCCATAGGGTCAACGAGGGGAAGCTGAGCAGAGAAGCTGACTCTCTGATTGGCACGATGGAGCAGAGGACCCGAGTGGGAACTAGACTAAATAAACCATGCTGATTTCTACAGGCATGCCACCAACATCAATAAGAGAGAATGAGAGAGGAGAGGGAGAGCGAGCAACAGAGAGAGCAAGAGAAAGAGAGAGAGAGAAAAGTAGAGCAAAGAAAGAGTGGGAGGAGGGGACCGAGCAAACTGCTTTGTCCACAATGCAATTTAGTTATCAAGGGGTAGAATATAGGGTTATAAATAATCTGAAAAAAAGAAGCAGGACAGGGAGAGAAAATGTGCTGACATGAACAGCCATCTTGTCATGAGTGATAGCCACTCCATTCAGAGATGTTCCCTAATCAAAGCGTGTGATAGACGGCCGTTTGTCAACATTAAGATCTGACAGCGCTGAGGTGTCAAGGCTGCCTCGTTAGAAAGCTTTTAAATCCTCCACCTTTCCCCTCACAACACACGGAGGAGGAGGAAAGAGATTGGGACACTTTGTTTCTACCATAATTCATTTCTTTAGTCTGTGACCTAAACAGGACAGCTGTACCTCATCCCACAGACCCTAACCCTGTGGCACAAATAGCAGCACTATCACAAACTCTACCTGCAGCAGGGTTAACCAATATAGTAGTTCTCCTTCTACACTCCAATCACTCAAGGCCTTCTGCAAATCATTTGGGACGGAACAACGTATTAAAGCCAATCCAAAATAAGTAGAATTTTAACATAAAACATTTTAACATTGATATTGTGTTTTTATATAGGAAGAATGCCAAAGATAAGGTGATCAGGTTTATGATTCAGAATCATCAAGAAAAGAAAAGCATTGAAGATAGAGAGAGGGAGAGGGAGAGAGAGGAACCAGGAGTGGAAGAGAGAGGGAGAGAGAGAAAAGGGGGGAGAGAGCGAGAGGAGGAGGGGGAGAGAGCGAGAGGAGGAGGAAGAGAGAGCAAAGGTAATGTCTCCCATTCCCTATCGCCATGTCAACAGGACAGACTGACACATTTTCAATGTTTCCATTACGATGACATTTCCCTCCCAGTCCGAGGGTGATGTTAGCAAGTATATGTGGGCTTTCAGCTTTGGTCAAATAAAGTTTACAATCTCAGAGAAGGGAACTATTTTAGTGTTCAGTAGTTTTACTGTTCAATGTGGAATAGATAATAGTTGATAGGCTTCTAAAAAGAAGCAAAGGCTCAAACTGTGATATAACGGTCCATGTTTTATATATTGGGAGAACTCTGAAGTATTCTGTGGCATGAGCCTTTCATTTTTATAGCCTCAGTCAGAGTCAAGGAGCATGTGTTTTTCTTGGTCTCCTACATCTCATACGCCCCAACCTCTCGCTCCTTAAGGAGAAACTCTATCACATGATGTTTCACTTAACAGCCTACTCTGCTACAATACATTTCCCAACAGAGGAATAAGTGTAATGGCAAATATACTTTAGAATAATTCAATATATACAACCATAAATAAAAGATGAAACATTGTAATTACAGTGGAGCTTTTTTTGAATAACAAATATTGTACATAAATTACACAAACTGGATCAAACAAAATGGGCAATACTGCTATGCAGGACATGTATATTTACTGCAAAAGAAAAAGTCTGAACATCCATCATTTATGTTTTGGAAACTCATTAAAAAAGCTTTATGTTGTGTGTTCGTCCACCACACTAGCGACCTGACCAGAACCGTTTTGGAGAGAACTTTTCCTCCTATGCCTCCACGCTACCAACACAGATCCCGCCCAGAACAGCGAAATCGGAGACAGATGCAAAGTTTTAGCGTTTGTTTTGGACGGTAACAGCAATGCAGAATGGGCTTTTTCCTCCTCCTCTCTTGCCTCTTCCCTCTCTCCAGACACTGTTCCCAGATGGGGGTGTCCCTCTACCCCTAACAAACCCAGCCTTAACCCATGCCTACCTGTCTCTGTAATGTCTCTATGCTTTATGACATGATAATCCTACAGAGTGATAACAGGGCAGAACGCCACTCTGTCTCCTTGCACTGCTTCATGAACTGTGTTTAATATAGTAGCATTTCCTAATCACATAGCAGTGTTTCCTTAACTGTAGTCCCCTCTTCTCTTCTCTTTCATTTTCCAGCCTACATCATTCCCAGATCTCTCTCTGCCCTCCTATGCAGCCTCTCCCCCCCCCCCCGCTACCCCCGCCTCTCTCTCCACAGGATTCACATTCCACACGATACAAGCAGTCCAGCATCACTGCACCCTGGGATAGTCTGAACGCTGGGAGACGCTGCTCAGTCTAAAACAGGAAAAGATAAGAGACAGAGAGTGGAAACAGAAAGCAGAGACAGAGAGTAGAAACAGAGAGTAGAGAGAGAGTAGAGAGAGAGTAGAAACAGAGAGTAGAAACAGAGAGTAGAGAGAGAGTAGAAACAGAGAGTAGAAACAGAGAGTAGAGAGAGAGTAGAAACAGAGAGTAGAAACAGAGAGTAGAGAGAGAGTAGAAACAGAGGGTAGAGACAGAGAGCAGAGAGAGAGTAGAGACAGAGAGTAAAGAGAGTAGAAACAGAGAGTAGAGAGAGAGAGTAGAAACCGAGAGTAGAGACAAAGAGTAGAGAGAGAGAGTAGAGAGAGTAGAGTTAGAGTAAAGACAGAGAGTAGAGAGAGAGTAGAAACATAGAGTAGAGAGAGAGTAGAGATAGAGTAGAGAGACAGAGAGTAGAAAGAGAGTAGAGAGAGAGAGTAGAGAGAGAGTAGAGACAGAGTAGAGACATAGTAGAGAGAGAGTAGAAACAGAGAGTAGAGAGAGTAGAGTTAGAGTAAAGACAGAGAGTAGAGAGAGAGTAGAAACATAGAGTAGAGAGAGAGTAGAGATAGAGTAGAGAGACAGAGAGTAGAAAGAGAGTAGAGAGAGAGAGTAGAGAGAGAGTAGAGACAGAGTAGAGACATAGTAGAGAGAGAGTAGAAACAGGAAGTAAACAGAGAGTAGAGAGAGAGTAGAGACAAAGTCTCATTACTACACCCTCTATACCTGGAGATCAGCCCTGGCCTAGATACTCTGTAAGTACAGTAGATTATCTGTAGCTAGATGCCCTGTAGCTAGATGCCCTGTAGCTAGATGCCCTTAAGCTTGATGCCCTGTAGCGAGAGGCTCTGTAGCTAGATCCCATGTAGCTAGATGCTCTGTGGCTAGATGCTCTATAGCTAGATGCCCTGTAGCTAGATGCTCTATAGCTAGATGCCCTGTAGCTAGATGCTCTTTAGTTGGATGCTCTGTAGCTAAATGTTCTGTTGCTAGATGCTCTGCAGATAGATGCCCTGTAGCTAGATGACTTGTAGCTAGATGCTCTGTAGTTGGATGCTCTGTAGCTAAATGTTCTGTTGCTAGATGCTCTGTAGCTAGATGCTATGTAGCTAGATGCCCTGTAGCTAGATGCTCTGGAGCTAGATAATCTGTAGCTAAATGTTCTGTTGCTAGATGCTCTGTAGCTAGATGCCCTGTAGCTAAACACCCTTTAGCTAGATGCTCTGGAGCTAGATTCTCTGTAGCTAAATGCTCTGCAGCTAGATGCTCTGTAGCTATAGCTAAATGCTCTGTAGTTGGATGCTCTGTAGCTAAATGTCCTGAAGCTAGATGCTCTGTAGCTAGATGCTCTGTAGCTAAATGCTCTGCAGCTAGATGCTCTGTAGCTATAGCTAGATGCTCTGTAGTTGGATGCTCTGTAGCTAAATGTCCTGAAGCTAGATGCTCTGTAGCTAGATGCTCTGTAGCTAAATGCTCTGCAGCTAGATGCTCTGTAGCTATAGCTAGATGCTCTGTAGTTGGATGCTCTGTAGCTAAATGTCCTGTTGCTAGATACCCTGTAGCTAGATGCCTTGTAGCTAGATGGTCTGTAGCTAGATGGTCTGTAGCTATAGCTAGATGCTCTGTAGCTAGATGCTCTGTAGTTGGATGCTCTGTAGCTAGATACCCTGTATCTAGATGCCTTGTAGCTAGATGCTCTGTAGCTAGATGCTCTGTAGCTACAGCTAGATGCCCTGTAGCTAGATGCTCTGTGGCTAGATGCTCTATAGCTAGATGCCCTGTAGCTAGATGCTCTATAGCTAGATGCCCTGTAGCTAGATGCTCTTTAGTTGGATGCTCTGTAGCTAAATGTTCTGTTGCTAGATGCTCTGCAGATAGATGCCCTGTAGCTAGATGACTTGTAGCTAGATGCTCTGTAGTTGGATGCTCTGTAGCTAAATGTTCTGTTGCTAGATGCTCTGTAGCTAGATGCTATGTAGCTAGATGCCCTGTAGCTAGATGCTCTGGAGCTAGATAATCTGTAGCTAAATGTTCTGTTGCTAGATGCTCTGTAGCTAGATGCCCTGTAGCTAAACACCCTTTAGCTAGATGCTCTGGAGCTAGATTCTCTGTAGCTAAATGCTCTGCAGCTAGATGCTCTGTAGCTATAGCTAAATGCTCTGTAGTTGGATGCTCTGTAGCTAAATGTCCTGAAGCTAGATGCTCTGTAGCTAGATGCTCTGTAGCTAAATGCTCTGCAGCTAGATGCTCTGTAGCTATAGCTAGATGCTCTGTAGTTGGATGCTCTGTAGCTAAATGTCCTGAAGCTAGATGCTCTGTAGCTAGATGCTCTGTAGCTAAATGCTCTGCAGCTAGATGCTCTGTAGCTATAGCTAGATGCTCTGTAGTTGGATGCTCTGTAGCTAAATGTCCTGTTGCTAGATACCCTGTAGCTAGATGCCTTGTAGCTAGATGGTCTGTAGCTAGATGGTCTGTAGCTATAGCTAGATGCTCTGTAGCTAGATGCTCTGTAGTTGGATGCTCTGTAGCTAGATACCCTGTATCTAGATGCCTTGTAGCTAGATGCTCTGTAGCTAGATGCTCTGTAGCTACAGCTAGATGCCCTGTAGCTAGATGCTCTGTTGTTGGATGCTCTGTAGCTAAATGTTCTGTTGCTAGATGCTCTGTAGCTAGATACCCTGTAGCTAGATGCCCTGTAGCTAAATGCTCTGTAGCTAGATACCATGTAGCTAGATGCTCTGGAGCTAGATAATCTGTAGCTAAATGTTCTGTTGCTAGATGCTCTGTAGCGAGATACCCTGTAGTTAGATACCCTGTAGTTAGATGCTCTGTAGCTAGATGCTCTGTAGTTGGATGCTCTGTAGCTAAATGTTATGTTGCTAGATGCTCTGTAGCTAGATACCCTGTAGCTAGATGCTCTGGAGCTAGATGCTCTGTAGCTAGATGCTCTGGAGCTAGACGCTCTGGAGCTAGACGCTCTGGAGCTAGAAGCTCTGGAGCTAGAAGCTCTGGAGCTAGATGCTCTGGAGCTAGAAGCTCTGTAGCTAGATGCTCTGTAGCTAGAAGCTCTGTAGCTAGATGCTCTGGAGCTAGACGCTCTGGAGCTAGACGCTCTGGAGCTAGACGCTCCGGAGCTAGACGCTCTGGAGCTAGACGCTCTGTAGCTAGAAGCTCTGGAGCTAGACGCTCTGGAGCTAGACGCTCTGGAGCTAGAAGCTCTGGAGCTAAATGCTCTGTAGCTAGATGCTCTGTAGCTAGATGCTTTGGAGCTAGATGCTCTGTAGCTAGATGCTCTGTAGCTAGATGCTCTGGAGTTATACCTTTACTCATCACTTACTGTATTATTGAGGTTCCAGACATGCTCCACAGAGCTATACCTTAGAGAGCTCATTGAAAGTCAGTCAGACAACATGCAGCTGTCATCTCCTTCAGAGTGAATCTTCATTAGTCATAATAATGAACCAGGGAACGGCAGGCTAGAGAGGATATAGAATAATTTACAGAATGGTAGCTAGTGATGATGTGTGTTCTACTGCTATGTAGTAGAGTGTGTGTTTGTCTGCGTGTGCGTGAATTTGTGCATGCATGTGTGTGCAAATTCTGCTGTAACGAACTATAAAGATCAGTGTGTGAGTAGCAGAGGGTCAGAGAGAGCCTGGTTGTCCACTACTTTTGACCAGAGCCTATGGGGGAATAAGGTGCCATTTGGGACGCACACTGCCTGTTCATCTGAGCAAGGCAGCAAGGACACCTGGAGGTAGAACAGCCTGTTAAACACTGGATCAATATGAACCTGACTTCCATTTCATGGTTCCCCAGTTCCAATCAGCTAACTATATCCTCTGCTGCTGCTACAGAACACAGAGGGTATAGTCATACTGACAGACAGAGGGCAGAGACACAACGCTAACCCTCCTTAGTCCTCCTCACCCTGTCAATGTTGAAATTTCAATCCGCACATTCAAGAAGCAACCGAAGAGTAAACTCTCTCTCTCGCTCAACAGGCCTTCCCACTAAAAGCTAAATCTGTAATAATCACTTTATAGCTAACAACCCACTGGCATTATGTTTTGTTAACTTCTATATCTGTAATAAACAGACTATGTTCTATATATGTGTACTACGGTTGGTGGGAGTGGCTGTCACACCACAGGAAACAGAGTTTGGAGACGGAGACTACTAACGATCCGATGCGCTAGATTATCCACTAAAGATACATCTCATCTTTAATATGGGCTGTGTCCCAAATCGCACCACATTTCCTATGTAACTTACTTGTTATTACTGTTATTGTATTACTGTTATTACTATTATTATTGTTGTTTATCATTCCAAATAGTAGTGGTATGGGTGGTAATGGTAATGATAGCAGTTTAGTGATGGTGGTGGTGATAGTAGTGGTAAAGATGATAATAGTTGTAGTACTCATGTAACGGTGAAGATGACCGTTATTTAGTTCTAAGTTAGTCATAGTTCATTTTCCATATTTATATTTTTTACATTACATTCTACTATTGACTGTTTTTGTTATTGTTTATAATTTTATTACAATGTATATTGTATACATTGTTGCTTTGGCAATTTTGACACAATGTTTTTCATGCCAATAAGGCAGCTTGATTTTGAGAGAGAGAGAGAGAGAGAGAGAGAGAGAGAGAGAGAGAGAGAGAGAGAGAGAGAGCTTTGGCAATGTTAACACATGTTTCCCATGCCAATAAAGCCCCTTGAATTGAATTGAATTGAATTGAATTGAGAGAGAGAGAGAGAGAGAGAGAGAGAGAGAGAGAGAGAGAGAGAGAGAGAGAGAGAGAGAGAGAGAGAGAGAGAGAGAGAGAGAGAGAGAGAGAGAGAGAGAGAGAGAGAGAGCGAGCTTTGGCAATGTTAACACATGTTTCCCATGCCAATAAATCCCCTTGAATTGAATTTTGAGAGAGAGAGAGAGAGAGAGAGAGAGAGAGAGAGAGAGAGAGAGAGAGAGAGAGAGAGAGAGAGAGAGAGAGAGAGAGAGAGAGAGAGAGAGAGAGAGAGAGAGAGAGAGAGAGAGAGAGAGAGAGAGAGAGAGAGAGAGAGAGAGAGAGAGAGAGAGAGAGAGAGAGAGAGAGAGAGAGAGAGAGAGAGAGAGAGAGAGGTCATACTAGACCTGGCCCTCCTCATACCATACGTGGCCCTCCTCATACCATACGTGGCCCTCCTCATACCAGACCTGGCCCTCCTCATACCAGACCTGGCCCTCCTCATACCAGACCTGGCCCTCCTCATACCAGACCTGGCTCTCCTCATACCAGACCTGGCCCTCCTCATACTAGACCTGGCCCTCCTCATACCATACCTGGCCCTCCTCATACCAGACCTGGCCCTCCTCATACCAGACATGGCCCTCCTCATACTAGACCTGGCCCTCCTCATACCAGACCTGGCCCTCCTCATACCAGACCTGGCCCTCCTCATACCAGACCGGGCCCTCCTCATACCAGACCTGGCCCTCCTCATACTAGACCGGGCCCTCCTCATAACAGACCTGGCCCTCCTCATACCAGACCTGGCTCTCCTCATACCAGACCTGGCCCTCCTCATACCAGACCTGGCCCTCCTCATACCAGACCGGGCCCTCCTCATACCAGACCGGGCCCTCCTCATACCAGACCTGGCCCTCCTCATACCAGACCGGGCCCTCCTCATACCAGACCTGGCCCTCCTCATACCAGACCGGGCCCTCCTCATACCAGACCGGGCCCTCCTCATACCAGACCGGGCCCTCCTCATACCAGACCGGGCCCTCCTCATACCAGACCGGGCCCTCCTCATACCAGACCTGGCCCTCCTCATACCAGACCTGGCCCTCCTCATACCAGACCGGGCCCTCCTCATACCCGACCTGGCCCTCCTCATACCAGACCGGGCCCTCCTCATACCAGACCGGGCCCTCCTCATACCAGACCGGGCCCTCCTCATACCAGACCGGGCCCTCCTCATACCAGACCGGGCCCTCCTCATACCAGACCTGGCCCTCCTCATACCAGACCTGGCCCTCCTCATACCAGACCTGGCCCTCCTCATACCAGACCTGGCCCTCCTCATACCAGACCGGGCCCTCCTCATACCAGACCTGGCCCTCCTCATACCAGACCGGGCCCTCCTCATACCAGACCTGGCCCTCCTCATACCAGACCTGGCCCTCCTCATACCAGACCTGGCCCTCCTCATACCAGACCTGGCCCTCCTCATACCAGACCTGGCCCTCCTCATACCAGACCGGGCCCTCCTCATACCAGACCTGGCCCTCCTCATACCAGACCTGGCCCTCCTCATACCAGACCTGGCCCCCCTCATACCAGACCTGGCCCTCCTCATACCAGACCTGGCCCTCCTCATACCAGACCTGGCCCTCCTCATACCAGACCTGGGTCATCAGGGATGGGCTAGAGAACTGGCCTAATGACTGCTCACCTCCATTCACTATGAAATATCATACCTCCCGATGTGTGCAGACAACTTGGAACAATAGGATTTAATAGCATCAGAGAAATGAATGATGTTTTATTTTATAACATTGTTTTGTTTGATGTGGAAGCATGTTTTATTTAAAGGTAGACTCAGCGAAATGACTTTGCCACGAGCAGCACCGCAGATATTGAGATGAGCGAGATGCAAGACTTCGCTCTCACACAATCACACACAGTATCTGCGCATGTGCACGGGTTCGCGTCACACTGTTACAGCGTGGTAGCCAGGGCACCAAAACAGCGGAGAAGTTGAGCCTCACGCTTCAAGGCTCTTAGTTGTTGCGGAAATTTACCCACTATGCTGTTTATTTTCTGAATCTACGTCATATCACTGAGTCTACCTTTAAACAAAATACTTTGAGATGTTTGTTCTTTGTAGAGTTTCTAAATCAATAGATTTTGTTCCCCTTGTTTCTTTACTCCATCTGCTCTGCTAGGTTACGTCCCAAGTGGCACCCTATTCCCATCAGTTTATAGTGCACTACTTTTGACCAGGGTCCACAGGGCTCTGGTCAAAAGTAGTGCACTATATAAGGAATAGGGTGCCACTTGGGATGTAGACCTGTCAGTTCAATGAGAGAAAGTTTGAGACTAAGAGCACAACAGTAAAATGACTAAGTCTATAAAAATAAAATGTTTCATTGAACGGACGTGTCATGTTCAATTGACAGAGGCAGTAAATATGTTACTTATAAAAATGACAATAAACTTCTCTCAGCTCAGCAACAGGCCCTGCTCTTAGTACACGGTTCAAACCTGGACCCTGAGGACACTGAGACCCTCTAAAGCTCCTCACTTTATAAGGCTGGCCTTGACAGTGAGAAGAACCCAGTGGTTGTCTGGGGTCATACAACATTATGAATGACAGCATTGTACTGTGTGGAGAGAGACCTACTGTCATGTATACCCCTAACCCTGTCATGTATCACCCAAACCCTGTCATGTATCACCCTAACCCTGTCATGTATCACCCTAACCCTGTCATGTATCACCCTAACCCTGTCATGTATCACCCTAACCCTGTCATGTATCACCCTAACCCTGTCATGTATCACCCTAACCCTGTCATGTATCACCCAAACCCTGTCATGTATCACCCAAACCCTGTCATGTATCACCCTAACCCTGTCATGTATCACCCTAACCCTGTCATGTATCACCCAAACCCTGTCATGTATCACCCTAACCCTGTCATGTATCACCCTAACCCTGTCATGTATACCCCTAACCCTGTCGTGTATCACCCTAACCCTGTCATGTATCACCCAAACCCTGTCATGTATCACCCTAACCCTGTCATGTATCACCCTAAACCTGTCATGCATCACCCAAACCCTGTCATGTATCACCCTAACCCTGTCATGTATCACCCAAACCCTGTCATGCATCACCCAAACCCTGTCATGTATCACCCTAACCCTGTCATGTATCACCCAAACCCTGTCATGTATCACCCTAACCCTGTCATGTATCACCCTAACCCTGTCATGTATCACCCTAACCCTGTCATGTATCACCCAAACCCTAACACTGTCATGTATCACCCAAACCCTGTCATGTATCACCCAAACCCTAACCCTGTCATGTATCACCCAAACCCTGTCATGTATCACCCAAACCCTAACCCTGTCATGTATCACCCAAACCCTGTTTTGTATCACCCAAACCCTAACCCTGTCATGTATCACCCAAACCCTAACCCTGTCATGTATCACCCAAACCCTGTCATGTATCACCCAAACCCTAACCCTGTCATGTATCACCCAAACCCTGTCATGTATCACCCAAACCCTAACCCTGTCATGTATCACCCAAACCCTGTCATGTATCACCCAAACCCTAACCCTGTCATGTATCACCCAAACCCTAACATGTATCACCCAAACCCTGTCATGTATCACCCAAACCCTAACCCTGTCATGTATCACCCAAACCCTGTCATGTATCACCCAAACCCTAACCCTGTCATGTATCACCCAAACCCTGTCATGTATCACCCAAACCCTAACCCTGTCATGTATCACCCAAACCCTAACCCTGTCATGTATCACCCAAACCCTAACCCTGTCATGTATCACCCAAACCCTAACCCTGTCATGTATCACCCAAACCCTAACCCTGTCATGTATCACCCAAACCCTAACCCTGTCATGTATCACCCTAACCCTGTCATGTATCACCCTAACCCTAACCCTGTCATGTATCACCCAAACCCTAACCCTGTCATGTATCACCCAAACCCTGTCATGTATACCCCTAACCCTGTCATGTATCACCCTAACCCTGTCATGTATCTCCCTAACCCTGTCATGTATCACCCTAACCCTGTCATGTATCACCCTAACCCTGTCATGTATCACCCAAACCCTGTCATGTATACCCCTAACCCTGTCATGTATCACCCTAACCCTGTCATGTATCACCCAAACCCTAACCCTGTCATGTATCACCCAAACCCTGTCATGTATACCCCTAACCCTGTCATGTATCACCCTAACCCTGTCATGTATCACCCTAACCCTGTCATGTATCACCCTAACCCTGTCATGTATCAGCCTAACCCTGTCATGTATACCCCTAACCCTGTCATGTATCACCCTAACCCTGTCATGTATCACCCTAACCCTGTCATGTATCACCCTAACCCTGTCATGTATCACCCTAACCCTGTCATGTATCACCCTAACCCTGTCATGTATCACCCTAACCCTGTCATGTATCACCCTAACCCTGTCATGTATCACCCAAACCCTAACCCTGTCATGTATCACCCAAACCCTGTCATGTATCACCCTAACCCTGTCATGTATCACCCTAACCCTGTCATGTATCACCCTAACCCTGTCATGTATCACCCTAACCCTGTCATGTATCACCCTAACCCTGTCATGTATCACCCTAACCCTGTCATGTATCACCCTAACCCTGTCATGTATCACCCTAACCCTAACCCTGTCATGTATCACCCTAACCCTGTCATGTATCACCCTAACCCTGTCATGTATCCCCCTAACCCTGTCATGTATCACCCAAACCCTGTCATGTATCACCCTAACCCTGTCATGTATCCCCCTAACCCTGTCATGTATCACCCAAACCCTGTCATGTATCACCCTAACCCTGTCATGTATCACCCTAACCCTGTCATGTATCACCCTAACCCTGTCATGTATCACCCAAACCCTGTCATGTATCACCCTAACCCTGTCATGTATCACCCTAACCCTGTCATGTATCACCCTAACCCTGTCATGTATCACCCTAACCCTGTCATGTATCACCCTAACCCTGTCATGTATCACCCTAACCCTGTCATGTATCACCCAAACCCTAACCCTGTCATGTATCACCCAAACCCTGTCATGTATCACCCAAACCCTGTCATGTATCACCCTAACCCTGTCATGTATCACCCTAACCCTGTCATGTATCACCCTAACCCTGTCATGTATCACCCTAACCCTGTCATGTATCACCCTAACCCTGTCATGTATCACCCTAACCCTGTCATGTATCACCCAAACCCTAACCCTGTCATGTATCACCCAAACCCTGTCATGTATCACCCAAACCCTAACCCTGTCATGTATCACCCAAACCCTAACCCTGTCATGTATCACCCAAACCCTAACCCTGTCATGTATCACCCAAACCCTAACCCTGTCATGTATCACCCAAACCCTAACCCTGTCATGTATCACCCAAACCCTAACCCTGTCATGTATCACCCTAACCCTGTCATGTATCACCCTAACCCTAACCCTGTCATGTATCACCCAAACCCTAACCCTGTCATGTATCACCCAAACCCTGTCATGTATACCCCTAACCCTGTCATGTATCACCCTAACCCTGTCATGTATCACCCTAACCCTGTCATGTATCACCCTAACCCTGTCATGTATCACCCAAACCCTGTCATGTATACCCCTAACCCTGTCATGTATCACCCTAACCCTGTCATGTATCACCCAAACCCTAACCCTGTCATGTATCACCCAAACCCTGTCATGTATACCCCTAACCCTGTCATGTATCACCCTAACCCTGTCATGTATCACCCTAACCCTGTCATGTATCACCCTAACCCTGTCATGTATCACCCTAACCCTGTCATGTATACCCCTAACCCTGTCATGTATCACCCTAACCCTGTCATGTATCACCCTAACCCTGTCATGTATCACCCTAACCCTGTCATGTATCACCCTAACCCTGTCATGTATCACCCTAACCCTGTCATGTATCACCCTAACCCTGTCATGTATCACCCTAACCCTGTCATGTATCACCCAAACCCTAACCCTGTCATGTATCACCCAAACCCTGTCATGTATCACCCAAACCCTGTCATGTATCACCCTAACCCTGTCATGTATCACCCTAACCCTGTCATGTATCACCCTAACCCTGTCATGTATCACCCTAACCCTGTCATGTATCACCCTAACCCTGTCATGTATCACCCTAACCCTGTCATGTATCACCCTAACCCTGTCATGTATCACCCTAACCCTGTCATGTATCACCCTAACCCTGTCATGTATCCCCCTAACCCTGTCATGTATCACCCAAACCCTGTCATGTATCCCCCTAACCCTGTCATGTATCCCCCTAACCCTGTCATGTATCACCCAAACCCTGTCATGTATCACCCTAACCCTGTCATGTATCACCCTAACCCTGTCATGTATCACCCTAACCCTGTCATGTATCACCCAAACCCTGTCATGTATCACCCTAACCCTGTCATGTATCCCCCTAACCCTGTCATGTATCACCCAAACCCTGTCATGTATCACCCAAACCCTGTCATGTATCACCCTAACCCTGTCATGTATCACCCTAACCCTGTCATGTATCACCCTAACCCTGTCATGTATCACCCTAACCCTGTCATGTATCACCCTAACCCTGTCATGTATCACCCTAACCCTGTCATGTATCACCCTAACCCTGTCATGTATCACCCTAACCCTGTCATGTATCACCCAAACCCTGTCATGTATCACCCTAACCCTGTCATGTATCACCCTAACCCTGTCATGTATCACCCTAACCCTGTCATGTATCACCCTAACCCTGTCATGTATCACCCTAACCCTGTCATGTATCACCCAAACCCTGTCATGTATCACCCTAACCCTGTCATGTATCCCCCTAACCCTGTCATGTATCACCCAAACCATGTCATGTATCACCCAAACCCTGTCATGTATCACCCTAACCCTGTCATGTATCACCCTAACCCTGTCATGTATCACCCTAACCCTGTCATGTATCACCCTAACCCTGTCATGTATCACCCTAACCCTGTCATGTATCACCCTAACCCTGTCATGTATCACCCTAACCCTGTCATGTATCACCCAAACCCTGTCATGTATCACCCTAACCCTGTCATGTATCACCCTAACCCTGTCATGTATCACCCTAACCCTGTCATATATCACCCTAACCCTGTCATGTATCACCCTAACCCTGTCATGTATCACCCTAACCCTGTCATGTATCACCCTAACCCTGTCATGTATCCCCCTAACCCTGTCATGTATCACCCAAACCCTGTCATGTATCACCCTAACCCTGTCATGTATCACCCTAACCCTGTCATGTATCACCCTAACCCTGTCATGTATCACCCTAACCCTGTCATGTATCACCCTAACCCTGTCATGTATCACCCTAACCCTGTCATGTATCACCCAAACCCTGTCATGTATCACCCTAACCCTGTCATGTATCACCCTAACCCTGTCATGTATCACCCTAACCCTGTCATGTATCACCCTAACCCTGTCATGTATCACCCTAACCCTGTCATGTATCACCCTAACCCTGTCATGTATCACCCTAACCCTGTCATGTATCACCCTAACCCTGTCATGTATCACCCTAAACCTGTCATGTATCACCCTAACCCTGTCATGTATCACCCTAACCCTGTCATGTATCACCCTAACCCTGTCATGTATCACCCTAACCCTGTCATGTATCACCCTAACCCTGTCATGTATCACCCTAACCCTAACCCTGTCATGTATCACCCTAACCCTGTCATGTATCACCCAAACCCTGTCATGTATCACCCTAACCCTGTCATGTATCACCCTAACCCTGTCATGTATCACCCTAACCCTGTCATGTATACCCCTAACCCTGTCATGTATCACCCTAACCCTGTCATGTATCACCCTAACCCTAACCCTGTCATGTATCACCCTAACCCTGTCATGTATCACCCTAACCCTGTCATGTATCACCCTAACCCTGTCATGTATCACCCTAACCCTGTCATGTATCACCCTAACCCTAACCCTGTCATGTATAACCCTAACCCTGTCATGTATCACCCTAACCCTGTCATGTATCACCCTAACCCTGTCATGTATCACCCTAACCCTAACCCTGTCATGTATAACCCTAACCCTGTCATGTATCACCCTAACCCTGTCATGTATCACCCTAACCCTGTCATGTATCACCCTAACCCTGTCATGTATCACCCAAACCCTAACCCTAACCACTGAGTATTCCATCAGTAGACTAGTTACTTCTACATACCTTGTAGAATAGAGGACACGTCAGAAGCAGATATCATTATAGCCGACAAGGAAAACTGTTGAATTAGGGTTGCTTGCTACAGTTTTCAACCACACATCAATCAATCAATTAATTCAATCAATCAATCAGCCAGGAGCATGCTGACTAACCATAGTCGTCCAGCATCTTGCAGGGGATGTCCAGGTGGGTGGAGCCAAAGGGGTTCCGTACGAATCTCCGCCTCCTCCGTAAGTCATCCTCCCAGTAATCCAGACGCCAGAAGTCATTCAGCTGACTGAGAGACAGACAGAGAGAGATAGACAGGTTAGACTGAGAGACAGACAGAGAGAGAGACAGGTTAGACTGAGAGATAGACAGAGAGAGAGAGACAGGTTAGACTGAGAGACAGACAGAGAGAGACAGACAGAGATAGACAGGTTAGACTGAGAGACAGACAGTGATAGACAGGTTAAACAGAGACAGACAGAGATAGACAGGTTAGACTGAGAGACAGACAGAGAGAGACAGACAGAGATAGACAGGTTAGACTGAGAGACAGACAGTGATAGACAGGTTAAACAGAGACAGACAGAGAGAGAGAGACAGGTTAGACTGAGAGACAGACAGAGATAGACAGGTAAGACTGAGAGACAGACAGTGATAGACAGGTAAAACAGATACAGACAGAGATAGACAGGTTAGACTGAGAGACAGACAGAGACAGACAGAGATAGACAGGTTAGACTGAGAGACAGACAGTGATAGACAGGTTAAACAGAGACAGACAGAGATAGACAGGTTAGACTGAGAGACAGACAGAGAGAGACAGACAGAGATAGACAGGTTAGACTGAGAGACAGACAGTGATAGACAGGTTAAACAGAGACAGACAGAGAGAGAGAGACAGGTTAGACTGAGAGACAGACAGAGATAGACAGGTAAGACTGAGAGACAGACAGTGATAGACAGGTAAAACAGATACAGACAGAGATAGACAGGTTAGACTGAGAGACAGACAGAGAGAGACAGACAGAGATAGACAGGTTAGACTGAGAGACAGACAGTGATAGACAGGTTAAACAGAGACAGACAGAGAGAGAGAGACAGGTTAGACTGAGAGACAGACAGAGATAGACAGGTTAAACAGAAACAGACAGAGAGAGAGAGACAGGTTAGACTGAGAGACAGACAGAGAGAGATAGACAGGTTAGACTGAGAGACAGACAGAGAGAGATAGACAGGTTAGACAGAGAGACAGAGAGAGACAGGTTAAACAGAGACAGACAGAGAGAGAGAGACAGGCTAGACAGAGAAAGACAGATAGACAGGTTAGACTGAGAGCAGGTTAGAATACACACCACACACACGCACGCACGCATGAAGGCAGGCAGGCACGCGCACCCCCCCCCCCCCCCCCACACACACACACACACACACACACACACTACATAAAGTACACACACAGCACCACACCAGGATCCATCCCCACAGCAGCAGCAGCAGAAGCCACTACACTATAAATCACTAACACTCCCATTAACAAATACAGCATCAAATTACAAGTCTAAATGGCCCAGCTTGCCTCCTTTTTAACTATGTTTTTTAACAAGACTTGTAAATCAGAGAGGTAGGACTCTCAACACAGGCAGGGAGGGAGACAGGGCGGGATGGAGGGAGGCAGGGAGAGAAGGAGGGAGAGAGTGAAAGGAGGGTGGGAGGCAGGGAGAGGAGGGCGGCATGGAGGGACGGAGGCATGGAGGCAGGGAGGGATGGAGGGAAGGTGGGAAGGAGGGAGGCAGCAACATGGGGTTTAATAATGATGGGGTGGGTCTGAGAACACTCCCTCCCTGTGTGTGTGTATGTGGAGCCATGATTAAAATAATGTGTTGAAATATTCATTGAAATGATTCCCAGAGCCCTGGGGCAACCCAAAAGAAAATTGCATTTTTATTCATTATTAATAACAGCGAATTAGAGCCTTAAAAACCGGAGAGAAAGAAGGGAACAGCTCCAGCATGTGGTAACCATCTTGGTAAAAATGATTATTCCAACATTCGCAGGGAGGACCTGGGAAGGAGGATAATTTTATTGCTTGCAGCTAATGCAAACCATTAAGCAGTGGACCCAGCATCAGGTTACTAAGTGCAGCTCTGGCTGGACACATTTCAAAGGCTTTGTGTTTCATTCAAGGGGAACTAAAAGTAGAAAATCACTGCAAGTCATTTACGTACTCTAAACGGAGCTGTGGAGAGAAATATGGAGTGAGGGAGAGAGTGATGATTAAAGTAGAGCAGATGACAGTTTGGTCTGAGAAGATCCTCAGTCACATCATTGGACCATGTGCTTCATCTTCATCCTCTCCATCTAGACCAGAGTGAGGAACTACACAGTCCTCCTGCTCCTCTGACCGTGTCCCACATGGCACCATATTCCCTATACACTGAGTGTATAAAACATTAGGAACAGCTTCCTAATATTGAGTTGCACCCTCCTTTGCCATCAGAACAGCCTCAATTCATTGGGGCATTGACTCTACA
The DNA here is from genome assembly GCF_045679555.1 of Salvelinus alpinus. NCBI lineage: Eukaryota > Metazoa > Chordata > Actinopteri > Salmoniformes > Salmonidae > Salvelinus > Salvelinus alpinus. The sequence goes on from NC_092106.1 coordinate 17,351,198, forward strand.
AGGTGTCAAAAGCATTCCACAGGGATGGTGGCCCATGTTGACTCCAATGCTTCCCACAGTTGTCAAGTTGCCTGGATGTCCTTTGGGTGGTGGACCATTCTTGATACACACAGGAAACTGTTGAGTGTGAAAAACCCAGCAGCGTTGCAGTTCTTGACACACTCAAACCTGTGTGCCTGACACCTACTACCATACACCGTTCAAAGGCACTTAAAGTTTGTCTTGCCCATTCACCCTCTGAATGGCACACATACACGATCCATGTCTCAATTGTCTCAAGAAATCGTTATTTATCCTGTCTCTTGCCCTTCATATACAATGATTGAAGGGCATTTAACAAGTGACATCAATATGGGATCATAGCTTTCACCTGGTTTCACCTGGTCAGTCGATATCATGGAAAGAGCAGTTCCTAATGTTTTGTACACTCAGTGTATAGCGACCTACTTTCGGCCAGGGCTCTTTCATTTTCCTTTTACCAGTACAGAAACATTTTAAAATGATGCCTCCACCTTAAAAATGATCCAGTCAGAATGTATTACCACCACCAAAAACAAGAACAACAACATCAACCCAGACAGCTGCCCAGTTACCAATCCACCTCCAGCTTTGGCAATCTGGCTAGCAGCCAGGGCTACCATTGTATAGTCCCCCCCAAAATTGAGTCAGTCTAAACAGATTAACTTGTTACAAGGGGATCACATCACCAAACCGTTCTATGAATATAATATGAATTTAATATCTACAACTGTCAGTAAGCTGAAGGCTCAGGAGACTTAGCAGGCCTTTGACAGCCATGAGAGCGCAGTCTCAGTTAAGCATCAATCAACTGTGTGTGTGTGTGTGTGTGTGTGTGTGTGTGTGTGTGTGTGTGTGTGTGTGTGTGTGTGTGTGTGTGTGTGTGTGTGTGTGTGTGTGTGTGTGTGTGTGTGTGTGTGTGTGTGTGTGTGTGTGTGTGTGTGTGTGTGTGTGTGTGTGTGTGTGTGTGTGTGTGTGTGTGTGTGTGTGTGTGTGTGTGTGTGTGTGTGTGTGTGTGTGTGTGTGTGTGTGTGTGTGTGTGTGTGTGTGTGTGTGTGTGTGTGTGTGTGTGTGTGTGTGTGTGTGTGTGTGTGTGTGTGTGTGTGTGTGTGTGTGTGTGTGTGTGTGTGTGTGTGTGTGTGTGTGTGTGTGTGTGTGTGTGTGTGTGTGTGTGTGTGTGTGTGTGTGTGTGTGTGTGTGTGTGTGTGTGTGTGTGTGTGTGTGTGTGTGTGTGTGTGTGTGTGTGTGTGTGTGTGTGTGTGTGTGTGTGTGTGTGTGTGTGTGTGTGTGTGTGTGTGTGTGTGTGTGTGTGTGTGTGTGTGTGTGTGTGTGTGTGTGTGTGTGTGTGTGTGTGTGTGTGTGTGTGTGTGTGTGTGTGTGTGTGTGTGTGTGTGTGTGTGTGTGTGTGTGTGTGTGTGTGTGTGTGTGTGTGTGTGTGTGTGTGTGTGTGTGTGTGTGTGTGTGTGTGTGTGTGTGTGTGTGTGTGTGTGTGTGTAGAGTATCAGTCTGTCAGTCTCCCGGCAGGCTTGAAGCAGAAGAACAGAGATGTCAGTAGGTGGAGAGGCGAATCCACGTAAATGATATTGTAAACGCTAGATTACACAGCCAGAAAAATGGAAATCCACTTGAAGGCAGATGAGAGATTACTGTTACAGATTATAACCCCTAATTCCCACTACAAATAAACTGCCAACCGCGGTGGGGGAGGAAGGAGCTGCTTTGAACATTTCCTCTACACCGCATTAAACACATTAAACACATATGATGCATGAGATTTGATAATCATTTGTGTACAGCAACCTAAACTGCAAGCCAAAATGTTTTCATTTGTATCTAGCTAATACGAATCAAACGTTCAACAAACCAACCCCAACATTACAAGGATTGATTAACCAAGCAAACATGATGATTTCTCTCCCCCTGACCCCCCCCCCCCCCCCCCCAACCTCATCCCCCACCCCAACCTCATCCCCCACCATATGCTTTCACTTTGGAGGTGGTTTAGTAGTGAATGAAAAGGAGAAAGAGAAAGATGAGGAGGAGGAGGAGGAGGAGGAAAGGGAGAGAGAGGAGAAGGAGAGAGGGGCCAGTGATACTCTAAACCGTGTGGTTGGCACCAGACAGGTTCTGGACCTTCGTGCCAACCTGCTGTACTGAAGGAGGCTGGGCCAGGCAGCTCAGTGTGGGTGGTTCGGGATGTCTTCCAAATGGCACCCTATGCATACTATGGGCCTTGGTCTAAAGAAGTGCACTATATATGGAATGCTATTTGGGAGGCAGACTGGATGGTCTGGCGCTGGGGGGCTCTGGGGAATGGCTCCCATAGGGGGCTAACTCAGTTAGCTCACACACACATCTAAAACACTAGACTCCTAAGGGCTCTGGTCAAAAGTAGTGCACTATATAGGGAATATGGTACCATTTGGGACACAGGCCCAGAGAGAGACCAAGGTGAGAGAGACAGAGAGCGACATCATTCCTCTCTCAGTCTGTGAGTGTATTGAAAGTATTCGGAGCTGGGGGGTTTTTATTTGTTTTTTGTGTGACCAAATCTTTATTTATTTTGTAATTTTTGGTAGTCTGTGTGGTATTCTGAGTATACTGATGGTATTCTGTGTGCACTGATGGTATTGTAAGTGTATTGAATTTGATGATATTCTGATTGTACTAATGGTATTCTGAGTGTACCAATGGTATTGTAAGTGTATTGATGGTATTCTAAGTGTATTCCAAGAGTATATTCGAAGCAGAGTAAGAGAAAAGGAAACTAAGACAGATTGCAAACTGAGAGGTGTTAAAACTGTGAAGTTCTCATCGATAAATTCACTCAAATCCATCTAACAGGACATGTCCGATATTCTCCAGCATCTGAAGCTATATGTCTTCTCTGCTTTGCTGAATCCAATATGAGCACAACAAAGCTTCATTTCATGCATGAGCTAGAGAAATGCATGCTGGGAAATAATGTGACGCTAGAACAGCTTCAGACACAGATGTACTCCAGGCGGGTTACAAAGTCTGTTTGATACTAAAACAAAGATTTAGTAAATGTCTGCCAGCTAAGGTCTTCTATTGATGTTAGGCTAACATTAGATATGTAGAAACAGACAAATACTAGTAAATGATATAAGGGTAAATACAAAATAGTGAATCAAATCCTTTGACTAGGCGCGTCCTTGGAATATACTGAACATTTCATCAATAGAGACTGTAAAGTGCGAGGCAGTGACAGCCAGTTTATCTCAATGGGATCTGTGAGGAGGACTGACTGGCTCTCCACTCCCCTGTTCTCCACTCGTAGTGGGGATTCATGACAGGCATAAAGAATGACTGAGGCCAAGCCTCCCAGAAACTGGCTAAATTTATTAGCCCTGTCACACATCAATCACACAAATGGATTTCAAACTGCATTTTAAAAGCTAATTTTCCAGACCTGATAACCAAGAGGAAACATGGTGGCCATTATTCACAGAAGCTTTAAGATTGTAGGTGCAGCACAATAAATGTGTAAAAATACTATCTTCTCTCCTTTTTCCTCTGTGTATTCAAATCCCATATCTTCGGAATGTATGTGTATGTGTATGTGTATGTGTGTGTGTGTGTGTGTGTGTGTGTTTGTATGTGTGTGTGTGTGTGTGTGTGTGTTTGTATGTGTGTGTGTGTGTGTGTGTGTGTCTCGAGGCTGTGAAGACAGAGACAGATTTAACACCCCCGCTCCACAGGGAATGTGTTCTGTTTGTAAAAGGCAGTAAAACCTGACAGCCATGACTCAAAATAAAACGGTGAAGAGGGAAATAAAAGGATTGAAAACAATTTTCCAGCACAAATACAGCCCAATCTAGGACAGTGGGAGCTGGTTTGTAGTGATGAACTAGGCTTGTATTGGCACTGGGGACAGTTATAGTATAGTGATATAGTATAGTTATACTATAGTAGTAAAGTATAGTTATATATAGTGGTATAGTGACTTAACGCTATACCAATGACACGACTCTACTTCCTCCCATTTTCCATTGAGATTATTCAGAGAGGAGAGAAGGAGGAGGAGAGGAAGGGAGGAATAGGGCAGGCTAATACTAATACTTGGTGTCTGTCAGGCCTGCACTTTGCTGCCTGCAGATAATCTTAGAGGCTTGTTTAAGGCTGAACTGTCCATCAAAGTGCAGCTAAAATAACTACTTATAACACTGTATGTCAAAGCACAGCTACAATAACTAGCACCCACTCAGAAAGACAGAGAGAGACGCAGGCAGCAGAGACGGAGAAACTGTCTGTATCCAGCCTGTCAGGTTATTCTCACCTCACTCCACGTTTGTGTCCAAAATTACACCCTATTTTACAAAAGCCATATGGGTCCTGGTCAAAAGTAGTGCACTACATAGGGTATAGGGTGCCATTTGAGACACATTCCATCTCTAGCGCCTGGCTGTTGTATGCTGCCCCCCATCAAGGTCATATCTCTGTGAGAAAAACAACAAACCATTATATCAACAAACCATTACAGCTGACCACGTTGTCAAAGACCCAGTTAAGAGTGTTCACTCCAGAGTGTTCTTCAAACATGGCGGTAAACTGGACCATGGTTCTGATGTTTAATTCTAACATGTTTATTTCTAGTGAGATCATACAGATAGTTCTACTGTATATGAACCATAACCCTCTGGAGGGACAATAATTCAGCTAGAAAAGAACCAACCATGTTTCAGTTAGAACAGAATTTTCCATGTTTCAGTTAGAATAAAACTAACCATGTTTCAGTTAGAACAGAATAATCCATGTTTCAGTTAGAACAGAACTAACCATGTTTCAGTTAGAACATAACTAACCATGTTTCAGTTAGAACAGAATTATCCATGTTTCAGTTAGAACAGAACTAACCATGTTTCAGTTGGAACAGAACTAACCATGTTTCAGTTAGAACAGAATTATCCATGTTTCAGTTAGAACAGAATTATCCATGTTTCAGTTAGAACAGAACTAACCATGTTTCAGTTAGAACAGAACTAACCATGTTTCAGTTAGAACAGAACTAACCATGTTTCAGTTAGAACATAACTAACCATGTTTCAGTAAGAACAGAACTAACCATGTTTGTTAGAACAGAATTATCCATGTTTCAGTTAGAACAGAACTAACCATGTTTCAGTTAGAACAGAACTAACCATGTTTCAGTTAGAACAGAACTAACCATGTTTCAGTTAGAACAGAATAATCCATGTTTCAGTTAGAACAGAACTAACCATGTTTCAGTTAGAACAGAACTAACCATGTTTCAGTTAGAACAGAATTATCCATGTTTCAGTTAGAACAGAATTATCCATGTTTCAGTTAGAACAGAACTAACCATGTGTCATGCCCTGACCTTAGAGATCCATTTTATGTCTCTATTTTGGTTGGTCAGGGCGTGAGTTTGGGTGGGCATTCTATGTCTGGTGTTCTATGTTGTCCTTGTTTTGTATTTCTATGTGTTTGGCCTGGTATGGTTCCCAATCAGAGGCAGCTGTCTATCGTTGCCTCTGATTGAGAACCATACTTAGGTAGCCTGTTCCCACCTGTGTTTGTGGGTGGTTATTTTCTGTTTAGTGTTTGTTGCACCTTTCAGAACTGTTCGTTGGTCGTTTTGTTGTTTTTGTTCGCGTGTTCATCTTTATTAAAAGTATTATGGATACGTACCACGCTGCACTTTGGTCCTCCTCTCCTTCTCCCGACGACAATCATTACACCATGTTTCAGTTAGAACAGAACTAACCATGTTTCAGTTAGAACAGAACTAACCATGTTTCAGTTAGAATAGAACTAACCATGTTTCAGTTAGAATAGAACTAACCATGTTTCAGTTAGAACAGAACTAACCATGTTTCAGTTAGAACAGAACTAACCATGTTTCAGTTAGAATAGAACTAACCATGTTTCAGTTAGAACAGAACTAACCATGTTTCAGTTAGAACAGAACTAACCATGTTTCAGTTAGAACAGAACTAACCATGTTTCAGTTAGAACAGAACTAACCATGTTTCAGTTAGAACAGAACTAACCATGTTTCAGTTAGAACAGAACTAACCATGTTTCAGTTAGAACAGAACTAACCATGTTTCAGTTAGAACAGAACTAACCATGTTTCAGTTAGAATAGAACTAACCATGTTTCAGTTAGAATAGAACTAACCATGTTTCAGTTAGAACAGAACTAACCATGTTTTAGTTCGGACAGCACTATCTAAGTTTTAATTAGAACAGAACTATAATGGTTTCAGCATCAGCCAGTTTGTCCTGACAGAGAGGACAAAAAAAGATTCAATAAAACACAATTATATTCTCTTTAAATGCTTCCATTTGAGACTGGGGGATAATTATAATAAATAGCAGTAATCAGTGTCTAGTCTATTTAAAGAGGCAGGACTGGTTAATGTCTCACCACACACACCCTGTCCTGTGAAGGGGGTGCCCTGCCCTGCGCCCCGAGCCCTGCGCCCCACACTCTGCGCCCCAAGCCCCGCGTGACACTGACACTAAACACACTCCAGAGCTCTCAGATTAAGTCCTTCCGAGAACAAATGGTCTTTCTTCTCTCCTCCGTCCACACTCTGTCCATCTACCAATGAGAGGAAGCTATTCATTGTCTATGGTCTGTCAATGGTTTAGGCTCAGGTCACTGTTAACATGATTCACTGGTCAGTATTACCATGACACACTAAACCATTCTGCTCTGAATTTCCCCAAAATTCTCAGGTTTTCTACAAATACTGGATTTCCTGCTTATTCCCTTGTGATTTTCCAACTTGGATTTCTGTAAAACCTGAGAATTTTGGAAAAGTTACCAGAATTTTGCAACCCTAGGAAGTACTGCATGATGGTCTCTCAAAAACAAATCATCTACCAAACCATTACACTTCTGAAACCCCCATATCACTCAAAAACCATGCAGTAATATACTGATATTTTTTAACACGTTCAATACAGAAACATTCAACATCGGCTTTCAAACGTCTCCCAAAACAGGCAGCGTAGATGACGGATCCCTGCGGATAGAAAGGTTTCAACCGGTCAGGTATAGAAAACATTCAGCCATCTAATTGGCTAAAAAAGTCTGAAAACAAAACAATGTCTGTCAATCAGTGTACTATATCACTGACTGTCTTTGATCACCATGGTGACACATTCTTCTACATTAACAGACAGACACAGCTAAATAAAACTGCACATCAACATGAGGCGACTGGAAACCATATGGCCATGGATGGTGTATCAATTTTAATTTTTCAAAATAAATTCAGAAAACAGCCGAACAATACATCAGAAATAGGATAATTTGTGTAATGAATGCATATTAACGCATTAAGAGTAAGACTACCATCAATACCCATCAGTAACAGTCAGACTACAGTCAGACTACAGTCAGTAACAGTCAAACTACAGTCACTAACAGTCAGACTACAGTCAGACTAAAGTCAGACTAAAGTCAGACTACAGTCAGACTACCTTCAGTAACAGTCAGCCTACAGTCAGTAACAGTCAGACTAAAGTCAGACTACAGTCAGGCTACAGTCGGTGACAGTCAGACTACAGTCAGTAACAGTCAGACTACAGTCAGTGACAGTCAGACTACAGTCCGACTACAGTCAGTAACAGTCCGAATACAGTCAGACTACAGTCAGTAAGAGTCAGACTACCGTCAGTGACAGTCAGTAAGAGTCAGGCTACAGTCAGTGACAGTCAGTAAGAGTGAGATTGCAGTCAGTAACAGTCAGACTACAGTCAGTAACAGTCAGACTACAGTCAGACTACTGTCAGTGACAATCAGACTACAGTCAGTAACAGTCAGACTAGAGTCAGACTACAGTCAGTAAGAGTCAGACTACAGTCAGTGACAGTCAGTAAGAGTGAGATTACAGTCAGTAACAGTCAGTAACACTGAGATTACAGTCAGTGACAGTCAGTAACACTGAGATTACAGTCAGTAACAGTGAGATTACAGTCAGTAACAGTCAGTAACAGTCAGTAAAAGTCAGAATCAGTCAGACTAGTCAGTAACAGTGAGACTACAGTCAGTAACTGTGAGACTAGAGTCAGTGACGGTCAGAATACAGTCAGTAACAGTCAGACTACAGTCAGACTAAAGTAAGTAACAGTCAGTGACAGTCAGTAACAGTGACACTACAGTCTACAGCAGAGTTTTAGTACGTCTGAACCCCTCCCTGCCAGCGCTGTAGACCATTAATCTTTCATCAGAGGTGGGGCTCACCTCCCAGCTCTCTCATCTCTCTCTCTGCCCCCCTATAACTGATGATAGTGTGAATGCTCTCCTTCAGAGGTAATTATCAGGCTGCAAGGTTAACTCCACCCCCAGGGAGGAGCTGCTGTACAATAGGTCAACAACAAATACAAGCGGACAGAAAAAGAAGAGCTAAAACAAAGGAACTTCACTACCAGTACAAATATGTTGTTTTCCCCTCTTGAATATACATAGCTAAATGAACCATCATGTCCAGCAGGATCATATTCACTGGTCCTCCATATACCACACAGGACCCAGAGAGACCTTGATCTACCTCTCCCCCCCACAATCTTTCCTCTCCTCCTCGTCAGAGCTGCTTTTAGAATGGATAACCCGGCGAGGCGAGACAGCGGAGTGCTTAGCCGGGCAGCCAGTGACTGAAGGGTCCATTCCATCACTAAGTTATTATCCACAGGCAAAGTGTTGCCATTCATCAGAGACTGAGAGATGAAACTCTCTGTTAGTCAAGGGAAACGCCCGTTCCACTCCCCTCACCAAGGATCAATATATGCCACCGCTCTCTCCTCCATTCCTTCCGCTACCGAAAAAGTAATTATACAGGAGCAATGTTGCAATGTTGACAATCGATAGCTCAGTCAGGTTGGGTTAAGGTCTGTAGAGGGGGGGGTGGGGGGATTTAGTCAGCTACTGATGTCAACAGAGACACCTTGGAACAAAGGACGTCCTGTCTGTGTCTGTATGTCTGTCTCTCTGCTTCCACCTGCTCTACATCCTGTTAAGACGGCCATGTTGGAACATGTTGGAATGCCTGGGTTGCATCTGAAATGGCACCCTATTCCCTATATCGTGTAATATTTTTTACCATGGTTCACAGGGCTCTGCTTAAAGTTAGTGCACTATATAGGGAACGGGGTGCCTTTTGGGATGCAGACAGTGGTGGACAGGGGAGGCCTTTAGTGTCATTGGAGATGCAGACTACTCACTTTTTAACCTTTATTTAACTAGGCAAGTCAGTTAAGAACAAATTCTTATTTTCAATGACGGCCTAGGAACAGTGGGTTAACTGCCTTGTTCAGGGGCAGAACGACAGATTTTTACCTTGTCAGCTCGGGGATTCGATCTTGCAATCTTTTGGTTATAAGTCCAACGCTCTAACCAACGCAACCCAGTATGTACCAAACTTTAATAAATGCATGTGACAAAAGATAGTTCGCAGAATGCAGGTCGATCAGAGGTAGATGTGACTGAGTGAAAGGTTCTTTCCATTTCAACAGAAAACAGAGTAGAAACGATATTAACATACACAGCAGTAAATAAGAGGATAAATACAAACTTGCCTTGTCTTCAAGGATGGTTATTATCATAGTTTAAGACTGGTAGTTAAAGACACTGTGTAATATTCTAGAATGAATTCATCAGCCTTGCCTTGACGTCTCCTTTCTCTTGACAATGCTGAACTTTATAATCCAGTGACAAGGGTCAGGGGGTCGCAGCAGAGGGAGGAGGGGCCAGAGAAAATCAGTCTCTCACTGGAGAAAATTCTAACATCCAATTTTCAACTTGATTTATCAGTGTGAAGCTCAAACTGAATGGGTGCCGTGATGGGAGGAGGGGGAGAGAGGGAGGAGAGGAGGAAGAGGGGTGAGGAGGGAGGGAGTGGTGAAGAAGGAGGAGGGGAGCTGTCTCAGAGCTGCATCAAAGGCTTCTCGTTGTGATTTAGCACAGCAGATCAATACAACCCTATACTGTTTCAATTTGAACACTATTGATTTTGTGATGTCGACTCAATACACAGCACATTCATCATCAGGCAAGCAGAAAGTATGATCCCACAGCCTACTGGGCTGATCACACTGCCTTAACAAAGCCCCACCACACCCTGGGCTGATCACACTGCCTTGTTTAACACAGCCCTACCACCTCCTGGGATGATCACACTGCCTTAACACAGCCCTGCCACCTCCTGGGCTGATCACACTGCCTTGTTTAACACAGCCCTACCACCTCCTGGGCTGATCCCACTGCATTAACACAGCCCTACCACCTCCTGGGCTGATCCCACTGCCTTGTTTAACACAGCCCTACCACCTCCTGGGCTGATCCCACTGCCTTAACACAGCCCTACCACCTCCTGGGCTCATCCTACTGCCTTGTTTAACACAGCCCTACCACCTCCTGGGCTGATCACACTGCCTTAACACATCCCTACCACCTCCTGGGCTGATCCCACTGCCTTAACACAGCCCTACCACCTCCTGGGCTGATCCTACTGCCTTGTTTAACACAGCCCTACCACCTCCTGGGCTCATCCTACTGCCTTGTTTAACACAGCCCTACCACCTCCTTGGCTGATCACACTGCCTTAACACATCCCTACCACCTCCTGGGCTGATCCCACTGCCTTAACACAGCCCTACCACCTCCTGGGCTGATCCTACTGCCTTGTTTAACACAGACCTACCACCTCCTGGGCTGATCACACTGCCTTAACACAGCCCTACCAGCTCCTGGGCTGATCACACTGCCTTAACACAGCCCTACCACCTCCTGGGCTGATCACACTGCCTTAACACATCCCTACCACCTCCTGGGCTGATCACACTGCCTTAACACATCCCTACCACCTCCTGGGCTCATCTGGTTAAGCCTTATAATAGGTTATATGATCGCAGAGAGATTTTGTATGTATCCCAAAATGGCATCCTATTCTCTATGTGGTGCACTAATTTAGACCAGGGAATAGGGTACCATTTGGGACGCATTCATTGGCTTTCCGTTCGTGTGCAGTGTCTCCTCGTCACACAGAGTTACGATCATAATGGTGTCTACTAATTCAAAATGCTATAGTTGTGTAAAAACTTTCAACAAAATGTGCACTATGGTCATTAGCTGTAGTTTCACCTGGGTGAGTATATTAAATATATAATTCTGTTGATAAAACGCTCAACACAGATCAATATCCTCTGGCTAGTCCCCCGTCAGAAATGAAGGTTAAAGTAAAAACAATCTCTGTGCAGGCAAGCATTCACACCTACGCACGCACGCACGCACGCACGCACGCACGCACGCACGCACGCACGCACACACACGCTTTCAACCAGCGTCACAAATAACAGACAGCCCTTTCAGAATGCTGGAGGGGTTTCTATTTTACAAGAGCAGCAAAAGTTAATGTTGCATTGAATAAGGCTGAGCTGCTACACTGCCCTGAGCTCATGAACATATTGCATCATTTTTCTTCTCCAGCAGGTCACCATTAAATGGGTATTTGTTGGAAGTTTTGCAGTATCATTTACAATGCTCCCCCGCTCAGCAACCTTTTGTTCCAATACTAATGCTCTCCCTGGAGAGAAATTCTATAAATATTTGAATACGTAAATCTACAGTAGCAGCCCGCAATTCAATCTTCTATGTTTTGCCAAGGTTACTTTACTTGTACTATTGTTTGGTCTGTTTTATGAATTTCTCTATCAGAACTGCATGACATATAATCAAACATACTGTGTGTGCGCAAATATATACACAATGCTCCAACATCTGGTAAGTGGGTGAAGTAAGGCATTTAGTTGCATGAACTACTGTAGGTAAGGATATCTATTTTATTATAATACAATTCCAACTGTAATTCAATCTGTACTATAGTTTGCATCCAAACGGCACCTTTTTCCCTATTCGGGTTATCTACTCTGGTCAGAGGTAGTGCAATATGTAAGGTACAGCTGCATGGGTAAATAGGGCTCTGTTCAAAAGTAATGCACTATACAGTATTGGGAAAAGAGAGGCATTTGGGCGTCAGAACGCACCCATAAATTAATGGTCCAATGATGGTAAATGTGCATCTTTCTGAGGTAATTGCATCTGTTTCCAGGACTGTGTTTGTCAGGTGGGATGATACATGTATCAACCACTAAATCTATACGCCACACAACCCATGGAGAGTACCAGTAGTCATTAAAACACTCCTCAAATCATTCAATCAATCAATTGAAATCTCCTTACAAACTAAATGAAGGTTTATTGTATTTTTTCAACCAACATCTGACAACACAGCAGAATTCCTAAAGCACTCAAAACATGGTCCAGATGTGTTTTCTATCGATGTGAGGTAACATCCAACAACATAATGAACATATTTAACCATCTGTATGTCGTGAACATATTTAACCATCTGTATGTCGTGAACATATTTAACCATCTGTATGTCGTGAACATATTTAACCATCTGTATGTCGTGTGTAACGGTTTTCTTCCAGGGGTGAAGGAGAGGACCAAAGTGCAGCGCGGCTAGTGTTAAACATGTTTAATAACGAACAAGTAAAACACTACAAACAACAATACAAAATAACAAACGTGAAAACCGATACAGACCTATCTGGTGCAGAACACAAACACAGAGACAGGAAACAAACACCCACAAAATCCCAACACAAAACAAGCCTCCTATATATGATTCTCAATCAGGGACAACGATTACCATCTGCCTCTGATTGAGAACCATATTAGGCTGGACATAGAAACAGACAAACTAGACACACAACATAGAATTCCCACCCAGCTCACGTCCTGACCAACTAAACACATACAAAACAACAGAAAACAGGTCAGGAACGTGACAGAACCCCCCCCTCAAGGTGCGAACTCCGGGCGCACCCCTAAAACTCAAGGGGAGGGTCTGGGTGGGCATCTGTCCGCGGTGGCGGCTCCGGCGGTGGACGAGGACACCACTCCACCACTGTCTTTGTCCCCCTCCTTAGCGTCCTTTGAGTGGCGACCCTCGCCCATGACCTTAGCCTAAGAATCCTCCCCAAGGCCCCCACATGATTTTGGAGGTAGCTCAGGACAGAGAGGTAGCTCAGGACAGAGAGGTAGCTCAGGACAGAGAGGTAGCTCAGGACAGAGAGGTAGCTCAGGACAGAGGGGTAGCTCAGGACAGAGGGGTAGCTCAGGACAGAGGGGTAGCTCAGGACAGAGGGGCAACTCCGGACTAATGGCAGCTCCGGACTGAGTGGCAGCTCCGGACTGAGTGGCAGCTCCGGACTGAGTGGCAGCTCCGGACTGAGTGGCAGCTCCGGACTGAGTGGCAGCTCCGGACTGAGTGGCAGCTCCGGACTGACTGGCAGCTCATGACTGACTGGCAGCTCATGACTGTAGGGCAGCTCATGACTGTAGGGCAGCTCATGACTGTAGGGCAGCTCATGACTGTAGGGCAGCTCATGACTGTCTGGCGGCTCATGACTGTAGGGCAGCTCATGACTGTCTGGCGGCTCTGGACGCTCATGGCTGGCTGACGGCTCCGGCAGATCCTGTCTGGTTGGCGGCTCTGGCAGATCCTGTCTGGTTGGCGGCTCTGGCAGATCCTGTCTGGTTGGCGGCTCTGGCAGATCCTGTCTGGTTGGCGGCCCTGGCAGATCCTGTCTGGTTGGCGGCTCTGGCAGATCCTGTCTGGTTGGCGGCTCTGGCAGATCCTGTCTGGTTGGCGGCTCTGGCAGATTCTGTCTGGTTGGCGGCTCTGGCAGATCCTGTCTGGTTGGCGGCCCTGGCAGATCCTGACTGACGAATGGCTCTAGCGGCTCCTGACTGACGAACGGCTCTGACGGCTCGGGACAGACGGGCGGCTCTAACGGCTCGGGACAGACGGATGGCTCAGACGGCGCTGGGGAGACGGATGGCTCAGATGGCGCTGGGGAGACGGATGGCTCAGATGGCGCTGGGGAGACGGATGGCTCAGATGGCGCTGGGGAGACGGATGGCTCCGATGGCGCTTGGCAGACGGCCGGCTCAGACGGCGTTGGGCAGACGGGCAGTTCAGGCGCCGCTGGGCAGACGGGCAGTTCAGGCACCGCTGGGCAGACGGCAGACTCTGGCCGGCTGAGACGCACTATAGGCCTGATGCGTGGTGCCGGAACTGGAGGTACCGGGCTGAGGGCACGCACCTCAGGGCGAGTGCGGGGAGCAGGAACAGGGCACACTGGACTCTCGAGGCGCACTATAGGCCTGGTGCGTGGTACCGGAACTGGAGGTACCGGGCTGAGGGCACGCACCTCAGGGCGAGTGCGGGGAGAAGGAACAGTGCGTACAGGGCTCTGGAGACGCACAGGAGGCTTGGTGCGTGGTGCCGGAACTGGAGGCACTGGGCTGGAGACACGCACCATAGGGAGAGTGCGTGGAGGAGGAACAGGGCTCTGGAGATGCACTGGAAGCCTGGTGCGTGGTGTAGGCACTGGTGGTACTGGGCTGGGGCGGGAAGGTGGCGCCGGATATACCGGACCGTGAAGGAGGACACGCGCTCTTGAGCACCGAGCCTCCCCAACCTTACCAGGTTGAATGGTCCCCGTAGCCCTGCCAGTGCGGCAAGGTGGAATAGCCCGCACTGGGCTATGCAGGCGAACCGGGGACACCACCTGTAAGGCTGGTGCCATGTACGCCGGCCCGAGGAGACGTACTGGAGGCCAGATATGTTGGGCCGGCTTCATGGCACCCGGCTCAATGCCCAACCTAGCCCTACCAGTGCGGCAAGGTGGAATAGCCCGCACTGGGCTAAGCACGCGTACTGGGGACACCGTGCGCTCCACCGCATAACACGGTGTCTGACCAGTACGACGCCCTCTCACTCCACGGTAAGCCCGGGGAGTTGGCTCAGGTATCCAACCCGGCTTCGCCACACTCCCCTTTATCCCCCCCCCAAGAAATTTTTGGGTGAGCCTCTCGGGCTTCCAGCCTCTCTTACGTGCTGCCTCCTCAATCCACCGCTCCTGGGCTGTGGCTGCCTCCTTCTTCTCCCGAGAGTGGCGATTCTCTCCAACCCTTCCCCAGGGTCCTTTTCCGTCCATGATCTCCCAAGACCATTCCTCCTGTGTCCAGTAGTCCTGTGTACTGGGCCGCTGCTGCTCCCCGTTGCTACGCTGCTTGGTCCGGGTTTGGTGGGTGTTTCTGTAACGGTTTTCTTCCAGGGGTGAAGGAGAGGACCAAAGTGCAGCGCGGCTAGTGTTAAACATGTTTAATAACGAACAAGTAAAACACTACAAACAACAATACAAAATAACAAACGTGAAAACCGATACAGACCTATCTGGTGCAGAACACAAACACAGAGACAGGAAACAAACACCCACAAAATCCCAACACAAAACAAGCCTCCTATATATGATTCTCAATCAGGGACAACGATTACCATCTGCCTCTGATTGAGAACCATATTAGGCTGGACATAGAAACAGACAAACTAGACACACAACATAGAATTCCCACCCAGCTCACGTCCTGACCAACTAAACACATACAAAACAACAGAAAACAGGTCAGGAACGTGACATCGTGAACATATTTAACCATCTGTATGTCGTGAACATATTTAACCATCTGTATGTCGTGAACATATTTAACCATCTGTATGTCGTGAACATATTTAACCATCTGTATGTCGTGAACATATTTTTAACCATCTGTATGTGGTGAACATATTTAACCATCTGTATGTGGTGAACATATTTAACCATCTGTATGTGGTGAACATATTTAACCATCTGTATGTCGTGAACATATTTAACCATCTGTATGTCGTGAACATATTTAACCATCTGTATGTCGTGAACATATTTAACCATCTGTATGTCGTGAACATATTTAACCATCTGTATGTCGTGAACATATTTTTTAACCATCTGTATGTGGTGAACATATTTAACCATCTGTATGTGGTGAACATATTTAACCATCTGTATGTGGTGAACATATTTAACCATCTGTATGTGGTGAACATATTTAACCATCTGTATGTGGTGAACATATTTAACCATCTGTATGTCGTGAACATATTTAACCATCTGTATGTGGTGAACATATTTAACCATCTGTATTGCATTTTCAAAATCCAATAAGGAAAGCCAAGTTACTGTTTCAGTGAGGGTAGTCAATTACTGAAAGTGTTCTTTCTGTAAGGAAGGCAATATTTGACAGGACCTTTCCTGCACTTGCCACTCGCCAGGTCGTCATTGTGAATACAGAATTAGTTCCTAACAGACTTGCCTGGTATAACGCTTGTTTTATAAGGAGCTTCCTAACAGATCATGGCCAATGTCATCAACATCCCAACGAACATGCATGTCATGTGTCGTCGTGACAGTAACAGGGGGAAACATAGAGCGAATAGTAGTCGGGGTCTAAGCACAAAACCTTGTAGTACACCTAATTCAACTTTAGAGGATTTTCCACCTAGTTGGACAAATGGATACTGCTCAGATTGGTGGTTTAAGCATATCCATAGCATCACTAATCAGCACTGGCCCACTTCAACCACTGAGTGTGTGTGTGTGTGTGTGTGTGTGTGTGTGTGTGTGTGTGTGTGTGTGTGTGTGTGTGTGTGTGTGTGTGTGTGTGTGTGTGTGTGTGTGTGTGTGTGTGTGTGTGTGTGTGTGTGTGTGTGTGTGTGTGTGTGTGTGTGTGTGTGTGTGTGTGTGTGGAGGGAATGACTGACCACCAACCACCACCAGGTGTTCTGCTGTGTGACTGAGAGGGTTGCTGAGAGACTCTACAATACTCCACACACATACCTTCTCGTATGCACGCACATGCACACACACACACACACACACACACACACACACACACACACACACACACACACACACACACACACACACACACACACACACACACACACACACACACACACACACACACACACACACACACACACACACACAACTCCCCCCCCCACCCCCAGTCTGTTTGACCGGTGGTCGGTCCCGAGGGGGGTTCAGTCTCTTTGTCTGTTATTGAGTTAGTTGACCTGGTCCCTGATCAAAATCAAATCAAATCAAATTGTATTTGTCACATGCGCCGAATACAAGAGTTTTAACCCTTACCATGAAATGGCTTACTTACAAGCCCTTAACCAACAATGCAGTTTTAAGAAAAATAAGAGTTAAGAAAAAATATTTACTAAATAAACTAAGGTAAAAATAAAAGACCAAGAATAAAATTACAATAACGAGGCAATATAAAGGGGGTACCGGTACAGAGTCAATGTGCGGGTGTACAGGTTAGTCGAGATAATTTAGGTAATATGTACAGTGGGCTCCAAAATTACTGGCACCCCTGACTGGCAATGCACAAGCAATGCTTAAACAAATATAAACAATATAATTATAGAGATAAACTCAAAATACCAACATGTGAGAAATACTGTATTTTATTAATGTTTCAATGGAACCAACCAAAATAATTTATTGATTTAATTAAAAATCAATGTCCTCCAAATCAAGTTTTCACAATTAATGGCACCCTTAAAGATTATTGTAAATAACATCTACCAAAATGAAACCACAAATTAAATTCCACTTATTTAAGTTTATCTAAGTCTTAAGGAACTATATTGAGCCATTACATCACTTCCTGTTTCACTAGGGTATAAAAATGAGGTAACACGCATGCAATATCCCTTTGTCATCCAACACCATGAAGAAGACAAAAGAACTGGCAGTTCAAAAGGGACAGATGGTCGTAGACCTTCATAAATCTGGTAATGGCTACAAGAAGATCCACAAACGATTGAATATACCACAGCACTGTCAGGGCAATTATTAAAACATCTAAAAGATATGGAACAGTTGAAAACCTCACGGGTAGAGGACGCAAATGCATTTTGCCCCCCAGGATAGGGAGGAGGATGGCGTGAGAAGCAACAAAATCCCCAAGAATCACTGTGAACGAATTGCAGGCCTTGGTGGCATCTTGGGGTCACCAGGTTTCAAAAAGCACCATCAGACGCCACCTCCACATCCACAGGCTCTTTGGAAGGTGTCACGTTCTGACCATAGTTCTTTTGTATTTTCTTTGTTTTAGTGTGGTCAGGGCGTGAGTTGGGTGGGTAATCTATGTTTTCTATTTCTGTGTTGGTTTTCTGTCTTTGGCCTGATATGGTTCTCAGAGGCAGCTGTCAATCGTTGTCCCTGATTGGGAACCATATTTAGGTAGCCTGTTTTCTGTTGGGTTTTGTGGGTGGTTGTCTTCAGTCTTTGTGTGTCTGCACCAGATAGAACTGTTTCGGTTTTCACTTTGTTGTTTTTTTGTAATTTGAGTTGTTCACTTTCATTAAATAAGATGAACAATTACAACGCTGCGCATTGGTCCTCCGATCCTTCAAACTTCTCCTCCTCAGACGAGGAGGAAGACGACAGCCATTACAGAAGGGTTGCCAGAAGAAAGCCCTTTCTGACCCCAAGACACAGATGCAAGCGCTTGGAGTTTGCCAAACGTCATTTAAATTATGACTGGAAGAAGGTGCTCTGGTCAGATGAAACCAAAATTGAACATTTTGGTCAGATACAGCATCGGCATGTTTGGCGTCGAAACAGAGATGCATACAAGGAGAGGCACCTCATACCCACGGTGAAATATGGAGGGGGGTCAGTGATGTTTTGGGGCTGTTTTAATTCCAGAGGTCCAGGGGCACTGGTTAAGATTGATAGCATAATGAATTCAACCAAGTATCAGGCAATTTTGTCTGACAATCTGGTTGCCTCTGCCAGAAGGCTGGGACTTGGCCGTAGGTGGACTTTCCAACAAGACAATGACCCGAAACATACCTCAAGATCCACACAGAAATGGTTCTGTGACAACAGAATCAATGTTCTGCCATGGTCATCTCAGTCGCCAGACCTCAATCCAATCAAAAACCTGTGGGCTGAGTTGAAGAGGGCAGTTGATAAGCGCAAACCCAAGAATGTGAAGGATCTTGAAAGGATCTGCATAGAGGAATGGTCCAAAATCCTTCCAAATGTGTTCCTTTACCTTGTCAAACATTACAGGAAAAGCCTCCATGCTGTTATCCTTGCCAGAGGTGGTTGCACTAAGTACTAAATGAGGAATGCCAATAATTATGAAACCTTGATTTTGATTAAATTTAAACAAACAAACAATATTAAAAAAATGTTTTATAATTGAATGATTCTGGTTGGTTCCATTGAAATATCTCTATAATTATATTGTTTATATTTTAAAAAAATTAATTAGGGGTGCCAGTAATTTTGGAGCCCACTGTACATGTATGTGGGGGTAAAATGACTATGTATAGATAATAGATAGTAAACAGTGCGTAGCAGCAGCATAAAAAAAGGGTCGGGGGGGGGGGGGGGGGGAGGTGTCAACGCAAATAGTTCGGGTAGCCATTTGATTAGCTGTTCAGCAGTCTTATGGCTTGGGGTTAGAAGCTGTTCAGAAGCCTTTTGGACCTAGACTTGGCACTGCGGTACCACTCACCGTGCGGTAGCAGAGAGAACAGTCTATGAGTAGGGTGGCTGGAGTCTTTGGCAATTTTTGGTCATTCCTCTGACACTGCCTAGTATAGAGATCCTGGATGGCAGGAAGCTTGGCCCCAGCGATGTACTGGGCCATACGCACTACCCTCTGAAGCACCTTGCGGTCGGAGGCCAAGCAGTTGCCATACCTGGCGGTGATGCAACCAGTCAGGATGCTCACGATGGTGCAGCTGTATAACTTTTTGAGGATTTGAGAACCCATGCCAAATCTTTTCTGTCTCCTGAGGGGGAATAGGCATTGTCGTGCCCTCTTCACGACTGTCTTGGTGTGTTTGGACCATGATAGTTTGTTGGTGATGTGGACACCAAGGAACTTGAGGCTCTCAACCTGCTCCACTACAGCCCTGTCGATGAGAATGGGGGCTTGCTCGGCCCTCCTTTCCTGTAGTCCACGATCATCTCCATGTAAATTTGATCCTGGTGGATGCTGGGTAAATGACATTAGCTGGTGGTCCTTCCTTCCCAGTACTGCACTAATTGTACAGTACAGCTAATACTGGGAGTTCTGCTATCCAGCCTAGCCTTAGCTTGGCCTTTGGACCAGCCCAGCTCCAGGTAGCCCCAGCCCTAAACCTTTCACCAGACCCAGTCCCAGTCCGTACTTCTGTGCCAGGCTGCCAGGCTGCTCCAGAATCTGTGTTTGTTGGTGAGGCCTATCCTTCAGACCCAGCCATATACCCCATCCCAAGGCATATCCTTCAGCCCCAGCCCTATACCCCAGCCGAAAGCCTATCCTTCAGCCCCAGCCCCATACCCCAGCCCTGGCAAGGCCTATCCTTCAGCCCCAGCTCTATACCTCAGCCCTGGGTCTTACCTCTGTGCCAGGCTGCCCCAGGCTCCATGCTTATTGGTGAGGATGTTGAGTATCTTCTGTTTGAGCTGGTTGGCAGTCACATGGTCTCTGTGCTTGGCAGCGCTGATCAGGTGATCACACATCTTCTCCTCCTCCCTCCGATCAGCAGTGTACTGGGCACAGTTAGACTGATGGAGGGAACACAAGGAGCCATTTTATTATAAACATAGCCATGCTAATGATATGCTAACATAATGCTAACCATGCTAAGCATTAAGATTGTGCTAACACCCTGCTAACAAAATGCTAACACCATGCTAGGTGTTAACATTATGCTAAAACCGGACAGTATCCATCACTAGGATTTGATATTACTTGCACTTTGATTGTATATACTTTTAACGTAAGGTGTCCTTGAGTGTCTTGAAAGGTATCTGTCAAATATAACTGTCTGTCTGGTGTTAGCAGGGTGCTAGCATGGCTATGTTATGTTTGTATTAATATGTCCTTGTGTTTCCTCCATTGCAATCCTGCAAAATTAGATACTGCATTCAAACATGGAAATGTGTGTGTCATGCTAGGAAGCTATGCAAATTGTGTGTTGAAGGAAAATAAATTAAAACCATTCAATAGATCCACAGAGGATATTATGGTGTGTGTGTTTGTGTGCACGTGTGAGTAGATATTATAGCCTGTGCTGTTAAGATTAAGAGAGCCAATCTCTGCTCCACTACATCAGCAGGGGACATGTTAGTGAAGAGTGATTTAAACACTGTTGCCGTCTGCTAATGTCCTTTGTTTCACATGGAGAAAAAGAGAGGAATTTGTCCGTTAGAAAGCTTTAATCCCATCTGTTTACATAGGGGTCATTATAAACAATCTGTCCCTATATAAAACTAAACTGTGTCTGTGGATGAAGGGCAGGTTGGATAACAAAGAGAAGTAGCCTGTACTGTAGCCTACATGTATAAATTATAATTTGAGTGATGTGTTATGTTGAAGTGGAGTCAGTGCCTTCGTACCAAACGGCACTCTATTCCCTTTATAGTACACCCGTTTTAACCAGGACCCATATGGCTATGGTAAAAAGTAGTGCACTATATATCGAATAGGGTGACATTTGGGACTTACTCAGTGATATCCTACAGGCAATGTACAAGCATCTAAAGGTAATCTAGATTCTAGAGGAGCCGATCAGGATCTGACTTCATCTTCTCCTTGCTAAAATAAGATTGTCTTGCTGCGTCGCCACGGGCCTGCTCCTTCCTGCTCATATACTCAATCTAATTTGCTAACAGAAGCTGGAAGTGAATTGAATTTCCGGCCCTATATTTGAATTGTGTCAGATATTATGCCTCAACATATTCTTCAAATGGCAGATAACTCAATCTCTGCTTGTCATCTCACGTTACCATGTGACGCTGTGACAAATATCAAACCTTATTTATCACTTCACAGGATATGAGGCTGCTGCCCTGACACCAACCTAATGTAAAAATGTCTATCTGTCTGGGGATGGAGGGTAGAGTGAGGGAAGGGGTTTTGAGGGGTAATAAAGTAGAGACATGGCTGGATGAAAAGTGTAGACTGTCTAGAGTTGTCAGACAGAAGGGATGAGGCCAGAGGAGGGATGAGGGCCAGGTAATCTCTGGGTGTTTCTCAAATGGCACCTTATGGGCCCTGGTCAAAAGTAGTGCACTGTACAGGGAATAGGGTGCCATTTGAGATGCAACCTCCCTCTCTACTGGTGACATTGCATATCTATCCGTCTCCTCCAGTTGATCTAGCAGGTCAAGGAGCCTCTAGCAGAGGACTACAGGATATCTAACAGCTGCTTGAGGAGGGCTGCTGCCCCAAGATAAGAAACCCATCACTCCTCACATGTACAAGCTACTAACAGAAGTGGAAGAAGGGTCTGTGTGTGTGTGTGTGTGTGTGTGTGTGTGTGTGTGTGTGTGTGTGTGTGTGTGTGTGTGTGTGTGTGTGTGTGTGTGTGTGTGTGTGTGTGTGTGTGTGTGTGTGTGTGTGTGTGTGTGTGTGTGTGTGTGTGTGTGTGTGTGTGTGTGTACTTGGGTAAGACACTTCCAATATGACTAGCAACATTGTGTCATCCCACTCCCTAACTTTTCTTGATGATAATTAAAGAAAGTGAGAAAGAGAGAGAGAGAGAGAGAGAGGAAGAGAGTGCGAAAGAGAGAGAGAGCAGCTCTACCTGCTGTCTAAAAGAGGCATGACATTCCTCTGAACAGAGCATCTCCCTGAGTTCAGAAAACTCCTCTCTCCTTTCCTTCTCAGGCTTCCTTCCATTTAATAAAGAATGCAATAGACACAGAAAGTGGCATTACTAAAGACTGACTGTGCCCCAAACAGAACCCTATTCCCTATATGGTGCACTACGTTTGACCAGAGACTATAGGGTCCTGATAAAAAGTAGCGCACTATAAAGAAAATAGGGTGCCATTTGGCATGCAGATACTGTCTAATTAGTGCAGACGACCTCTAATTCCTACAGAAATCAATAATGAGAGTGTTGGTGTTCTGATGCTTTGTAGTGAGAACAGGCAGTGTGTTTGATATGTGGGGTAAGTACCGTCTCTGGGGTAGACTCATTACACTGTTGGACGGGCTTAAAGTTAATAAAGGCCAGATATGAACGTAGCTGGCGTATCATTTAGTCTGCTTATTAATATTGCTAGCAGGCTGGTTATTATAATCCCTTAGAGTGGCCTAATGATAGGACCATAATCCTCCTGGAGAGACACAGGGACTACAGGAGTACTGAGCTGCTGCTAATCCAGCGCTATTCTCTCACAGACCCGGGATGGCTCCCAAATGCCACTCTATTTCTATGGGCCCTGGTCAAAATTAGTGCACTATGTAGGGAACAGGGTGTCATTTGGGATGCACAACTGAAGTCAGTCACTCCAGAGCAAGGACTGGCGAGGCTGCTGTAGTCAGTTGACTAGGCTAGATAAGATACTGTACCTCAAACTCAGCATGTTTATGGACGTCTTCTGCTCTCTGTCTGTTGAGGATGAACTCTGCCTCGTTGGCAACACGCACAATGTGGTCCTTCATAGCATGACACAGCAATCTGGAACAGATACAGAATTCTAGACAGTCAGTCAGTCAACACAATGATGTGGTCCTTCCTAGCATGACACAACAACCTGGAACACACAGAAATATAGACAGACACACAAACCCCTCCCATCTGACCCTCCAACCTCATCTCCATCTCCCTGTCGTCTCTGGCCCTGATCTCCTCCCATGACTGACTCCTCAGCCTCCCTGGTGTACACTCTACCTGCTTCTACCCACGCTTCAATCTTTTTAATAATTGAAAATGGCCAGGCTACTATGTGGAGAGTTTATGCCATTTTACACCAAATTAGGTCTGCTTTGTTTCAATTACAAGGCTTCTGATACCCTCTTTCTGCATCACAAATGGCAACCTATTTCCATTATAGAGCCCTGGTCAAATGTAGTGTACTAGTGTACTATGCTATTTGGGAAGCATCCTCTGTCTCAGGGAGAGGCCTCAGAACTGCATTCATCATACTAGTGTCAACAAACTTTAAACTACAACTACACTCTGAGTTCTGAATAATTCTTTATCTCCTCTTATTTAGACGTTAGTGTTCTAAACTAGGATTGTAGTTATTTGGTTAGCTGGTTAGTTTAGCGAGTTGGTTAGCTGATAGGTTAGAGAGCTCTACAGGACAGGTTGGTTAGCTGGTTGATTATAGTTCAGAGGACTGCAGCAGGTTGGTTAGCTGGTTGATTATAGTTCAGAGGACTGCAGCAGGTTGGTTAGCTGGTTGATTATAGTTCAGAGGACTGCAGCAGGTTGGTTAGCTGGTTGATTATAGTTCAGAGGACTGCAGCAGGTTGGTTAGCTGGTTGATTATAGTTCAGAGGACTGCAGCAGGCTGGTTAGCTGGTTGATTATAGTTCAGAGGACTGCAGCAGGCTGGTTAGCTGGTTGATTATAGTTCAGAGGACTGCAGCAGGTTGGTTAGCTGGTTGATTATAGTTCAGAGGACTGCAGCAGGCTGGTTAGCTGGTTGATTATAGTTCAGAGGACTGCAGCAGGCTGGTTAGCTGGTTGATTATACTTCAGAGGACTGCAGCAGGTTGGTTAGCTGGTTGATTATAGTTCAGAGGACTGCAGCAGGTTGGTTAGCTGGTTGATTATAGTTCAGAGGACTGCAGCAGGTTGGGTAGCTGGTTGATTATAGTTCAGAGGACTGCAGCAGGTTGGTTAGCTGGTTGATTATAGTTCAGAGGACTGCAGCAGGTTGGTTAGCTGGTTGATTATAGTTCAGAGGACTGCAGCAGGTTGGTTAGCTGGTTGATTATAGTTCAGAGGACTGCAGCAGGTTGGTTAGCTGGTTGATTATAGTTCAGAGGACTGCAGCAGGTTGGTTAGCTGGTTGATTATAGTTCAGAGGACTGCAGCAGGTTGGTTAGCTGGTTGATTATAGTTCAGAGGACTGCAGCAGGCTGGTTAGCTGGTTGATTATAGTTCAGAGGACTGCAGCAGGCTGGTTAGCTGGTTGATTATAGTTCAGAGGACTGCAGCAGGTTGGTTAGCTGGTTGATTATAGTTCAGAGGACTGCAGCAGGCTGGTTAGCTGGTTGATTATAGTTCAGAGGACTGCAGCAGGCTGGTTAGCTGGTTGATTATACTTCAGAGGACTGCAGCAGGTTGGTTAGCTGGTTGATTATAGTTCAGAGGACTGCAGCAGGTTGGTTAGCTGGTTGATTATAGTTCAGAGGACTGCAGCAGGTTGGTTAGCTGGTTGATTATAGTTCAGAGGACTGCAGCAGGTTGGTTAGCTGGTTGATTATAGTTCAGAGGACTGCAGCAGGTTGGTTAGCTGGTTGATTATAGTTCAGAGGACTGCAGCAGGTTGGTTAGCTGGTTGATTATAGTTCAGAGGACTGCAGCAGGTTGGTTAGCTGGTTGATTATAGTTCAGAGGACTGCAGCAGGCTGGTTAGCTGGTTGATTATAGTTCAGAGGACTGCAGCAGGTTGGTTAGCTGGTTGATTATAGTTCAGAGGACTGCAGCAGGTTGGTTAGCTGGTTGATTATAGTTCAGAGGACTGCAGCAGGTTGGTTAGCTGGTTGATTATAGTTCAGAGGACTGCAGCAGGCTGGTTAGCTGGTTGATTATAGTTCAGAGGACTGCAGCAGGTTGGTTAGCTGGTTGATTATAGTTCAGAGGACTGCAGCAGGTTGGTTAGCTGGTTGATTATAGTTCAGAGGACTGCAGCAGGTTGGTTAGCTGGTTGATTATAGTTCAGAGGACTGCAGCAGGTTGGTTAGCTGGTTGATTATAGTTCAGAGGACTGCAGCAGGTTGGTTAGCTGGTTGATTATAGTTCAGAGGACTGCAGCAGGTTGGTTAGCTGGTTGATTATAGTTCAGAGGACTGCAGCAGGTTGGTTAGCTGGTTGATTATAGTTCAGAGGACTGCAGCAGGTTGGTTAGCTGGTTGATTATAGTTCAGAGGACTGCAGCAGGTTGGTTAGCTGGTTGATTATAGTTCAGAGGACTGCAGCTGGCTGGTATGCTGGTTGATTATAGTTCAGAGGACTGCAGCAGGTTGGTTAGCTGGTTGATTATAGTTCAGAGGACTGCAGCAGGTTGGTTAGCTGGTTGATTATAGTTCAGAGGACTGCAGCAGGTTGGTTAGCTGGTTGATTATAGTTCAGAGGACTGCAGCAGGCTGGTTAGCTGGTTGATTATAGTTCAGAGGACTGCAGCAGGTTGGTTAGCTGGTTGATTATAGTTCAGAGGACTGCAGCAGGTTGGTTAGCTGGTTGATTATAGTTCAGAGGACTGCAGCAGGTTGGTTAGCTGGTTGATTATAGTTCAGAGGACTGCAGCAGGTTGGTTAGCTGGTTGATTATAGTTCAGAGGACTGCAGCAGGTTGGTTAGCTGGTTGATTATAGTTCAGAGGACTGCAGCAGGTTGGTTAGCTGGTTGATTATAGTTCAGAGGACTGCAGCAGGTTGGTTAGCTGGTTGATTATAGTTCAGAGGACTGCAGCAGGTTGGTTAGCTGGTTGATTATAGTTCAGAGGACTGCAGCAGGTTGGTTAGCTGGTTGATTATAGTTCAGAGGACTGCAGCTGGCTGGTATGCTGGTTGTTTAGAGAAGGCAGGTCTCCGTCCCAAATGGCACCCTATTCCCTATATAGTGCACTACTCGTGCTGAGCGATTAACTGGAATTTCTGTTATTAAACAACTAATTGACTGACATTGGTTCAATTATTTTAATTTCATTTCGTTCTGCTTCTTTCTGTGAGCTCAATGAGCACATTGCACAAATTCTCTAGAGGTAAATCAGATCGAGCTCGAACTGTGCGATGTAGTAGGGAGTTGTTGTTACCAACAGGCCAATATTCTACATAGTTCAGCACAGAAAACGTGATAATCAACTACAACGACCATAATCCATTGCGTGCCTATGTGTCCGGTCTGTGTGTTTATTTTAAGCCTGCTACGTTAGGTTAGTGTGGGCAGACATGGATAGGGAGAGAATAGACAGAAGAATGCACGATCGAGAAGGATTAGAGAGCAGTTGCTTCCTGAAAATACACAATCTAAGTGAATTGGTATTCAGTGAGTTGGTATTCAGCAGTCATAAAAGTATGCCTTATTTACTTTGAACAAACTAAAATTGCGATTTTGTCAGACAGCATAGACAGCAGCTGATTATGACTTGGAATGAAATAATAAAGTAATCAAATAAAACAAATGTAAAATACACAACAACTGAAATATGTTATTAAAGTAAATGATTTGAATAAATTATTATTAAGTGATAAGGAGTAATGTGCAGTCACTCACCATCATGGGACTTTTATTAATAGTTTTATTCTGTGTTGTTACAGCATTCAACCCACATAGCGCATTGTGCATGTTCTTTATTTATTTATTGAAACCAAATTAAAAATAGTTTAATAATCGAACCAAAACAACCTCAAAAAGAACTATTGGCTCAGCACTACACACCACATAGGTAATAGGGTGCCATTTGGGACGCAACTCAGATGCAGGAGAAATCAGATCTGCCAGCAGCACCCTGGACAGCGCCACGTGACAGAGCAGTAGAGTGATAGAGTAGCCGTGCAGCAGAGTGGCAGAGTGGCCCCCACTGAGTAAGGCTCTTTATCCAGGACGGACAGGAGGTGCCTGGGAAGGCTAAGACTATGCTGGGTTGGGAACAGTGAGGTTGCACTGGGGTATAGGGCTGGACCTGAGGCTGGGGTATAAGGCTGAGGCTGGACAGTTTGGATGTAAGAGGGTTACACAGATGGGTCACCAGATGGAGTTGGAGGCTGATCTGTTCTATAACACCCTGCCTGATCTGAGCCTGCTACACTCACAGAGAGGGGTGGGGAATACACAGATAGAGGGGATACACTATCGTGTTGATATCGTGTTGATATTGTTACATCACTCTGTCACACCAATCTTATTTACCTTAACCCCTATAGAGCACAAAAAGTCTAACACGCTACAGTACAGCACCCCACGCTCTAGGGGCCAGCAGCTTACTGCTAATCTATTGCTGCCACTGGACCTAACAACCTGTTCAGAGCTGGTGTGTGTGTGTGTATCAGAAATCCACAAAAGTCCCCACAAGGATAGTACAACAAGGAACATTCTCCCTCGTGAGGACATGTCCCATGTCCCCACGAGGACAAAGGCTATTTTAAGCTTAGGGGTTAGGGTTACAATTAGGGTTAGGTGTTAGGTTTAGGAGTAAGATTTATGTTCAGGGTTAGGGTTAGGGAAAATAGGATCTAGAATGGAAATACATTTTAGGACCCCACAAGGATAGGAAAACATATGGTGTGTGTGTGTGTGTCTGAATATGATACATACCTTCCCTCGTTGATGAGCTCGATGAAGGCGAGGCCGGCATTTTTCTGGATCGAGTTCTGCCACTCCTGAGACAGAAGGAAGAGAAGAAGAGGAGAGGAAGATAGAAAGAGGAGCGGAGAGGAGGAACGTTGGATAGTTAGTTGTTTATACTGGCTCATTGGCTGTACGTCAGACAAAGCCTTCCACAAGGTTAAATGGGGTTACCTTTTCAAGATGCTGGAGAGATTCAGTTTTGTCAAAAACTTTTTGACTTGGATTAGAATACTATATTACTCTCTGATAGCTTGTGTGTGTACTAACAACACCTACTTCAAATACTTACCCCTCTGCCACAGAATGAGACAGGGCTGTCTGCAGTCGCTTTTGCTATTCAAACACGGTCTGTAAACAGTTCAAGACGTAAAAGCCCAGAGCTCATTACATTCTAATCAGCGCTACTAGGCGATGGCTATAAAAACATATCAATGGGCTAATTTTCAATCAAAATCACATGGAGGCAATAAAGTAACAATAACGTAGTAATAAAACAACAATTATGGAACACTTTGCCACGAAAGCTTCACAAACCAGAAAAACATTTCCAAAACGAAAAAACCTGTACAATAAAATCAGCCCCTTTAATGCAATAAAAAGCTACAGAGTCTCTGAGAAACACATGGATCTCTCTGCATGGCCAGTCTCCGTTGCAATGCAAATGGACATCGCACATTTGATTTTTTCTAATTGAAGTAACGAAACAAAGAAGGCATTAAGGTCATTGAATCCTTTCAAAGAGATGCGCTGGCTATAAAAAGCTGAATCTCTGCCCTGCATGTGTGAGTGTGCCTGCTCTCTTCGGATGCGTCCCAAATGGCAACATATGCACTACTTTTGAGGAGAGCCCTATGTGCCCTGGTCAAAAGTAGTGCACTAAATAGGGAATAGGGTGGCATTCGGGACGAGATCTTCCTCTGTGAACAGATCGGTAAACACAGGAGAGATGTAATCGGGGATGAAACTGTATCCTCTGCCTGTATCCTACAGCCATTTCCTCCGTCCGCACACTGACAGATGACTGAGGAGAGGGGAGCCATCTACTGCAGTGTGGAGCCGGAGCCTAGAGCGGCTACGGCCCCGAGGCCATGGCACCCCCCACCCTCTCCCCAGCACCATCACTACCCTGTCTGGGAATGTTTAAAAAGCCGTTTGGGAGCGGAGGAGAGGAGAGGGCCTTGCACTGTGGGAACCTGGGCTCTCTGCTCATTCACTGAGGAGCAAATGGAAGGGAAAACACAGGAGGCCACAGTTCAAAATACAAAGAGAAAAAAAGAGAAGCAATATAAAAAGGGAAAAGGTTCCCAGTTTTCAATGCTAGCCAAGTGTCAGGTATAAAACCAACTGAATCTCATGCATAGAAGAGGCTAACAAATGTGATTCTGCATCTCAGAAACAGTAAACAAATCTCTGTAGTTCCACAAGGCCTTTTGCAACAGAGGGTGAGGCTCTTTAGTTATGTGTAGCAGGAAAGCAAACATATTGTTTGCGATGCAAAATTCAAAGGATTTCAGGATAAACATTTGTGAATGCAGATTGCCATTGGCTAAATAGTGTATGGTAGCATGTTAGTGCCATAGTTCCTGTAGTGTGGGACAGACTGCACCAGGCTAGAGAACACAGTTCCACCTCACATTACGTTACGTTACGTTAAGTGAGAGAGACGGTGCTGATATGCTGGGCATCTGGTCTCCACATGTTTTCTCCTGACCTCTATCTCTCTCTCTCTGCTACATCATCCGCTGTTACTGATTTGAACAGGGCTCATGTTCGGCCCGTCTTCTGAGGATCTGCTCGTACTGCACTCACGTGACAAAAATATATACGGAAATCAAAGCAGATGTGTCTCATGCAGCGCCAGGAAAGGGACATCAGGTAGGAGGGGGAAAACTCTGAACCGATGGGATCTTCTATCTTGTCTAACTGAGTTACAGTACAGTAAACTCTCTAGTTACCGTTACAGTGGGATGGAGCTTCAGATGTTTTCTTCCCCTGAGTTTTTATCTTCTTCTGCGCAGCAGGACTCCAAAGGGGCTGGGCTGTGACTGCAGAGATTTGGGGAAAGCCCATTATTGACTGTTTGAAGGGAATTAGGCCTGACATGCTTCTCCAGGAGGAAGTAACATGATCCTTCATGTAGAGGCAGAGAAACAGAACCCAGAACCTCTGGTTATGTGCTGACCTGCAGAACCTATGTCTATGTGCTGACCCGCAGAACCTATGTCTATGTGCTGACCCGCAGAACCTCTGGTTATGGTCTGACCTGCAGAACCTCTGGTTATGGTCTGACCCGCAGAACCTCTCTCTATGGGCTGACCTGCAGAACCTTTGGTTATAGGCTGACCCGCAGAACCTCTGTCTATGGGCTGACCTGCAGAACCTCTGGTTATGGGCTGACCCGCAGAACCTCTGTCTATGGGCTGACATGCAGAACCTCTGGTTATGGGCTGACCCGCAGAACCTCTGTCTATGGGCTGACCTGCAGAACCTCTGTCTATGGGCTGACCTGCAGAACCTCTGGTTATGGTCTGACCCACAGAACCTCTCTCTATGGGCTGACCTGCAGAACCTTTGGTTATAGGCTGACCCGCAGAACCTCTGGTTATGGGCTGACCTGCAGAACCTCTGGTTATGGGCTGACCTGCAGAACCTCTGGTTATGGGCTGACCTGCAACAGAACCCAGAATATTTAGCTATGGGCTGACCTGCAGCCAGGGTAATAGGCATGGCTCAAGATCTCAGATAAGAAAAGCTGACAATCTGTGGTGTCTGGGAGTGTTTCACCTATGAAGATTATCCTATTGGTTCAGGGTTCCTGAATTTCATCATTTTAAATTGTTTGTTACACACAAGCCTCTAGTTCATCTGCAGCCGTCCATACTCCCAAACGTCAGTAGGCGTCAGGCAGACAGCAGTATTGTGGCATCTCAATCCAGGCTGAAGTCTTTTATCTGCTATGCTCTCCACATCTGGAGGCTCTCTGTCAGTAAATCTCCCAGGCTCTACTGCAGATCATCTGTGTGTTTAAGCTGTTACAAGAAACAGAGATGTTTGACCTTCTCATTCACCAAGCCGTCTGTGAAGAGATACACAGAGTGTGCTGCCCATCCAAGCCCCATACAACCCCAGCCCCATACAACCGTGTCCTACCCCCATTTAGTACCAGTCTCCACCCCAGCCCCATACAGCTGTGTCCTAGCCCAATACAGGAAAGTCACTACTGATGGAATCAGATCAGGATTAACAAGTTCTACTGTGCCCTTCCCTGCCAGTGCTGCTAGATAAAGCTAGCTGTGGTTCCAACTCAGGCCAAGCAGATCCACTTTCAGCCTTGCTGACGGGTCAATATTTCAGGCTGGGTTTCATCCCAGGAGTCCCTAATGGCAGGAACTATTGGAGCCGCAGTAATACTATCTGTGTCAGGGGTGGGGGGAATGGGGGGGGGGGGGGGGGGTGACTGTGAGGGGGGTATACGGCTCGCTGACACTCCCAGCCCTCAGTAAATCCAGGAGCTAGGAAGAGAAGGTAGACATCCCAGAGCCACAGTGCTAGGTTAGCCTCCAGACAGACAGACAGAAGAGAGAGCAAGACACAGGGAACATGCCCTCAGAAACTTCAAAAGAACAGCAGTAACAGCGTGATTCACTACTGCAAGGCTCTGGCAGTTGTGTGAATAGAGAGAGAGGAATGCTCCTTAATCTCAGCCTTCTAATAACAGATGCATGGGTATGTATGGGATCTGACGGGCTGACAGGCTGACCTACAGAACCTCTGTCTATGGGCTGACCTGCAGAACCTCTGTCTATGGGCTGACCTGCAGAACCTCTGTCTATGGGCTGACCTGCAGAACCTCTGGTTATGGTCTGACCTGCAACAGAACCCAGAATATTTAGCTATGGGCTGACCTGCAGCCAGGGTAATGGGCGTGGCTCAGGAGCTCAGATAAGAAAAGCTGACAATCTGTGGTGTCTGGGAGTGTTTCACCTATGAAGATTATCCTATTGGTTCAGGGTTCCTGAATTTCATCATTTTAAATAGTTTGTTACACACAAGCTCTGGGCACCGCACCTCCTACTGCAGCCTCCATCCCTGCAGACTGGATACTTAGCGAGAGAGGCACCACCTAATGTCTTCCTTATGGACTCACTGACTGGCCCTGCAGACAGAAGGTATGTTAACTATCTCCTATTCTGTTCTTACTGCTACATTGGGACTGTGACCCGTTGAGATGTAAGAGACTTAACCAATGGTTTATATATACACTAGATGACTGATAGAGGATGATGTCTTGACACTCCCCCAACGTTGTAAAAATATTTGGGAAGCTATAGAAATGCATTTATTAATGTCTACATTAGTTTTTGCCACATTTATTCTATTTCAGACACCTTAATGCATACTTGTTTTATTATATTATGTGAGCTAAACATATACATGAAAAATATATTTAAAACAAATCCTTAAAGTATATATTTTTTTAGATTACTAATGTTACTGTCTACACTACAAGAAAAACTACTTAAATACATGTAATTTTGTCCTTAAAACATTTATTTGAAATACTGTAGAATTCCATTCACTGCTCCTAATATGGCCGACTGGTATCTTCAAAGCCTCTCAATGGCCAATACTTTGCCTTCAGGAAGTTTTCACACCCCTTTACTTTTTCTACATTTTGTTGTGTTACAGCATGAAGTTAAAATTCATTACATTTAGATTTTGTGTCACTGATCTACACACAATACCCCATAATGTCAAAGTGGAGTTTTATTTGTAGAACATTTTAGAAATTAATAAACACTGTAAATGTAACGGTCATCGTTGCATAAGGAAGGATCGGACCAAAGCGCAGCGTGGTAAGTGTTCATGATATTTATTAACACTGAACACTAGAACAAAACAACAAAGTGAGAAACAAAACCGAAACAGTCCTGTCAGGTGCAGAAAACACTAAACAGAAAATAACTACCCACAAAACACAGGTGGGAAAATGCTACCTAAGTATGGTTCCCAATCAGAGACAACGATAGACAGCTGTCCCTGATTGAGAACCATTCCCGGCCAAAACAAAGAAATACAACACATAGAAAAATGAACATAGAATGCCCACCCAAATTACACCCTGACCCAAACCAAAATAGAGACATAAAAAGCTCTCTAAGGTCAGGGCGTGACAGTAAAGCATAAATGTCTTGAGTCAAAAAGTATTCAATACCGTTATTATGGCAAGCCAAAATAAGTTCAGGAGTAAAAATGTGCTGAACAAATCGCATATTAAGTTACATGGACTCATTCCGTGTTCAATAATAGTGATTAACATAATCTCTGTTCTCCACACATACAATTATCTGTAAAGGTCCCTCAGTCGAGTATTGAATTTCAAACACAGATTCTACCACAAAGACCAGGGAGGTTTTTCAAACCTCACAAAGTGCACCGATTGGTAGATGTAAAAATATATAATAATACAAATTTAAAAAAGCAGACCCTGAATATCTTTTTGAGCATGGGGAAGTCATTAATTAGGCTTCTGATGGTGTATCAATACACAGTCACTACAAAGATACAGGCGTTATTCCTAACTCAGTTGCAGGAGAGGAAGGAAACTGGTCAGGGATTTCACCATGAGGCCAATGGTGATTTATAAACAGTTACAGAGTTTAATGGTTGTGATTTGAGAAAACTGAGGATGGAACAACAACATTGTAGTTCCTCCACAATACTAACCTAAATTATAGAGTGAATTGAAGGAAGCCTGTACAGAATAAAAATATAAAACATGCATCCTTAAGTAATATTGCAAAACGTTTTTGCAAAGAAATTAACTATTTGTTCTGAATACAAAGTGTTATGTTTGTGGCAAATCCAACACAACACATTACTGAGTACCACTCTTGCTATTTTCAAGCATGGTGGTGTTTGCATCATGTTATGGGTATGCTTGACATTGGCAAGGACTAGGTAGTTTTTTTAAATAAAAAGAAACGGAATACAGCTATAAGCATAGGCAAAATCCTAGAGGAAAACCTGGTTCAGTTTGCTTTCCAACAGACACTGGGAGACAAATTCACCTTTCAGCAGGACAATAACCTAAAACACAAGGCCAAATCTATACTGGAGCTGCTTACCAAGATGACATTGAGTGGCCTATTTACAATTTTGACTTAAATCGACTTGAAAATCTATGGCAAGACTTGAAAATGTCTGTCTAGCAATGATCAAAAACCAACTTGATAGAGATTGAAGAATTTAAAAAAGAATAACGGGCAAATATTGTACCATCCAGGTGTGCAAAGGTCTTAGACTTACCCCAAAAGACTCACAGCTGTAAATGCTGCAAAAGGTGCTTCTAAAAATTATTGATTCAGGGGTTATGAATACTTATGTAAATGAAAATTTCATGTTTTTTCTCACTTTGTCATTATGGGGTATTGTCTGTAGATGGGTGAGAAAAATAATCAATTTAATGCATTTTAAATTCAGGTTAGAACAAAACAAAATGTGGAATAAGTCAAGGGATATGCATACTTTCTGAAGACACTGTACATCATTGGGCTTAACTAGAGGAGGTGATCAGTCCCACATGAGGTGGAGCTGATCCACTATGGAGATAAGGAGACAGGGAGGAGATATGAGGACAGGGAGGAGATATGAGGACAGGGAAGAGATAAGGGGACAGGGAGGAGGTAAGGAGACATGGAGGAGATAAGGGGACAGGGAGGTGGTAAGGGGACAGGGAGGTGGTAAGAGACAGGGAGGAGGTAAGGAGACAGGGAGGAGATAAGGGGACAGGGTGGGGGTGAGAACTTATAATGGTCTGATCACAGAGGGGTGTTCCATCGAATGAGTACCTTTGGGTACTGTAACTTTCTGAATATTTTATACATTTTTTATTTCACCTAATTTTAACATTATCATGAAGAACACATGTTCTATTTAATGAAAACAATGTTTTCCCATCTCAAGAGATTACATTAAAAAAAAATACTATAGTAAGTACCTACAGTTGAAGTCAGAAGTTTACATACACCTTAGCCAAATACATTTAAACTCATTTTTCTCAATTCCTGACATTTAATCCTCATAAGAATTCCCTGTTTTAGGTCAGTTAGGATCACCACTTCATTTTAAGAATGTGAAATGTCAGAAAAATAGTAGAGAGAATGAATTATATCAGCTTTTATATCTTTCATCACATTCCCAGTGGGTCAAAAGTTTACATACACTCAATTAGTAATTGGTAGCATTGCCTTTAAATTGTTTAACTTGAGTCAAACGTTTCGGGTAGCCTTCCACAAACTTCCCACAATAAGTTGGGTGAATTTGGGCCCATTCCTCCTGACAAAGCTGGTGTAACTGAGTCAGGTTTGTAGGCCTCCTTGCTCACACATGCTTTTTCAGTTCTGCACACACATTTTATATGGGATTGAGGTCAGGGCTTTGTGATGGCCACTCCAAAACCTTAACTTTGTTGCCCTTAAGCCATTTTGCCACAACTTTGGAAGTATGCTTGAGGTCATTGTCCATTTGGAAGACCCATATGCGACCAAGCTTTAACTTCCTGACTGATGTCTTGAGATGTTGCTTCAATATATCCACATAATTTTCTATGCTCATGATGCCATCTATTTTGTGAGGTGCACCAGTCCCTCCTGCAGCAAAGCATCCCCACAACATGATGCTGCCACCCCAGTGCTTCACTGTTGGGATGATGTTCTTCGGCTTGCAAGCGTCCCCCTTTTCCTCCAAACATAACGATGGTCATTATGTTTCATCAGACCAGAGGACATTTCTCCAAAAAGTACGATCTTTATCCCCATGTGCAGTTGCAAACCGTAGTCTGGCTTTTTATGGTGGTTTTGGAGCAGTGGCTTCTTCCTTGCTGAGCGGCCTTTCAGGTTATGTCGATAAAGGACTCATTTTACTGTGGATATAGATACCTGTTTCCTCCAGCATCTTCACAAGGTCCTTTGCTGTTGTTCTGGGATTGATTGGCACTTTTCGCAAAGTACGTTCATCTCAAGGAGACAGAAAGCGTCTCCTTCCTGAGCAGTATGACGGCTGCGTGGTCCCATGGTGTTTATACTTTAGTACTATTGTTTGTACAGATGAACGTGGTACCTTCAGGCCTTTGGAAATTGTTCCCAAGGATGAATCAGACTTGTGGAGGTCTACAATTGTTTTTCTGAGGTCTTAGCTGATTTATTTTGATTTTCCCATGATGTCAAGTAAAGAGGCACTGAGTTTGAAGGTAGGCCTTGAAATATATCCAAAAGGGCACCTCCAATTGACTCAAATGATGTCAATTAGCCTATCAGAAGCTTCTAAAGCCATGACATAATTTTCTGGAATTGTCCAAGCTGTTTGAAGGCACAGTCAACTTAGTGTATGTAAACTTCTGACCCACTGGAATTGTAATACAGTGAATGTTAAGTGAAATAATCTGTCTGTAAACATTTGTTGGAAAAATTACTTGTGTTATGCACAAAGTAGATGTCCTAACCGACTTGCCAAAACTATAGTTTGTTCAAGAAATTTGTGGAGTGGTTGAAAAACAAGTTTTAATGACTCCAACCTAAGTATATGTAAACTTCCGACTTCAACTGTATTTAGTCCCAAATAAAGTAACAGGGTTGACCGTCACAGGGCTGACGATTTCATCTTAAATCAGCCATAAATCCCCTTGTGACAGGGGGAATTGTTGTGTGCAACACGAAGGGGAAATTGAATGCAAGCTTCACAATGTTCTTTTAATTGTTAAAATATTTGTAGCCTGTCATCTATGGTTAGCAGGGTTGACGTGGTATGCTCAACCTACTCAGATATTTGTTTATCACTAATCAAATAAATCATAATCTTCAGAAATTAATTTATCAAAGCAACAAAATAACTAGGGCTTTAGAATGATGTGAAAACGTTGAGAAATATTGGGGTTCAGTGGGTTAAAATCTTTAGAATTTTGGCACTTTAACAAGTCTTTATTCATATAAAAAAACTGATTTATTGAGTTTTCAATGTGGTCTATATTAAAGGGTACTTCATTCCTAAATGGAATATTAGTGCAAAAACTCTATTTAAAATATCAAAGGGATGCAAAAGGGACTCCTTTCGTGGAACGACCCAGAGAACTAGAGCTGGAAGCAACCTCATCTTTAGAGTCCATCAAAGGGAGGAGAGGAGGCGAGAGGGAGAGGAAGAAAAGAGTGAGGAAGAGGTAGAGA
This sequence comes from Salvelinus alpinus, assembly GCF_045679555.1. Taxonomy (NCBI): domain Eukaryota; kingdom Metazoa; phylum Chordata; class Actinopteri; order Salmoniformes; family Salmonidae; genus Salvelinus; species Salvelinus alpinus. The sequence goes on from NC_092106.1 coordinate 17,388,721, forward strand.
CGAGAGAACAGAGGCAGTGGAGTGAAGAGAGGGATGTGGGAGGAAGGAAGAAGCAGAGAGGGAGAGAATAGGAGGGATATGTGAGGAGAAAGAGAGAATCTCACCTGAGAGCAGAGCAGCATGACTAGTTCTACTACGGACGTGCTGGACTTCATACACACCAAACCTGGTGGAGCAGACAGGACAGGACAGGACGAGACAGAGGGTTAGAAGCAGAGTTGTCATACAACACACAGGACAGTTTGACTTGGCTCAACAGTTCCTAGCGCCTTCATATAAGTCCCTGCGAAACCTCTCCATTGACAGGTGAGAGGGGCTAACATTGTACTCATTACCAGAGAAGAAGACACTCTGGAGGAGTCATTATAGGCTGGTGGGGCCAGGGCCCGTTGGCATGGTTGCATGAAGATGTCAGTCAGTGTGATTGACAGCATGAGTCAACAACCAGAGATGAAATGTCAACATGTTTATAAACACACAGACAGAGACCATCTCATGCATGTCAAACATCTCTTCCGTTTTACCGTTGATGCAAAGAAAGAGCTTGCCAGGATTGGAAATGGGAAATGACCTTACATGTTACAATAATAAAACAATATCGCTGCCTACAAACCACTGAGATAGAGACAAAGTGACAAAGTGTGTGTAACAAATGGCACCCTATTCCCTCTATATTGAATGCATGTTGACAAGAGCCCTATGGAGTGCACTAGATAGGAAATAGGGTGCTATTTGGGATGGAGCCAAAGTGTACTGTTGTATAATGTGAATCTTGCACAGCACTGAAACAGTCTGAGCCTCTAAGACTGTTGTAAACAGGGGATGTGACCTGACCCTCTCTAGTTCACAGACAGCTACAGATGACCTATTACACACACACACACACACACACACACACACACACACACACACACACACAGCTACATTCCACCACAGCTGACCTCTTGTGACTGCAATGACCAGTTCTCCCATCACTCTGCTCTCTCTGACACAGGGGGTCAGGTGGTAGGGTGACCCTGGCCCCTAGCGACCCCGACCATACTCTGGTATGCTGGCCTAATGACCATGGACCCTGGCCGTACAGTGGTACACAAACTATATGTGTTCTATTTAAACAGGCTCTGCCCCTCTGACCATGCCTTTCCTGTGAGCAGGGCAGAGTTAAATCACTGGGGTGAATGTGGCATTGTGGAGCAGTGTGCTGGTAAGGAGAGGAAGGAGTGGAAAGGCAGAGAGAGGAGAGGTAGGAAGGGGGAAGGAGAGGAGAGAGGGAAGGGGGAAGGAGAGGAGAGAGGGAAGGGGGAAGGAGAGGAGAGAGGGAAGGGGGAAGGAGAGGAGAGAGGGAAGGGGGAAGGAGAGGAGAGAGGGAAGGGGGAAGGAGAGGAGAGAGGGAAGGGGGAAGGAGAGGAGAGAGGGAAGGGAGAAGGAGAGGAGAGAGGGAAGGCCATCACAACGACAGCTTTGTTCGCCCTGGGGCCTCCCTCTCAACTCCAAGTGTATCATGGGCCAGGGGCCAGGCCAGGATGGCTGGGCATGATTACCACACTGACAACATGTCTAGAGAGGGGGAGAGGGGAGGTGATGAGAAGAAGAGGAGAGGAGAGGGGGGTGGATGGGTGTGTGAGGGGGAACTTGGGGCGTGACCCCGGTTAATTTGAGTGATGTATGGCTGGTAATTACTACTAAATGGAGAGACTTTCCACCAGGGCCCTGATTCAGGAAAAACAGCCACTTTTCCTTGGTAAAAGTCTGGGCAAACCATCTCAAAGTAGGAGTGCTGATCTAGGATCAGGTCTCTACTGTCCATGTAATATTATTCATAATGAACTATAAGGTAAAACTGATCCTAGACTTGATCCCAGCATTTGTACTATGGGATGCTTTATGAATACTGGCTCTATTGTGTTGGTGAAGTGTGTTGTGTTTGCCTGGTTTGTCCACAGTCGGTGCTCAACATGTCAGGTGTGTGTGTGTGTGTGTGTGTGTGTCTGTCAACATGGCCAGCCTTCTGACAGAGAGGCAGAGTGAAGGGATCAGACAACATTCACACCTTTCAACTCTCCATTAATTGTTTATCCTGTGTGTGTGTGTGTGTGTGTGTGTGTGTGTGTGTGTGTGTGTGTGTGTGTGTGTGTGTGTGTGTGTGTGTGTGTGTGTGTGTGTGTGTGTGTGTGTGTGTGTGTGTGTGTGTGTGTGTGTGCGTGTGTGTGTGTGTGTGTGTGTGTGTGTGTGTGTGCGTGTGTGTGTGCGTGTGTGTGTGTGTGCGTGCCTGTGTGAGTGCATGTGTGAGTGCATGTGTGTGTGTGTGCGTGGTAGCCCTCTCGGGCTACATTACTAGACATCCAGTAGTGACACAGCAGCCAGTGGACAGACAGAGGGACAGGAGAGGACAGACATACTGAGGGATAGATGGAGGGACACACAGAGACACTATACAACACCTATACCTTCTATGAGCAGCTCCTGACCATGGCTTCCCAACAGGGTCCTAGAGAGGAACGGCGCAAAGTCCACAAAGATCTCCCTGAGCAGGGGGGCCACCTTCTCCAGCGCACGCTCCAACTTAGTAGTGATACTGTGTGACAACAGAGCAGGGAGAGAGAGAGAGAGAGAGAGAGAGAGAGAGAGAGAGAGAGAGAGAGAGAGAGAGAGAGAGAGAGAGAGAGAGAGAGAGAGAGAGAGAGAGGGGTGGGGGTGAAGAGAGAAGACAGAGAACAGGGAAAGAAAGAGGGGCAGTGAGAGGGGGCGTGAAGAGAGAGAGAGAGAGGATGACAGAGTGGAAGAGACAGAGAGGAGAAAGACAACAGCAAACAGATGAGAATAAGGTTGGCTAGGGTTGAGCTGTGAGCAGAGCAGAGTAGAGCCCTCCACCTGGGTTAGTACATGAGAGTTAGAACATCCTTTCAAATCAAATCAAATGCTATTTGTCACATGCGCCAAATACAACAGGTGTAGACCTTACAGTGAAATGCGTACTTACAAGCCCTTAACCAACAATGCAGTTTAAAGAAAATACCCCCCAGAAAGTAAGAGATAAGAATAAGAAATAATTTAAGAGCAGCAGTAAATAACAATAGTGGAGCTAAACTCAGCGAAAAAAGAAATGTCCTCTCACTGTCAACTGCGTTTATAACTTAACATGTGAAAATACTTGTATGAACATAACAAGATTCAACAACTGAAACATAAACTGGACAAGTTCCACAGACATGTGACTAACAGAAACGGAATAATGTGTCCCTGAACAAAGGGGGGGTCAAAATCAAAAGTAACAGTCAGTATCTGGTGTGGCCACCAGCTGCATTAAGTACTGCAATGCATCTCCTCCTCATGGACAGCACCAGATTTTTGACATTTCTTGCTGTGAGATATTACCCCACTCTTAAACCAAGGCACCTGCAAGTTCCCAGACTTTTCTGGGGGGAATGGCCCTAGCCCTCACCCTCCGATCCAACAGGTCCCAGACGTGCTCAATGGGATTGAGATCTGGGCTCTTCGCTGGCCATGGCAGAACACTGACATTCCTGTCTTGCAGGAAATCACACACAGAACGAGCAGTATGGCTGGTGGCATTGTCATGCTGGAGGGTCATGTCAGGATGAGCCTGCAGGAAGGGTACCACATGAGGGAGGAGGATGTCTTCTCTGTAACGCACAGCATTGAGATTGCCTGCAATAACAACTAGCTCAGTCCGATGATGCTGTGACACACCGCCCCAGACCATGACGGACCCTCCACCTCCAAATCGATCCCGCTCCAGAGTACAGGCCTCGGTGTAACGCTCATTCCTTCGACGATAAACGTGAATCCGACCATCACCCCTGGTGAGACAAAACCGCGACTCATCAGTGAAGAGCACTTTTTGCCAGTCCTGTCTGGTCCAGCGACGATGGGTTTGTGCCCATAGGCAACGTTGTTGTCGGTGATGTCTGGTGAGGACCTGCCTTACAACAGGCCTACAAGCCCTCAGTCCAGCCTCTCTCAGCCCATTGCGGACAGTCTGAGCACTGATGGAGGGATTGTGTATTCCTGGTGTAACTCGGGCAGTTATTGTTGCCATCCTGTACCTGTCCCGCAGGTGTGATGTTCGGATGTACCGATCCTGTGCAGGTGTTGTTACATGTGGTCTGCTACTGCGAGGACGATCAGCTGTCCGCCCTGTTTCCCTGTAGCGCTGTCTTAGGCGTCTCACAGTACGGACATTGCAATTTATTGCCCTGGCCACATCTGCAGTCCTAATGCCTCCTTGCAGCATGCGTAAGGCACGTTCACACAGATGAGCAGGGACCCTGGGCATCTTTCTTTTGGTGTTTTTCAGAGTCATTAGAACGGCCTCTTTAGTGTCCTAAGTTTTCATAACTGTGACCTTAATTGCTTACCGTCTGTAAGCTGTTAGTGTCTTAACGACCGTTCCACAGGTGCATGTTCATTAATTGTTTATGGTTCATTGCAGAAGCATGGGAAACAGTGTTAAAACCCTTTACAATGAAGATCTGTGAATTATCTTTGAAAGACAGGGTCCTGAAAAAATGAAATTTATATACATGGGGTACCGGTACAGAGTCAATGTGTGGGGGCACCGGTGTCGAGGCAATTGAGGTAATATAGACATGTAGGTAGTGTTTTTAAAGTGGCTATGCATAGATAATAACAGAGAGTAGCAGCGGAGTAGAAGTGGGGGGGGGGGTGCAATTCAAATAATCTGGTTAGTCATTTGATTAGCTGTTCAGGAATCTTATGGCTTGGGGTTAGAAGCTGTTTAGAGGCCTCTTGGACCTACTGTAGACTCGGCGCTCCGGTACCGCTTGCCGTGGGGTAGCAGAGAGAACAGACTATGACTAGGGTGGCTGGAGTCTTTGGCAATTTTTAGGGCCTTCCTCTGACACCGCCTGGCATAGATATCCTGGATGGCAGGATGCTTGGCCCTGGTGATGTACTGGGCCGTACGCACTATCCTCTGTAGTGCCTTGCGGTCAGAGGCCGAACAGTTGCCATACCAGGCAGTGATGCAACCCGTCAGGATACTCTTGATGGTGCAGCTGTAAAACCTTTTGAGGATCTGAGGACCCATGCAAAATCTTTTCAGTCTCCTGAGGGGGGAAAGGTTTTGTGGTGCCCTCTTCATGACTGTCTTGGTGTGCTTGGACCATGTTAGTTTGTTGGTGATGTGGACACCAAGGAACTTGAAACTCTCAACCTGCTCCACTGCAGCCCCGTCGATGAGAATGGGAGCGTGCTCGGTTCTCCTTTCCCTGTAGTCCACAATCATCTCCTTTGTCTTGATCACGTTGAGGGAGAGGTTGTTGTCCTTGCACCATACGGTCAGGTCCCTGACCACCTCCCTATAGGCTGTCTCATCGTTGTCGGTGATCAGGCCTACCACTGTTGTGTCATCAGCAAACTTAATGATGGTGTTGGAGTTTTGCCTGGCCGTGCAGTCATGAGTGAACAGGGAGTACAGGAGGGGCCTGAGCACGCATCCCTGAGGGGCCCCCGTGTTGAGGATCAGCGTGGCGGATGTGATGTTACCTACCCACACCACCTGGGTCGGCCCGTCAGGAAATCCAGGATCCAGTTGCAGTGGGAGGTGTTTAGTCCCAGGGTCCTTAGCTTAGTGATGAGTATTGAGGGCACAATGGTGTTGAACGCTGAGCTGTAGTCAATGAATTGCATTCTCACATAGGGGATCCTTTTGTCCAGGTGTGAAAGGGCATTGTGGAGTGCAATATAGATTGCATCATCTGTGGATCTGTTGGTGCGGTATGCAAATTGGAGTGGGTCTAGGGTTTGTGGGATAATGGGTTGATGTGAGCCATGACCAGCCTTTCAAAGCATTTCATGGCTACAGATGTGAGTGCTACGGGTCAGTAGTCATTTAGGCAGGTTACCTTAGTGTTCTTGGGCACAGGGACTATGGTGGTCTGCTTGAAACATATAGGTATTACAGACTCAGTCAGGGAGAGGTTGAAAATGTCAGTGAAGAGATTTGCCAGTTGGTCAGCGCATGCTCGGAGTCCTGGTAATCTGTCTAGCCCTACGGATTTGTGAATGTTGACCTGTTTAAAGGGTCTTACTCACATCGGTGGTGGAGAGCGTGATCACACAGTCGTCTGGAACAGCTGATGCTCTCATGCATGTTTCATTGTTACTTGCCTCGAAGCGAGCGTAGAAGTTATTTAGCTTGTCTGGTACCGTAGGCTCGTGTCAGTGGGCAGCTCTCGGCTGTGCTTCCCTTTGTAGTCTGTAATAGTTTGCAAGCCCTGCCACATCCGACGAGCGTTGGAGCCAGTGTAGTACGATTCGATCTTAGTCCTGTATTGACGCGTTGCCTGTTTGATGGTTCGTCGGAGGGCATAGCGGGATTTCTTATAAGCTTCCGGGTTAGAGTCCCGCTCCTTGAAAGCAGCAGCTCTACCCTTTAGCTCAGTGCGAATGTTGCCTGTAATCCATGGCTTCTGGTTGGGGTATGTACGTACAGTCACTGTTGGGACGATGTCATCAATGCACTTATTGATAAAGCCAGTGCCTGATGGTGTACTCCTCAATGCCATCGGAAGAATCCCGGAACATATTCCAGTCTGTGCTAGCAAAACAGTCCTGTAGCTTAGCATCTGCTTCATCTGACCACTTTATTATAGAACGAGTCACTGGTGGTTCCTGCTTTAATTTTAGCTTGTAAGCAGGAATCAGGAGGATAGAATTATGGTCAGATTTGCCAAATGAAGGGCAAGGGAGAGCCCTGTACGCATCTCTGTGTGTGGAGTAAAGGTCATCTATAATTGTTTGGTTGCACATTTAATATGCTGATAGAAATGAAGCAAAACTGATTTAAGTTTCCCTGCATTAAAGTCCCCGGCCACTAGGAGCGCTGCCAAGCAGAACACTGCGTCCAGGGCTCTAAAGTAAACCATTTCATTGGTAGCACTAGTGCTCTTAATTTAGAAAATATATCACAACACTTGGTTGAACTGTTGGAACACAACACTTGGGTAAACTGTTGTAATCATAGAAATACAATGATTATTCTAATTCTATGGTTGGTGTTGTTTGGAATGACAACAAATGAAAAAGCCACGTAGGAGTTATGATAGACTAGGAACCAAAATGTTGGTCAGTGTTTCTCAGGGGACCCTAATCACATTTGAATAGATGTTCCATTTAGACAAACAACATGCTGATCTACACCACCACTGCTAGCAACCTGTATTAGAGCTAACATTTGCTTTGCCCTAGCTAGTGTATTTAGCTAAATGGCGTTTAGCTAGCTAGTTAGCGAGTAGCATTAACGATTAGCATTATATTAGGCACATGCCAGCTTCCTTAGACTAACTAACTCACGTTCTGCAAAGAGCAATATCCACAAACTAATAGTAAAATAGGAAAAATTTGGATTCATATTTAAGAAGCAACGTGGAACGCAGCATCGTTCTTGTTCAGGAAGAATAATGCATGAATTGACAGCATACTGAGAGAATAAATAGAAGAGGAACTGTGTGTGTGGCCCTATAACTGGAAGAAAGCAGCGGCAGGTGGCAGCCTGTCTTGTTTGAGCAGTGTTGAGATGAGTGTTGCAGCTAAATATTGCTAAGTATTGCATTTTTTGGTGGATTTTATTTTAGTTGCACTGGTGTCGGTGTCACCGTTTAGAGCCCAGATAATGTCACACAGCCTAGTAAAAGTTCTTCACGAGTCCAACCAAACCCGAATACACGAGACCCGACCCGGGTCCTGAGCGGGTCCAAAATGTAAACTTTTCCCTCGGGTCTGGGTTGGGTCCAGTTTTATTGTCATCAGGTGTCGGGTCTATGTAATTACAGCTGATAAACCCTAGTGGACACGAATGGACCCGACCATGGCCATAGCATATTTATTTTACTCTAATAAGGTGAATTTATTGACTTATAGAAGGCCTAGCCAACATATGAAGACCTATTTGTTAACCAGAAGAGCAACTTGGTTGATAAACATATTTTTTTGTCACTCAGGTCCAGATCAGGTCTGGTCTAGACCCGGACCCATCAGGGTACAGGTCGGGTTGTCGGGTCAATTCAGGTTCGGGTCCGGGTCCCGCTTTTAAAAAAGGATTGGGTCTGTTCATGTCCGGGTCTGATTGTTCTCGAGTTCGTTCGGGTCCAGGTCCAACTTTTTGGACCCGAGAAGACCTCTACAGCTTAGTGTCTAGTAGTATCTATCTACAGACTGGGAATGAGGGGGCATGCAACCATACAGGAAGCATCTAAAAGCAGAGACATACTGCCTTGAGCCTGTAGCCTGTCCACCAGCATAGAAACATACAGAGACAGACAGACCGACAAAAAGCGCGAGAGAGAGCAAGAGAGACAAAAGAGCGAGAGAGAGAGGCTTGGCCTAGGAGGGAATAGCAGCAGAGTGTGTTCTGCCCCTTGGCCTCCTGGGAAGAATACGAAGGTGAAGGGATGAGTGCATCAGTGAGACAGTGACACCTGTGTGAGTGATGTTAAACAGTGCTTGCCTATGACACTGGCCTGCACCTCTGGGGGCCATCTCTGTCTCTGTCTCTGTGTGGCCCCCCGGCAGGGACCAACTAAAGACTCTCAGATCCTGGTCCACCTCACAGAGCAACGCACTGAAATACACAGAGATTGCAGCAGTCACTAGGAGTGCGTCCCAAATGGCACCCTATTCCTTTTATAGTGCACTCCTTCTGACCAGAGGCCATATGTCTATTGTCTATTCAACAAGCTACATGTCCGTTTGACTGGACTGAAATGAGTTCGGTATGATCACACACATCTCTGCAACCATGTGAGACACACACACACACACACACACACAGCTCTGCAACTTGCCACTTCCATCATTGACTCCACAGTTACGGTAAGTGATGTTGGTTACTGCCATGGCAACTGATTTGCAATTCCTTTAGAGGGGGACAGGAGGGAGAGAGAGTGAGAATGTTTGTGTGAATGTGTGTTTGTTTGTGTGTATGTGTTGAGGCAGTGGGACTGGGAGACAGAGAGAGAGAGGTACTCAGGCTCTCTGCAGCACTAGAGATGTCTGTCACAAACCATTACAGGAGGTGGGGACGAGGAGTCAAGGTCACAACAGCATCCACACACACCTTAACGCTACACACGCACAACATTTTCTCTGAATTACCATTCATACAACACCACAGGCAGTGGTTACATGCTGATAGAGAAAGACATGCACTGTTCTGTGGCTCCAGGTGATATATGGTGAATATGTCTGTAGCACTGAAATGCATAATCCGCCGACTACACACACACACAGTACTGTCACACGCTGACCCTACCTCATGTTTTCCATTGTGTCTTCAGGCATGGGCGCCACCGGCTGGACAGCGGGCAGGTTCTTACTGGTGGCCCCATTGACGAAGGATGAGGAGGAGGTGGAGGAAGAGGAGGCCGAGTCTGTAGCTCCTGCAGGGAACAAACACACCAACCAACGTCACACTGGGAGAAGTATGGGAGCAGAAGTATACAACTCTATTATGTAACCAAGTATACAACTATACACTAACTCCATTATATACCTGAGTTTAGAACACCTACTCTCAAGGGTTTGTCTTTATTTTTACTATTTTCTACATTGTAGAATAATAGTGAAGACATCTAAACTATGAAATAACACATATGAAATCATGTAGTAACCAAAAAAGTGTTCAAACACATTAAGAAGGAAATACATTCCACAAATTAACTTTTAACAAGGCACAACTGTTAATTGAAAGGCATTCCAGGTGACTACCTCATGAAGCTGGTTGAGAGAATGCCAAGAGTGTGCAAAGCTGTCATCAAGGCAAAGGGTGGCTACCTTGAAGAATCTAAAATCTGTTTAACGCTTTTTTGGTTTCTACATGATTCCGTATGTGTTATTTCATAGTTTGATGTCTTCACTATTATTCTACAATGTAGGAAATAGTAAAAATTAAGAAAAACCCTTGAATGATTAGGTGTTCTAAAACTTTTGACAGGTAGTGTATACAGTATACAACTCCATTATATACCCAAGTATACAACTATACTATATACCCAAGTATACAACTATACAGTACAGTATACAACTCAATTATATACCAAACTATAGAAATATACAGTATACTTCATTTTGTACCCAAGAATACAACTATACAACTCCATTATATACCCAGGTATACAACTATACACTATACAACTCCATTATATACCTAAGTATACAACAATACAGTATACACTATACAACTATATTGTATACCCAAGTATACAACTATACAGTATTCAACTCCATTATATACCCAAGTATAGAAATATACAGTATACAACTATGCTGTATATTATCTACCCATGGTCTGTTTCAGTGACAGGGACGACCTATAGGAATGACATCGCCTCGGACCATTGTAAGTATATGAATGTCTAATGTCCAATTCACTATAATTGGTTGTTCTTAAGCGGTGTATCTGTATAATTTCTTGTTAATCATTTAATGAGTTATTATCACTCAGTCCAATATTGGGTTTCATGTTTAATATGATACGATTAAGATGTTTTCCATCCATCATCGTTCCAGGTATCACATGCATGTCCTTGAGTTCATGGGTCACGTTGCCAAAGAACATCTCCAGAACAGAACAGAACTAGTGAAATCGTGGGGTCTGGGGGAATGAGGGAGAGAGAAAAAGAGAGTGGGAGAAATAGGGAGGTTGAGAGAGATAGAGAGGGAGGGGGAGAGGGGGTGAGAGAGAAGGAGGGAGGGGGAGAGAGAGAGGGGGGGAGAAAGAGGGGGTGGGAGAGAAGGATTATAGATGGAAAAATAGGGAGCGAAAGAGAGCGAAGGGGGAGGAGGAGAGACCCTGGGTTTAGCTGAAAGCACACTTTGACTCTGTCACATTTCTCACATTCCTGCTGAGGGGATAGGAACATTTAATAGGTGTTGCAGCTCTAATGATCTCTGTATTAAGTGGCTTCTTTCAGAAGCCTGCTGCATCATGGGACCCTTGGCTCAACAGCACAGAGCAGGGGAGAGGACAGTCAAATGGAACGCTATTCCTTGTTTAGTGCACTACTTTTGTCCAGGCCTACTCCTGTATACCCTATAGTAGTGCACTATGTATAGAATAGGGTGCCATTGGGGATGCACATTGCACTACAACTACTACTAGACTATAGTATTTTGGTCTGAACCACCACACAGCAGTGGGTCATAGTACTGTATAGGAAGCATGGTCATGTAGAGCAGTAGAGAGTGAGTGCCCTCTGGTGCTCAGTATGAGTTTCTACACTCCATTATTAAACCTCAGTTATCCAGCCGACAAACACATTGGATGTGTCCCAAATGGCACCCTATTCTTTAGATAGTGCACCACTTTTGATCCCAATGGGCCTTGGTCAAAAGTAGTGCACTACATAGGGAGCCATTTGGGACGCAAATTCTGCTCCTATTCCTGGACCGGCTTCAAAGGACACATTCCAGACCCACTGGGTTATTAAAATCTGCAGTAATTACTCAAATTAAATACTAACGAACTCCAACTAGCAACAGTTCCCTGGAAATAAACCACATTACCGGCCGAACACATTAGTAGTGTTATTAGTAACCTCGTGGGTCTGAGTCCCTGTTTACCATCATTCAGATGGTTTGTATGTCAGGCTGAATCTTAAATCAACCGCTGTCCCTTTACCCCTACACCTATACCCTACCCCCTACCCCCCCTACACCAAGCCCTTACTCCTAGCCCCAACCCTTTAGTCACTAGCCCCTAGGCACCTCATAGACAAGAAAGGTAGGTATAAGCAATAATATTGGTATGGTAGTAGTAGCTCCCTGTTATTCAGCTACTGTAGGTTAGGTGGAATTGTCACTAGTTTTACTCATATCTACCCACTCCTTCCAAGTATACACAAGTGGCTAAGTATTAGGGGCTAGGGAACTGGGGTTTAAGTGGGATGCACTAGAAGGCTTTGTCCCAAATTGCACCCTATTCCCTACAATTGACCAGGGCCCATGGGTGTAGGCCTACCGGTGGTGTTGATCATGCTCTTGGGGGTGTTGGAGGCTGCAACAAAGATGTTGGGGGTGGAGCCTGTTGCCAGGCTGCTGGAGGATGCATGTCCAACCGTGTTCACAGCCAGACTGCCTGGTGGAGGCTTCTTCACTGGGACCACCACACTCCTATACAGAGAGAGACACACACAGACAGAGAGAGAGAGAGAGCAGCTGCAGTAAGTGAGTAATGCTCCTATTACGTTATTAAGAGAAATATTAAATCATTAAGAAGAGATATAAATACATGGATATAAAAAGACTGTTCTGTGTAAAAACACTTCTGGTTTCCTCTTATGCATTTATAGGCACTAAAACACATCACATGAGGGAGGAAGGTAGTAAATACTGCCAGCAGGGTGTGCATCCCAAATGGCACTCTATTCCCTATATACTACACTACTTTTGACAACAGCCCTGGTCAAAAGTAGTGCACTATATAGGGAATAGGGTGCCATTTGGGATGGAACCAGGGTATTTAGACGACCAAACTTGTGACCTTCCCATGGTCCACTTGGAGAGCACAGAGCATACATTCAGACCACTGGGATCTACTGCAATTATTTATTCACTTCTGATGAACAGCATGACACACATGCACGCGAACACACACACGAACACACACACGCGCACACACACACACACACACACACACACACACACACACACACACACACACACACACACACACACACACACACACACACACACACACATTTACATTTACATTTAAGTCATTTAGCAGACGCTCTTATCCAGAGCGACTTACAAATTGGACACACACACACACACACACACACACACACACACACACACACACACACACACACACACACACACACACACACACACACACACACACACACACACACACACACACACACACACACACACACACACACACACACACACACACACACACACACACACACACACACACACACACACAGGGCCATGTAAGTATGCTGCATATTACAATATCTGAGATACTGATGGTGACAGCATAATTTATTCAATACATCTGTGTACTGCTGCTTTAGTCTAGAGTAGATATCATTGACAGCAGCACATCACTGAGAAAATCAGCTACATGTTTAATATTGAGTTATTTATCTAATAATTTATAAGAGTAGGAACACAAACAATAAAAACACTGACAGGTTGAATGAACAATCACATGCCTTGTTCCATCACACATCAGATTAGCACTAATTCCCAACATCTGTCCCTACTGTAGATGGAATTTCAAATGAAAAGGGGAAAAGCTAAGATAAGGATGTGTGCAGCTATCCCTGTGTGACATGGTTACGGTCTGATACTGTATGTTGATCCAACAGGAACCTTTTATATGAATAATTGATTATCTGAGTGCTCATGAATGATGCAAAGATTATCTAAGGCATCATTTATTAACAGGGGTGTGTTTAATAGGGGCTGCTGCGAATAAAGTGAGGATTAATCTACTAAGAAATATTAATGAACAGGAGGTGATGACTGTAGATACATATATTTATATACACACACACATCCTCAATCATATAGATATACTATGGAAATAGATTCAAAAGATTAAACTTCCTAACATAATGAGTTCAATTAAAACCATACAGAATAAATCAGTTCTTCATTAAAAATGTAATCACAAATACAGAGCTAGACAACATCCCCCTGTGTTACTGTTACTGTCAGACAGCTGTACTAGAGAGACAGAGAAAGAGAAAGAAAGAAAGAAAGAAAGGAGGGAATTTAAAGGTGTATTCAGATCAGTCGTGCACTGGTCCCATCTGGTCATCCAGTTCTGGGTATTGAAGTCTCTAATTGAAAACTCCACCTCAGAGAGACTATCAACCAGAAAGGCCAGGGGACTCAGCCCTCCTCTCAACGCTCTGAGCCTTTTCTTTGTGCTCTGTTTTGATGTTGTCAGTCCCTATCAGCCTCAGGCCTGACAGCCCCGCCGTCCTGAGGCCTAGTCAGCCTAGCAGCTCATTCTGCTGGTAGGTGGAGAAGAATTAGACACAGCAAATTGAGGCTGGATGACATTAAAGCATGAAGGAGTCGTATGTGTGACCTGGACACTGTGTGTGAAAGCATTTCAAAAATAATACAGAGAGCTCTGGCAACTCATTTCAGCCTGCCAGGGCATATTAGGGCTGTGAGTGGTGAGGAGACAGGCTTGGGCATGGGGAGGGAGGAGGGATGGGGAGGGGTAAGATGGGACGCCGCTTCTGTTTAATCAGTCATCAGGGCCCAGGGGACCTCTGCAGTCCTTCAACTGACCCTTCATCTCCTCCTCCATCTCTCCTTCCTCTCCTCTCTCCTCCATCTACTTATCGCTTCTGTCCTCCATTTTTACCTTCATCACAAGTGACACACACACCAAACAGGCCCTTCCGACAGCCACACCGATAGCCACACCAATCTTGACATGGTTCAGGGGTTTGTTGGTACAGAACGTTCACCAGACAGAAAGATAAGGATTCTGGGATGTGAACCCTGACCTCCTGTCAGCAGCAGGTTACCACAGGGACGGCACACAGATTACTGGGTTCTTATCTACTGCAGGAATGTAAACACACAACACACACAAGACCTTTCCACACACACACACACTCCTCCCCATGGGGCCTTAGCGAACTGTACCAGATGTCTAACGTGAGTGATGTTTAGCTTGCTACTGTATAACCATGAATGTTGCTCCTGACAACTAAACAGACCTGGTGGATAAACTGTGGCGTGTTGAGTCTGCTTGACTAACGACACACATTATATTTCTGTCTTGAAGCATATGTACTGGTCATCAACACATCAACTCCTTATTAAAAAAAAAATGTTTTATTGTCACACACACCGGATAGGTGCAGTGAAATGTGTTGCTTTACAGGGTCAGCCATAGTAGTACAGCGCCCCTGGAGCAAATTAGGGTTAAGTGCCTGGCTCAAGGGCACATCGACAGATTTTTCACCTTGTCGGCTCAGGTATTCGAACCAACGACCTTTCCACTCTACCGCTAGGCTACCTGTACCCTTAACACAATATCTTACTGTGGAGCTCAGTTGTCAAACATGTAAAGTAGTCAAAAGTCTGGACACACCTACTCATCCAAGGGTTTTTCTTTATTTTTACTATTTATTTTTACTATTTTTACTAATAATAGTGAAGACATCAAAACTATGAAATAACACATATGGAATCATGTAGTAACCAAAAAAGTGTTAATCAAATCAAAATCTATTTTATATTTGAGAGTCTTCAAATAGCCACCCTTTGCCTTGATGACAGCTTTGCACACTCTTGGCATTCTCTCAACCTGCTTCATGAGGAATGCTTTTTCCTTGAAGGAGTTCCTACATATGCTGAGCACTTGTTGGCTGCTTTTCCTTCACTCTGCGGTCCAACTCATCCCAACACATCCATTGGTGTTATTTCATAGTTGTGATGTCTTCACTATTATTCTATAATGTAGAACATAGTAAAAATAAAGAAAAACCTTTGATTGAGTAGGTGTGTCCAAACTTTTGACTCTTACTGTATAAGACATGCATAACAGAGTAGCCTCCAGTACAAAGAGTGGAACTGCATGGTTGTGTGTGTGTGTGTACCGTACCTGTCAAAGGAGTGGAACTGCATGGGCAGCATGGGGGAATGGGTCTCTCTCTGTACGGCAAGATCAGGGTAGGGGAGGGGCTCTGGTCCAGGTTCCACCCCCTCTACAGGCCCAGCCACTAAGCTCTTCAGGATTTTTCGTACGTTGATGTTTGATTGGCTGATGGAGGAGATGGAGGAGGTGGTCCTTAGGACCTCCAGGCCAGGCGGCTCCAAGAGGGACTCTTGGCTATGCTTCTCCCCAGAGGAGAGGCTGCCGAGCAGGGAGGACATGGCGTCAGCTCGCCCAGGTCCTGAAGTGTCCAAGTCTGCCCCGTTTAACACACTGGCCATCTGGAGGCAGGGGGGGGGGGTTAGTTTACTTATGTACTCTTGTACCTGTACTCTTCCTGGGTTTATGCACAAATACACATTATAATACAACTCCAATCTACTCTAATAGAGCGAGAAAAGAGAACACAGTCTAGTATCGAGATGGGCAACCTGTTCCTCTCCAATGCCAGAGTCAGTGTGCGGCAGACAGCCTCTCTCTATGTGGAGCTCCTCTACAGGGGTGGGGGGCTCCTTACTTTGGTCAGGGTACGCCAGGGGGGTCTCTGGAACACACGCACGCACGCACACACACACACACAGTCAGGACACAAGGACACTGGGTGGGCTCACACACATAGTGTTCCAGAGCATCAAATATGTGATGCATTGTGGGTTAATTGTGATTGCCTGACCGATCTACAAATAATAATGAGTAGTCATTTAAGATGCAAGGTGAGTCGTAGATCAGCCAGTTGGCAGTTGCTGATTGCAATGCAGTTGATGTCGAACAAGCTCTCCCCATCTAACTTCCTCGTTTATCCTCTTCTAACTTCCATCCCAGATAGACAGACATCTGAAACTCTCTTCCTGGTGATATTATTTATGATGGCGGTGAAGTGTCCTTCCCAGAAGCCTCTCTGATCCCATCCTCCTGGCTGATTGACTGGCTAATGGACAACGACAGACGGCTGGCAATAGAACAAGCCTCACAATGCCCCAAACCCTCAGCATCTCTCTGTTTTTCTCTCTTTCTTTTACGCTCTCTCTCAATCTATCTCTCTATGTCTTGCTTGCTCTCTCTCAGTCTGTGCCCAGTGGGATGTTACTGTTCATACCACAGAGACCAGGGCTGCATGTACAACTTTCCTACACCCACGCTCCCTTCCCCTCTCCCATTTCCCCTCTCCACTTCCATTCCTGTTTCCATGTTTAATTCTGCACAGTGCAATTAGTGGATCACATGAATTAATCAGGGAGCTGAGAGGATGGGAGTTGAATAACAAAAGCATGCACCTGTGCTGGTAGATGAGTTGATCTCGTGGCGAATGCTGTATGCTGATTGGCTGATCATCCTGTTGGTCTCTCTCTGTGGTTCCAGGATGTCCCTGTACTTTGACACCATGAGGACAGAGATGAAGTAGACCACCGCTAGGGCCAAGAACTGGGCCTGCTTGCTGTCATCCTGGTGGGGACACATATACATGTTACACAATCATACACACACAAACATGTTACACACGCACCAGCACACACACACACACACAGTCATACTCACCACATCCCGGAACACGACAGCTCTCAGACGATTGATATCAACGTCCTGTAGAAGTCTGTCAGGGTCCTGGATGGGAGAAAGTTACTGAGACATTTTCTGCTGTAGGAGATCTAAAGTGAGGAGACTAAGGGAGTCTGACATCATAGCGGCCGTGTAACAATCTGTTTACTTAGCCGCTATCGTAGCATCCATATTACATTGCGTGTCACACTTAATGATCTTCCACACACCCCCCACTTATAGTTCCAGTACGTCCGGTGTCACAGCCACCCATCAACTGTACCATTATTGCCAACTTAATATGTATTTTTTAATTATGAGGTTAGGTGAGGACCTACCTTGTTGGCAGATGCTGCACCATACAGGTTGTCCTGGCTTTTACTGTTGGTCCCTCTGTCCCTCTGTCTCTGTCTAACATCCAGACAGTTCCTCACTGCTACACAACACACTGGGAGGAGAGACAGACAGACAGACAGGGTATCAGAAGCTGCATCTTGAAACGCATTATTATTTTTTATTTTTTTTAAACCTTTATTTAACTAGGCAAGTCAGTTCAGAACAAATTCTTATTTACAATGACGGCCTAGGAACAGTGGGTTAACTGCCTTGTTCAGGGGCAGAATGACAGATTTTTACCTTGTCAGCTCAGGGATTCAATCTAGTAACCTTTCGGTTACTGGCCCAACGCTCTAACCACTAGGCTACCTGCTTGTCTGATCACTGTTAGTTCCAAGCTACCAGGCCAGAGTCATGGTGAAACAAACAGCCAGACAAATTTCACACTACAGATGATGATAGTGAGAGTGTGTGTGTGTGTGTGTGTGTGTGTGTGTGTGTGTGTGTGTGTGTGTGTGTGTGTGTGTGTGTGTGTGTGTGTGTGTGTGTGTGTGTGTGTGTGTGTGTGTGTGTGTGTGTGTGTGTGTGTGTGTGTGTGTGTGTGTGTGTGTGGAAAATTCTCCCTCGTCGACAAAGTCTATTTTAGGCTTAGGGGTTAGGTTTAGGGTTATAGTTACAATTAGGGTTAGAATCATGGTTGGGGGTTAGGTTTAGGGGTTAAGGATAGGGCTAGGGTTGAGGTTAGGTTTAGGGTTAGGGTTAGGGAAAATAGGATTTTGAATGGAAATAAATATTAGGTCTCCACCGGTATAGTAAAACATAAGCTGTGTGTTCCAAATCAAATCAAACTTTAAGTGTAGACCTTACCGGTGGGGACCTAAATGCTTACTTCCAAGCCCTTAACCAACAGTACAGTTCAAGAAAGAGTTAAGAAAATGTTTATATACAGGGGGCACCGGTACCGAGTCAGTGTGCGGGGGTACAGGTTAGTTGAGGTAATTTGTACATGTAGGTGGAGGTGAAGTGACTATGCATAGATAATAAACAGCGAGTAGCAGCAGTGTACAAAAGGGAGAGGGGGTAAATGTAATTTGTCCGGTGGAGATTTTATTAATTGTTCAGCAGTCTTATGGCTTGGGGGTAGAAGCTGTTGAGGAGCTTTTTGGTCCTAGACTTGGTGCCCCGGTACCGCTTGCCATGTGGTAGCAGAGAAAACAGTCTCTGACAATTTTATGGGCTTTCCTCTGACACCGCCTATTGTATAGGTCCTGGATGGCAGGGAGCTTGGCCCCAGTGATGTACTGGGCTGTTCGCACTACCCTCTGTAGCGCCTTCCGGTCAGATGCCGAGCAGTTGCCATACCAGGCGGTGATGCAACCAGTCAGGATGCTCTCGATGGTGCAGACGTAGAACCTTTTGAGGATCTGGGGACCCATGGCAAATCTTTTCAGTCCCCTGATGGGGAAAAGGTTTTGTCGTGCCCTCTTCACGACTGTCTTGGAATGTTTGGACCATGATAGTTCGTTGGTGATGTGGACGCCAAGGAACTTGAAACTCTTGACCCGCTCCACTACAGCCCCGTCGATGTTAATGGCGGCCTGTTCGGCCCGCCTTTTCCTGTAGTCCACGATCAGCTCCTATGTGTGTGCGTACGCGTGTGTGGTGAGCGTTAATTTGTTCTGAGTTACTTCAGAGCTAGCTTCAAAAGTCTGGCCTTTACACAGACAAGCTACCTGACTGAACTACCAACCACTACAGCAGACACACACCATTTATGAAAATCATGACTCACCAAAGCACATTTATTATCTAATAGCAGTGCATTTAGAAAATGAATTAGCTAGGTTGACCACATCAAAGAATTTCATGGAATACTGGAATTATTGAAATGATAGTGAAATGATTTTACCACGGCATTTACTGATATCATGAATCATCGAACATGACAGTTAATGTGTGTGACAAGCTCACGCGCACGCAGGCACACACAGACTCTTACCCAGTCGAAGACACTGTCTCATCAGGCCTCCAGAGGACATGTTCTTCTCAGCCTCTATCTCAGAGAAGTTGAGTGAGCTGGCGAACACCAGAACGTCCACCATGGCCATCAGACGGGACAGGAAGGACACAGCCGTCTCTGAAGACATGCCCTGGGTCGCCTCGATGTTCTCCAACTCAGCCTGCTCACAACGCAGGGGTTCAGGGGACAGGGGATGGGGAAGAGGGGACAATCATATACACTCAAGACACAGAAATACTAAATATTGTACCTGAGAGAATAACTGTTTAGAAAGAAAATAAAACTTACAGCATATGCACTAACCTGGGTACTCTGGCCATGCACACAAACAAACAGAAGAAAAAATCACAACAGATGATTCAAATCAACAGATCCAATCAGCAGGTAAAGCACATACAATCCTTAACACACATAAGCAAAACACACAGAGGAAACCATCACCAACTTAAACGACTCTGACAAAGTAAAATTCTCATTAGCAGAATGAAGCTGAGCAAATGAAAACGGCTACAATCAATAAAGACAATCAACTAGTCCTATTTCTGAGACCGATCATTAATTAAGACATAAACATGCAGTTCCTAATAGCCACCACTAGATAGTAGTGTGGCACCACAGAGAGGCTGAATGGCTTACAGAAGGAGAGGTGGCAGAGAAGCTGACTGACTGATTTACAGAAGGAGAGGTGGTAGAAAGTGACTGACTGACTTACAGACGGACAGGTAGTAGAAAGTGACTGACTGACTTACAGGAGAACAGGTAGTAGAAAGACTGACTGAATGACTTACAGAAGGAGAGGTGGCAGCGGAGAGCAGAGGAAGGATCCCTCCACAGGCGATGATGATGTTGTCTACCATCTGAGAGAGGAGGTGGATGGTGTTGTGGACAAAGATGATGTTCTCATTGCTGTTGACAAAATCCATGACGGATTTGGTTGAATGGCTGCAGGGAGGCAGAAAGAGAGAGGGAGAGAACTGGATTACAGTTAATTTAATTAGGATGCAGTAGCATGTCACACAATGTTAAGCATAGGTCAGGTCTTAGGTCAGGTCAGGGATACGTGGTGAATAATCAGCCACAGTAAGGCTAGTTAGAAACCCTGGCTGCAGGATATACTGTAACTCTTGTTTTACTCTCAATTAATGTGATATTCGGATGTCTGACCTAACTTAGTTGAATGCACTGACTGTAAGAGCATCTGCTAAATGATCAAAATGTTAATGTAACATTCTACTGCATGTCCTTTGTGGAAGCCCAAAGTGGTCAGAAATAGTGCACTACAGAGGGGCATTGGGCTTTGATACAAAGTAGTGCACTACATATGGACTATGGTGTGATTAGGGACATGTCCTCAATATCTCGGTCCCCTCACCTCCTCCAGATGTGGACGTCTGTCTCCAGGGCCAACAGCAGGTCGGTGAGGAGGCGCTGGTGCATGGGCGACCATTTGAACTCTGGGATGCGGAACATGGTGGTGCGAGGGCCAGGGCTGAACTGGCGGCGCTGCTCCTCTGTCATGGGCATCCCTCTGAAGCCCAGGTCCACACGCAGGTCACGCTCTAACTGGGCTGCTGTACGACTATGAAGGGACTGACACACACACATTAGACACACACACACACAGACACACACACACACACACAAAACTGTAATTCACAGTGTATAAAGCAGTGTGTAAATTAAAATGAGTCATTACATAACAGCAGAGACTCTATTAATAGTATTTTAGTCCTCTGTCCTCCTCCTCTCATCCTTCCTTGCATCAGACTCACTAACAGGAGGGAGAGAGGAGGGACAAAGGGAAGTGGGAGAGAGGAGAGGAGGAAGAGAGGACAAGAGGGAGGGAGGTCTTGCAACTTAACTAACCTGTGTAGTAGCAGTGGTCTGTATCTTCTTAACCTCCTTTCCTTCGTCTGACCTCTCTGTGTCTGAGGTGTTCCTGACTGCATCTGACCCACTACCTTTCCCACCAGCCAAGGGCTCGCACGCCTCCGACAACCCAGACCCTCCAGCCCTAGCTCCAACCCTGGTCTCTGTGAACTCTGACCCCTTAGAGCAGGCCTCTTCCCTGGGCATGGAGGTGACGTCACCCAGGGTGGTCTGGAGCTTCAACCTCTCCTCCTCCAGGATGCTGCTGATCGGACCACCAGGACTGACCGTGCCGACCATGCCAACGGTCCCCAGCTCAGAGCTGCCAGTCATGTGGTCCAGCAGGCCCAGGTCATGGCTGTGGCCCAGGGGCAAAGGGGACTCGGGGTCTGGATCAGGGTTAGAACCAGGACTTGGCAGGACCAGGGGCTCTTCCTGTTGAGTTCAGTTCTGTTTAGTTAACTTGCACATAACAAAACACAAGCAGAAGAAAATAAAGATGAACTAACCTGGCCAAACAGGAAGCTGCTGTTGCTTGGGAGACTGTCCTTGTCGTCATCAGCAAGGGTGATGAGGGGACCAGTGTTGTGGTTGTCGGGCGCGACGGCGACAGTTGCGTTAGGGACCAGTACTCCACTTGCAGCGCTGCTGCTCAGCTTCTCTACAGCAGCACAGTAAACGTTGTCCAATAGGGAGTCCACCTGGACCAACGTCCCGCCCCTGTCCTCAGAGACAACACCCCCAGCCACACCCACTGTCACGCCCAGCGGCTCTGGAGACAGGTCCAGGTCATCCAGCTTCACCTCTGTGGCTTCCACCTGGGGAGAGGGAGGGATTGATTGATTAACTGACTGACTGATTGATTTTAAGAGTCTACTTGCAAGAACTGTGATATGTGGTGTTTTTTTCCAACTAAACTTAGTTGAATGCACTGACTGGAAGTTGCTCTGGATAAGAGCATCTGCTAAATTCATCACCTGTAAAAACTATGAAAACAGATGGAGACACCATACCTTTTCAGCCTTGATGTCCACCAACAGGTCATGAACCTCCACTCTGACCCCTGACCCCGTCCTCCCAGGCCCCCCGAGCCCCCCCTCCTCCCTTGTCTTCCCCTCTGACAGTGTGTTCCGGGGGTGGCCGGGGGTCTCGGGGTAGTCGGCCTCGCTCTCCGGGGTCTGTGTCTGGGAGTCTATCTCTCTGATCTCCATGTTCCCCTGGATGCCCCCGGCCTGGAGGTCCTGCAGGCCTGAGATGGTGCTGACCAGACCCTTCCTCCCCTTCTTAATGTTCTCCTCTTCCTGACGCTGGTAGTCCTCATACATCTTAGCCAGGTACTCCTTATGGGCCTCGTATGTTACCTACAGTATAGAACAAACATTATCAATAATATTATCTAGAATGAATCACCTATAACTAATAATCAAGCTCATCTCAGCCAGGTACTCCATATGTGCCTCGTGTAGGTTACCATATAGAGAGGGAGAGACATGATCAATAACTTCATCAAAAGTAGTGCACTATATGCCATTTGGGACGCAGACAGCCACTGAGTCTTACCTTGGAGTGAGCGATGGAGAGTGTATCCACCCAGACCCTCCAACCTCCCCACTCATACTTGATGGCATGGTAGAGCAGGATCCTGAAGAGGCTATAGACCATCTCCATCATCTTCTGTTCCTCTGGGTTTTTAGGGTTGATATAGCCCAGACTGAACATCCAGTCCTGCCATACTGAACACTGCAGCAGACACCTAGAACAATAATATATACTACTACTAACTATGTAATAGTATGTGTGTGTGTGTGTGTGTGTGTGTGTGTGTGTGTGTGTGTGTGTGTGTGTGTGTGTGTGTGTGTGTGTGTGTGTGTGTGCATGTCCATGCGTGTCCTCACCGTCGGTTTTCGCGGCTGTTGCTGAACAGTTTGATCATGTCTGAGAGGAAGAGACGTCGAACCTCCATCAGCTCAACACTGGGGGACGAGCTCTTCAACAGGGTCGCTACTACCTTAAGGATCACTGGAACACACACACACACACACACACACACACACACACACACACACACACACACACACACACACACACACACACACACACACACACACACACACACACACACACACACACACACACACACACACACACACACACACACACACACACACACACACACACACACACACACACAACTTTGCTAAGTCTGCACTTTAAAGAAAGTTTGACTTGACTACAATAACATTCAGAGGGATAGCAGACAGACTTACTGGGGTTCTGTATCTTGATTGTAGAGTCTGGTTCAGGGTGGGGTTTGTGGACGACCTGGGTACACACCTGCTCTGTCAGGATCTGATGGGAAGAACACAGACAATCAATAAATAGGGAATAGGGTGTCATTTGGGATGTACCAAGGTAGTCTCTGCTTCTAACAGGACAGTGGGGTGGACATAATGAGGTTATAGGAGATTATCAGCACGAGGCTATAACCATCCCTGACCCCACTGCCACAAGATCTACAGGTCACGGATTGGCCTGTTCAGCCATCTCAGGACCCATGGCCAGCCAGACCCACAACGCAACCTGGAGCCGTGACACCTGGAGGGAAATCATACTTGACTACGAGAGATCCCTGAAGAAGAAGTGTGTGTGTGTGTGTAGTTATAGAGAAGTTAGAGAGAAGAATGTACCTCGTACAGCGCGTTGTAGATGGTCACTGACACAGTATTAGTGTGAAGCATCAGCCTCTCCCCCAAGAGAGTGAAGAGACTGTGTGTGTGCATGATCTCAACCTTCCTTCTGTGGACAGACACACACACACACAGTAACCCTGTTAGAAGTCCCTGGATGACAGATTTACGCTTCAGACAATACTTATTTTAAGAGAAGAAGAGAAGAGGGGAGAACAGAAGAAGAGAAGAAGGGAGAAGAGAAGAGGGGAGAACAGAAGAGGGGAGAAGAGAAGAAGATAATGTCTTTCATAGAATCAGACCTCTCTTGGGGACAGTCTTTCATGGAGGGAGGGAGGGAGGGAGGGAGGGAGGGAGGGAGGGAGGGAGGGAGGGAGGGAGGGAGGGAGGGAGGGAGGGAGGGAGGGAGGGAGGGAGGGAGGGATAATAACTCACTTGTGTCCCAGGTGTTTGAGAAAGTATCCTAGGACTTTGAGGGACTGGACTCTGATGCTCTCAGTCTTCGAGGCCAGCAGCTTGTACATCACCCTGGAACAGGACAGGAGACATATGAGTCACATGTAGACATTATAATGATTGTGTCCCCTATGGGCTCTGGTCATAGTGCACTATAAAGGGAATGGAGTGGTGGGACGCAGACAATGAAACCAGGCTGAACTAGTCGGGTGTGCAGGGAAAGACCTCCCTGTCTGTGCTGAGAGTCTGTGTGTCGGAGTGACGACTAAATTATTTTCCTGATCAAAACTGAGTCATTCCATTTCCTGCAGTGAAGATTCTGAGAACTCAGGAGTCAGGGGCTGATATACATGTATATTTCATAGAATACACAGGGCATACAGTATGTTTGATCATCAGTGTCTGAAATAAAAATGAATATGTTAATATCATAACATTTCTATGTAGATTTCTTCTTACAGAATATGTGAATTATTCAACAGGTATCATGTAGATTCACAACACTGGCTCCAGTGTTAGAGATGTGATGTTATTACATGCATTTTGTGCATCAACAGCAAGGGGGCTTTGTTCCCCAAGGGCTGTGTGTGTGTGTGTGTGTGTGTGTGTGTGTGTGTGTGTGTGTGTGTGTGTGTGTGTGTGTGTGTGTGTGTGTGTGTGTGTGTGTGTGTGTGTGTGTGTGTGTGTGTGTGTGTGTGTGTGTGTGTGTGTGTGTGTGTGCGTGTGTACCGTATGCCGTTCCTCTGGTCGAAAGCTGGAATCATGGAGGCTGGGTGTTCTGACATCAGAGCCACTACCAGCTGAAGAACATCATGGATATTATCATCCTAGAGAGAGAGAGAGAGAGAGAGACAGAGAGAGAGAGAGAGAGAGAGAGAGAGAGAGAGAGAGAGAGAGAGAGAGAGAGAGAGAGACAGGGGAATGGGAAAAAGAAAGAAAGAGAGAGGGAGGGATAGAGAAAGGGAGAGAGAGGGGGGTGAGAGATGGAGAGGGAGAGAGAAAGGGAGACAGGGAGAGAGATAGAGAGATTATAGCTCCATACAGTAGAGCATCATCAATGGACAGATCTCTCAACCCTATACAACTACAGCTCCTGAGTGGTGCAGTGGTCTAAGACACTGCATCTCAGTGCAAGAGTCCCTGGTTCGAAACCAGGCTAAATCACATCCGGCCGTGATTGGGAAGGAGGTGCAAAATTGGCCCAGTGTATTCAGGGTTTGGCCAGGATAGGATGTCATTGTAATGAAGAATTTGTTCTTAACTAACTTGCCAAGTTAAATAATGGTAAAACATGATTTTATTTTTTTAACAGTACAGAACCATGGGGACTTGAAACTCACCTCATGCATGGTTAGCAGGTAGTTCAGGATACTCTGGAGCTCATCCTCCTTCACGCCTCGGTCCTAAGAAATTACACACACGTTCTCACACTGACCAAAGAAACAATGTGTTCCTACTATTAACAGAAACAGATGGGAAACTGCCTTAGATTGCTTAATGATCACTGGCAGGTCTGCTATATACTGTAGCTAACGCCAGAGTGTTTGTATGCCAGTATCCAGGAGATAAACGTAGGCATGAGCTATGCTGTTGACGGATAATAATTCTAATTTTGGAACCAGTTGACAAATGCTGGTTTGTGAAATGACTATAATATTGCAGCACGTTCAGTGTTTGTTCCCCAGTCTCCTGTTGTTGTTAACAGTGATGTAAAGTTTAAACACTTCTGATGAGGAACCAGACTCTCTGCAGGAACAGATTGGAAGTTAATTGCTGTTTGAGCTGTGTGTGTGTGTGTGTGTGTGTGTGTGTGTGTGTGTGTGTGTGTGTGTGTGTGTGTGTGTGTGTGTGTGTGTGTGTGTGTGTGTGTGTGTGTGTGTGTGTGTGTGTGTGTGTGTGTGTGTGTGTGTGTGTGTGTGTGTGTGTGCGTGTGTGTGTGTGTGTGTGTGCGTGTGCGTGTGTGTGTGTGCGTGTGTGTGTGCAGTACCTTGAGGATGAGTTGTTTGAGGAACAGCAACATGAAAGCCCTGAGAGAGATGATCTCCTGCTGGGTGGGCCTTGGACCATCTGAGGACAAACACAGACCGAATCACTGGGATCAGTAACGTGCACACACACATACACACACACACGTCTGATGTTGACTTCACATCTCAGAGACAATCCATCGCTATCAGAAATCTACAGAGCGCAGTACAAGTCACTGCCAAACCCAGATGACTGACCAGATATGAGATATGACACGTTACAGACGGTTGGTTATTGATTACAGCTGCAGCCCAGCACTGCGCTCAGGACTCGGTGGTCCCGTTCTGTGAGCTTGTGTGGCCTACCACTTCGAGGCTGAGCCGTTGATGCTCCTACATGTTTCCACTTCACAATAACAGCACTTACAGTTGACCGGGGCAGCTCTACCAGGGCAGAAATTTGGCACCAACTGACTTGTTGGAAAGGTGGCATCCTATGACGGTGCCACATTGAAAGTTACTGAGCTCTTCAGTAAGGCCATTCTACTGCCAATGTTTGTCTATGGAGATTGCATGGCTGTGTGCTGGATTTTATACATCTGTCAGCAACGGTTGTGGCTGAAATAGCCGAATCCACTCATCTGAAAGGTTGTCAACATACTGTGTTCTACATATAGTGTACGTGGACAGGTTTCTGCCACAGAGAGATCAATAACACCAAGCTTTCATTTACACAAGACATATGAGAATGTATCTCCCAGAGTGAGGATAGTCCTCTGCTGTCAGACACAATGTAACACAACATCTGACTGTCCTGTTTCCCCTCAGAAATCAATGTAACCCTTCAACACAGGCTCCCTCAGCTCCTTGTCAGACTGATTAATAGAAAGCAGTCTGAGAACACAGCACAGGGACAGAACACGTCGCTAGATAACAGCATCCTTAACAACACAGCTGCATCCACATGCTGCATCCAACTTAATCACAACCAATTACATTCATGGACTGTTGATCCTCAGGCTCTCATTGGTTGGTTCAGTCAACCTGCCCCGAGCGTATTGGGCAGGAGGAGGATAAGGTTCACTTTATTGATAAATGATTTATGTTTGTGTTATTAATGCAGAAATCCACTTTCTCCTCCTCGCTACAGTGAGTCAGTGTGACTCGACTGGTAATTAATCCATAGCAATCATGACAGCGTGCTTCCTACACACATCCTATTATAGAGACTTAGGAAATTGAACTAATTTTACTTTCACCCTTGGCTTGGTTCAGATAAAGCAGGCAGTAATAGCTTTGGAAAATATTTCACAGGGTTGATCAATACTCTATGTTTTGTGAGGATACACAGGTTCTCAGCCATGTGCAAGATGAGACAATATTGTTTGTGTCCAAAATGGCACCCTAATCCTTATAGTGCCCTATAGGGCTCTGGTCAAAGTAGTGCACTACGTAGGGAATAGGATGCCATTTGGAATTTAGAAAATATTGTTACGGCTCTTATCCAAATGGATCAGTTCCAGACGCTGGGAGTGTGACCTGAAATTAGAAATGTGACTTCAGAGGATGTGACTACATAAGAGGAGCAGGACCAACAGACTGTGTGTCTAACAGAATAACTCAGAGAGAGACAGAGCAAGAGAGCGAGAACGAGAGAGAGAGTGCAAGGGCGAGAGAGAGAGAGAGAGAGATTGTGTGTGTGCGAACACATGTTAGGGATTGAGAGAAATTGAGCCTGCACTGCAGTGGCTGTGTGTGAGAGGTTGATGCATTGGTTTAATTTGATGGCTCTCTATTTACAGACTCCCAGAGAAACCAGCAGCAACATTTCCAAAGACAAAGTGTTCCTGCGTCCCAAATGGCACGTTATTACCTACATTCCCTACATAGTCCACTACTTTTTACCTAAGGGCCCTGGTCAAAAGTAGTTGACTATATAGGGAATAGGGTGCCATTTGGGTTGTAGCCAGAGTGTACCTGCAGCAGCAGCTCCGTTCCAACCACCATCTCTTTGTTCTTATAATTGAACACTTGATTATCTACTAACTCTCTCCCTATCTCCCTTTCCCTTTATCTCTCTCCCTCTCCCCCCCATTCCCTCTCTCCCTATCTCCCTTTCCCTTTATATCTCTCCCTCTCCCCCCCATTCCCTCTCTCCCTATCTCCCTTTCCCTTTATCTCTCTCCCTCTCCCCCCCATTCCCTCTCTCCCTATCTACAGGCAACACCACAGTGCTCTGAGACAAAGGAAAAGCAGATCTAATGGAAATAGAAGGATCATAACGTAACCTCCAGGTTCTACGAACCTCAACAAACAGAACATGGCTACTAACCTCAACAAACAGAACATGGCTACGAACCTCAACAAACAGAACATGGCTACTAACCTCAACAAACAGAACATGGCTACGAACCTCAACAAACAGAACATGGCTACTAACCTCAACAAACAGAACATAGCTACTAACCTCAACAAACAGAACATGGCTACTAACCTCAACAAACAGAACATGGCTACTAACCTCAACAAACAGAACATGGCTACTAACCTCAACAAACAGAACATGGCTACTAACCTCAACAAACAGAACATAGCTACTAACCTCAACAAACAGAACACAGCTACTAACCTCAACAAACAGAACACGGTTACTAACCTCAACAAACAGAACATGGCTACTAACCTCAACAAACAGAACATGGCTACTAACCTCAACAAACAGAACATAGCTACTAACCTCAACAAACAGAACATGGCTACTAACCTCAACAAACAGAACATGGCTACTAACCTCAACAAACAGAACATGGCTACTAACCTCAACAAACAGAACATGGCTACTAACCTCAACAAACAGAACATGGCTACTAACCTCAACAAACAGAACATGGCTACTAACCTCAACAAACAGAACATAGCTACTAACCTCAACAAACAGAACATGGCTACTAACCTCAACAAACAGAACATGGCTACTAACCTCAACAAACAGAACACGGCTACTAACCTCAACAAACAGAACACGGCTACTAACCTCAACAAACAGAACACGGCTACTAACCTCAACAAACAGAACACGGCTACTAACCTCAACAAACAGAACACGGCTACTAACCTCAACAAACAGAACACGGCTATTAACCTCAACAAACAGAACATGGCTATTAACCTCAACAAACAGAACATGGCTACTAACCTCAACAAACAGAACATGGCTACTAACCTCAACAAACAGAACATGGCTACTAACCTCAACAAACAGAACATGGCTACTAACCTCAACAAACAGAACATGGCTATTAACCTCAACAAACAGAACATGGCTATTAACCTCAACAAACAGAACATGGCTATTAACCTCAACAAACAGAACATGGCTACTAACCTCAACAAACAGAACATGGCTACTAACCTCAACAAACAGAACATGGCTACTAACCTCAACAAACAGAACACGGCTACTAACCTCAACAAACAGAACACGGCTACTAACCTCAACAAACAGAACATGGCTACTAACCTCAACAAACAGAACATGGCTACTAACCTCAACAAACAGAACATGGCTACTAACCTCAACAAACAGAACACGGCTACTAACCTCAACAAACAGAACATGGCTACTAACCTCAACAAACAGAACATGGCTACTAACCTCAACAAACAGAACATGGCTACTAACCTCAACAAACAGAACATGGCTACTAACCTCAACAAACAGAACATGGCTACTAACCTCAACAAACAGAACATGGCTACTAACCTCAACAAACAGAACACGGCTACTAACCTCAACAAACAGAACACGGCTACTAACCTCAACAAACAGAACACGGCTACTAACCTCAACAAACAGAACACGGCTACTAACCTCAACAAACAGAACACGGCTACTAACCTCAACAAACAGAACATGGCGACTAACCTCAACAAACAGAACATGGCTACTAACCTCAACAAACAGAACATGGCTATTAACCTCAACAAACAGAACATGGCTATTAACCTCAACAAACAGAACATGGCTACTAACCTCAACAAACAGAACATGGCTACTAACCTCAACAAACAGAACATGGCTGCTAACCTCAACAAACAGAACATGGCTACTAACCTCAACAAACAGAACATGGCTACTAACCTCAACAAACAGAACATAGCTACTAACCTCAACAAACAGAACATGGCTACTAACCTCAACAAACAGAACATGGCTACTAACCTCAACAAACAGAACATGGCTACTAACCTCAACAAACAGAACATGGCTACTAACCTCAACAAACAGAACATGGCTACTAACCTCAACAAACAGAACATGGCTACTAACCTCAACAAACAGAACATGGCTACTAACCTCAACAAACAGAACACGGCTACGAACTTCAACAAATATCTTATACACTAGTATTGTTTGTCTCACTGTTTTTGCAACACATACTAAAGCAAAACAGGCCATGACGTTAGTAAGAACAACCAAAACAAGCAATCTATAACACAATATCTATTATTCATCAACATCAGTAAAAACAGAAAAACTACCCAGAATGTCCAAACCCTTCCCCAGATCAGAATAGAAACGTAGAAGAATGTTCCAGAGCTGTCTATATATAACTCTCCCTACCACAGACAAACACACTCAGTATCCTACTTCACATAGATCTGTACTGTAGCTCTGCTCAATATTTCATATAGGACTAGTCTGTAGCTCTGGCAACATTCTCCAGCCTACTGCTGATTAATGGTCATGGTATTTGTTGTTTTCTAAGCTTCATGAGAAATCACTAACCATGTGAACTCTGTCAATAGAGGCTAAGCTGCCGCATCAACTATTCATTACACAGTTAATACACATCTACTTCCTCTGTGGAATAAACTGCACTTCTCTCCTGTGGTTACGTCCGAATGGCACCCTATTCCTTACATAGTGCACTACCTTTGCCTGGAGCCCTATAGGATGCCATTTGAGACAAAGACCAGGGTCATCAGCACTGTTCTAACCTGACCTGTAGGATACATACAGTACTGCTTCCAACCATATACTGTAGGCCTGTATCAGAACCTGGCCCTCGGAGCCTTCTGAATAGTTTCAGAGAGAGAAAAAAGCTGAGAGAGGAAGATGACATGACAGTTCAGGGAGATTTTGACTTCCAACACAGCAGACAGCCGCCTCATGGCAGCCTGTTACTACACAGAGAGGAGATGCCTGTCATCTCTGGACCTGTGGTGTGTGTGTGTTTACCCAGTCCTTTAGGTGTAATGCCACTGCTGGCCTCAGGGTTGCAGGTCCAGTAGTAGTACTTCAGACTGTGCATCAGCTGCAGCACAGTCCCAATACGACGGATGGTGTTGTAGATGGTTGCCGTGCCGATAAACTCTGCAGACAGGTATGTGTACAGAGAGAGCTGGACCTGAGGGGAGAGTACACACACGCATGAATGCGCACACACACACACAAACAAACAAACCATGAACCTATACCCAGTGATTCTACATGAATATCGCTATCAGGTAATCATTTATAACTCACTCCTGTCAGGTTTTGGCCAAGACTGTTCGGGTTTTTGGTCACTAGATGTCCCCATTGCACCTTTTTTGTACCTTTTGTTTTTCTTGCTCCAATTATTGTTTGCACCTGTAGGTCATTCCCTTGTTAGTATTTAATCCCTGTGTGTTCCTTAGTTCCTTGCTCTGTGTTTGTAAGTTAGCACCCAGCCCCAGCCCAAGCCTTGTTTTATTCAGTGTTTTCTCTTGTTGGATTTTCCAGAGGTTCTCTGGTTTAGTTTTGTGTATTATTTGAGTAGTCTTTTGAGGTTTGTTTTTCCCTGCTGTTTTTTTACCACTTTGTGGAGTTTCTTTAGTATTTTGGAGGATTTCCATTTTTGTGCCTTTTGGCTTGATTTTTGGACATTGTGGTTTTAGTTTCTTTGCCTGGAGATTTTGTTCTTTATTAAACCACTATCGCTAGTACTGCTGTGTCTGCCTCATCTTCTGGGTTCTGACGATTATTAGTGACTGTTTCTCGCACCGGGTCCTGACAACTCCAGGCTGCTCAAGGTATTCAATTAAGGCTGTGAACTGAATTAAAGAGGTTCAAGCTGAGCTGAGCCCATCACCCTCCATGCAGGTGTAGAACAGAGAGTGAGACAGGCTGCTGTGGCTCACCATACATCACACTCATTAGAACACACTATAACAGCCTCCTCTCATCACCCCCCTCTCCTCTCTCTCCATCTCTCCGCTCTGTTCAGGCTCATTAATACAGCCTCTGTAATTAGCAATAGACTGGACAATAATCCTACACAGTCCCTCTACAGTTTTTATTCCATCTAACGGAGA
This sequence comes from Salvelinus alpinus, assembly GCF_045679555.1. Lineage (NCBI taxonomy): Eukaryota > Metazoa > Chordata > Actinopteri > Salmoniformes > Salmonidae > Salvelinus > Salvelinus alpinus. The sequence goes on from NC_092106.1 coordinate 17,421,610, forward strand.
GGAGATATCTAAAAGTTCTCTCTCTCTCTCTCTCTCTTCTCTCTCTTCTCTCTCCACAGCACAGCTCCTCTGATCCGCCTCATCCACTTATTCACGGGTAATTATGTGTTTTCACTCTTTAACTTTCAATACTTCTCAGGGATGAGGAGCTGATTGTGACAGCTGGCAGTAAACCTGAGTCAGTGCTGCAGTCTTCAATACAGAGGAGAAAATATCCACTAATATCAGGACCCTGTTGTCTTACATAATGGATCATGGTAGAAGTGAGTAATGCTCTAAACAGTCTTCAGTGAGTCAGAACTCCGGTTGGTTACCATGGAACCAGATTGGGTGGGGATGGAGCTTACCATGGCGGGGGTGTCGGGCAGGGCTTACCTTGGCGGGGGTGTGTATCCAGATGGCTGCGTTGAACAGGATGTGGTCACAGAGCTGTTTGAGGAGTGGCGCTCCATGGGTTAACCCATCCAGGTACTTAGCGAAGGACAGGAACTGTTCCAGGACAGCACGTGTGATGTGGACCCTGGAGGACTGCAGGCACAGGGAATGGTCAGACCACTGGATACTCAATCAATCAATCAACCATGTCAACCAATCAATCAATAATATAATAAGCCAACCATAGAGTTGAATAGAGGGTTCACTTGCCTGTTTTAGCATGGGCAGTGCCATCGAGGAATTTCACCATTTTGAAGTAATCAACTGGGATGTATAGACATTTCACCAAAAAAGCAAAGTTTGAGAGCATTTGACTGAGCATCCAAGAGTCTTTCTGTTATTATTGTTGTCTGTCAAAATGTCTCCTGACCAGGTACAGGTAGTCTCTCCTAATATTCTAGCTGTGGTATAAACAGATCTAAACCAGATGGTAGGATGGTGTGAGTGTGGGAGAGTTGGCAGCGGGAGGGAGAGGAGAGAGAGAGAGAGACAGAGACAGAGAGAGAGGGATAAAGTGCTTCCCCCGTCTGGCCCCTGTTACAGCCACCTGTTCCTGGCCCTGAGATCTGGGCTCTGCTGGACTCTGATGGATAGATGTCAGGATGCTACAGGACAGTCTGTCTGCGTCCAAAGAGGCCCCATAGGGCTCTGGTCAAAATAAGTACACTATGTTGGGAATAGGATGTCATTTTGGCCACAGCCTGACAGCGGCTGGCTGGGGAAGCAGTGAGACTACATACCCTTCAAAACACAAAGTGGATCCTTCTTCCAAATCTCTTCCTCACCTCTGTGCCTCTCTGCTCTGTTCTTTTATCTGTAGTTTGATCTTATCAGTCCGAGGGCTACTGGGCTCCATGTTTCAAACAGCATTACAGAGTCCGTCTGACTGGCATGATGCCCTGTTGTGTCCCTGTCTGTTTCAGAACCATGGATCTAATTCTGGTCCTTTTCTGATATCCTTTGACTGAGAGTGAGGAGCAAAGAGGCGTTTGAACTACAGAGTATTAAGGGACATTGGTTGAAAGATATCAATCTATAAATAACTGTCATCAGCTGTTGCCTGGCACACTATAGAAAGTAAGAACGGGTCAACTTAAAATGCACTCTACAATGCACTCTACTCCCTATATAGTGCACTACCTTTTGACCAGAGCTCTATTAGGCCAAACCAAACCCTGTAGATTTGGTCAAATGTAGTGCACTATATGGGGAATAGCGTGCCATTTGAGGTACAAGGTATGATGTATTGATTTAATTGATTGATTTTGATTGATTGATTGAAATGATTGGATCATTAAAAACCCATATAGACACAACATCAAAGCAAAGCAGTACATACATTCAAAACTATGGAAGATGACAAAGAGCCTTATCTCCAGTGTGCTTTATGGTTTAGGTTAGAGTTTCTACCTTCTCCAGCAGAAACCCGATTACAAGGAATCCTTTCCCTCCCAGCATCTGTTCCTGCATCGCCACCGAGCTCTTCAACAGGTCAACGAGGAACACCAGGAGGGTGGCACTGGAACACACATACACACAGGTTTATAAGGATATGGACACACATCAGGAGGTGTGCAGGAGTGCTAACATAAAAAGCCAAATGTGTCAAAATGTAGATAAATTGCTCCTCTACTGTGCAATAGCATCATTATATCATACACTATGGTGGTCCTGGGGCGTCTGTGTCTCAGTAGTGTAGATTCTCCTTTACCATCTCTAGGTGAACCTTGTTCCTCTGATATCCTACCAGTCAGGTAGTCGAAAGGGAAAATTATATAAGGCAGCAGCAGAATTGAAGATAGGCAGAGAGACAGACAGAGGATAGGCTAATTCAAGGTCATCTTCTGAGGAAGTCAGCAATCAGCTAGAGACTGTATATCCTAACCCCCCAGCTCCCAGCCTCATCTCCTAGCCCCAGACTCATCTCCTAGGCCCAGACTCCTCTCCTGGCCGCAGCCTTCTCTCCTTGCCCCAGCTCCCTGCCTCATGTCCTAGCCCCAGCCTCATCTCCTATCCCCAGCCTTCTCTCCTAGCCCCAGCCTCATCTCCTAGTTCCAGCCTTTCCTCCTAGCCCCAGCCTCATCTCCTAGTTCCAGCCTTCTCTCCTAGCCCCAGCCTTCTCTCCTAGCTCCAGCCTCAGCCTTCTCTCCTAGCCCCAGCCTTCTCTCCTAGCCCCAGCCTTCTCTCCTAGCCCCAGCCTTCTCTCCTAGCTCCAGCCTCAGCCTCATCTCCTAGCCCCAGCCTTCTCTCCTACCCCCAGCCTTCTCTCCTAGCTCCAGCCTCAGCCTCATCTCCTAGCCCCAGCCTTCTCTCCTACCCCCAGCCTCATCTCCTAGCCCTAGCCTTCTCTCCTAGCTCCAGCCTCATCTCCTAGCCCCAGCCTTCTCTCCTAGCCCCAGCCTTCTCTCCTAGCCCCAGCCTTCTCTCCTAGCTCCAGCCTCAGCCTCATCTCCTAGCCCCAGCCTTCTCCCCTACCCCCATTCTCATCTCCTAGCCCTAGCCTTCTCTCCTAGCTCCAGCCTCAGCCTCATCTCCTAGCCCCAGCCTTCTCTCCTACCCCCAGCCTTCTCTCCTAGCTCCAGCCTCAGCCTCATCTCCTAGCCCCAGCCTTCTCTCCTACCCCCAGCCTCATCTCCTAGCCCTAGCCTTCTCTCCTAGCTCCAGCCTCAGCCTCATCTCCTAGCCCCAGCCTTCTCTCCTAGCCCCAGCCTTCTCTCCTAGCTCCAGCCTCAGCCTCATCTCCTAGCCCCAGCCTTCTCTCCTACCCCCAGCCTTCTCTCCTAGCCCTAGCTTCATCTCCTAGCCCCAGCCTTCTCTCCTAACCCCAGCCTCATCTCCTAGCCCCAGCCTTCTCTCCTAGCCCCAGCCTTCTCTCCTAGCCCCAGCCTTCTCTCCTAGCTCCAGCCTCAGCCTCATCTCCTAGCCCCAGCCTTCTCTCCTACCCCCAGCCTTCTCTCCTAGCCCTAGCTTCATCTCCTACCCCCAGCCTTCTCTCCTACCCCCAGCCTTCTCTCCTAGCCCTAGCTTCATCTCCTAGCCCCAGCCTTCTCTCCTACCCCCAGCCTTCTCTCCTAGCCCCAGCCTTCTCTCCTAGCCCCAGCCTAGTCTCCTAGCCCCAGCCTTCTCTCCTAGCCCTAGCCCTAGCTTCATCTCCTAGCCCCAGCCTTCTCTCCTAGCCCTAGCCCTAGCTTCATCTCCTAGCCCCAGCCTTCTCTCCTACCCCCAGCCTTCTCTCCTAGCCCTAGCCTAGTCTCCTAGCCCCTGCTCCAAACCTCATATTGTAGCCCCAGCCCATCTCCTAGTCCTTTTATCAGTCTCTAATCCCAAAGACATGGTGTCCTCTGAGAAGAAGTGGAGGGGCTGTTTACTGCTGCATTGGGGTCAGTTACTGTCTTCGTAGTGGGTCCCTCAGTTAAAGCCTGTCCTGGCAGAGTGACTGTGTCTTGGCAGTATGACAGAGGCGCTCTCTGACACTCGCTAATCCGCTTTCCTCCCATCCTCCAGAGGGACTCTCTCCAGGCCCAGACAAATCACAAGGACACAGTGATGAGCACACAGCTCTGCAGGACAAGAGCCAGTGTAGTGGGGAGATATGATGACCTTCTTAGACTATGGATACAGACTACGTCTGCAACTGGCTGGCGCCAGCACACCGTGTTGTCAATCATGATTAATGGCATTAATTCAATTCAACAGGCTTTGCCAAAGCAAGTGAAATAGATAATAAACAAAAGTGAAATAAACAATAAAAAATGAACAGTAAACATTACACTCACAGAAGTTTCAAAGGAATAGAGACATTTCAAATGTCATATTATGTCTATATACAGTGTTGTAACAATGTGCAAATGGTTAAAGTACAAAAGGGGAAATAAAAAACATAAATATGGGTTGTATTTACATTGGTGTTTGTTCTTCATTGGTTGCCCTTTTCTTGTGGCAACAGTTCACAAATCTTGTTGCTGTTATGGCACACTGTGGAATTTCACCCAACAGACATGTGAGTTTATCAAAATTGGACTTCGAATTCTTTGTGGGTCTGTGTAATCTGATGGAAATACTGTATGTGTCTCTAATATGGTCATACATTTGGCAGGAGGTTAGGAAGTGAAGCTCAGTGTCCACCTCATTTTGTGGGTAGTGTGCACACAATGTCTTCTCTTGGTGCGGCAGGTAGCCTAGTGGTTAGAGCATTGGGCCAGTAACTGGAATGTTGCTGGATTGAATCCCTGATCTGACAAGGTAAAAATCTGTCGTTCTGCCCCTAAGCAAGGCAGTTAACCCCCGGGCGCCGAAGACATGGATGTCAATTAAGGCAGCCCCCCGCACCTTTCTGATTCAGAGAAAACACATTTCAGTTGAATACATTCATTTGGACAACTCACTAGGTATCCCTCTAGAGAGCCAGGTCTGCCTATGGCGGCTTCTCTCAATAGCAAGGCTATGCTCAATGAGTCTGTACATAGTCAAAGCTTTCCTTCATTTTTGGGGTCAGTCACAGTGGTCGGGTATTTTGCCACTATGTACTCTCTGTTTAGGGCCAAATAGCATTCCATGTTGCTCTGTTTTATTGGTAAATTCTTTCCAAAGTATCAAGTAATTATATTTTTGTCATGTTTTGGTTGGGTCTAATTGTGTTTCTGTCCTGGGGCTCTGTGGGGTCTGTTTATGTTTGTGAACAGAGCCCCAAGAACAGCTTGCTAAAGGGGACTCTTCTCTAAGTTAATCTGTCTGTATGTGATGGCTTTGTTATGGAAGGTTTGGGAATTGCTTCCTTTTAGGTGGTTGTAGAATCACTTTTTCCACATTTTGTTATGTTACAGCCTTATTCTAAAATGGATTAAATCGTTTTTTCCCTCATCAATCTACACACAATACCCCATAATGACAAAGCAAAAACAGGTTTGTAGAAATTTTTGCAAATGTATGACACTACTATGTATGACACTTGGCACACCTGTATTTGGGGAGTTTCTCCCAATCTTCTCTGCAGATCCTCTCAAGCTCTATCAGGTTGGATGGGGAGCGTTGCTGCACAGCTATTTTCAGGTTTCTCCAGAGATGTTCAATCGGGTTCAAGTCCGGGATCTGGCTGGGACACTCAAAGACATTCAGAGATTTGTCCCGAAGCCACTCCTGCATTATTTTGGCTGTGTGCTTAGGGTTGTTGTCCAGATGGAAGGTGAACCTTCGCCCCAGTCTGAGCTCCTGAGGGCTCTGGGGCAGGTTTTCATCAAGGATCTCTCTGTACTTTGCTCCGTTCATCTTTCCCTCGATCCTGACTAGTCTCCCAGTCCCTGCTGCTGAAAAACATCCCCACCGCATGATGCTGCCACCACCATGCGTCACCGTAGGGATGGTATTAGCCAGGTGATGAGCGGTGTCTGGTTTCCTCCAGACGTGACGCTTGGCATTCAGGCCAAAGAGTTCAATCTTGGTTTCATCAGACCAGAGAATCTTGTTTCTCATGGTCTGAGAGTGCTTTAGGCACCTTTTGGCAAACTCCAAGTGGGCTGTCATGTGCCTTTTACTGAGGAGTGGCTTCCGTCTGGCCACTCTACCATAAATGCCTTGTCCTGGAAAGTTCTCCCATCTCCACAGAAGAACTCTGGACCTCTGTCAGAGTGACCACTGGGTTCTTGGTCACCTCCCTGACCAAGGCCCCTCTCCCCCGATTGCTCAGTTTGGCCAGGCGGCCAGCTCTAGGAAGAGTCTTGGTGGTTCCGTACTTCTTCCATTTAACAATGATGGAGGCCACTGTGTTCTTGGGGACCTTCAATGCTGCCAAAAAAATGTGGTACCCTTTTCAAGATCTGTACCTCGACACAATCCTGTCTCAGAGTTCTACGGACAATTCCTTCGAGCTACATTTGCAAACATTTCTAAAAACCTGTTTTCACTTTGTCATTATGAGGTATTGTGTGTAGATTGATCTGGAATTATTTTTATTCAATCCATTTTAGAATAAGCCTGTGGAAAAAGTGAAAGGGTCTGAATACTTTCCAAATGCACTGTATATGTTGAAGAGGGTGGGGCTCAAGCTGCATCCCTGTCTCACCCCACAGCCCTCTGGAAAGAAATGTGTCTGTTTTTTGCTAATTTTAACTGCACACTTGTTGTTTGTGTACATGGATTTTATAATGTTGTATGTTTTACCCCCAACACCGATTTTCATCAATTTGTATAGCAGACCCTCATGGCAAATTGAGTCAAAAGCTTTTTTTAAATTGCCTTTGTTTTGGTTTGTTTGTTAGTCTATTAGGGTGTGCAGGGTGAATACGTGGTCTGTCGTATGGTAATTTGGTAAAAAGCTCATTTGACATTTGCTCAGTACATTGTTTTCACTGAGGAAATCTGCTATTAATGATAATGCAGAGGATTTTCCCAAGGTTGCTGTTGACGCATATCCCCCGGCAGTTATTGGGGTCAAATTTGTCTCCACTTTTATGTATTGGGGTGATTAGTCCTTGGTTCCAAATATTGGGAAAGATGCCAGAGCTGAGGATGATGTTAAAGAGTTTAAGTATAGCCAATTGGAATTTGTGGTCTGTATATCTTATCATTTCCTTTCGGATACCATCAACACCACAGGACTTTTTGGTTTGGAGGGTTTGTATTTTGTTCTGTAGTTTATTCAATCTAGAGAAATAACCATGTTTTACCATTTCAAAGAGTGAGGTACATCCTTGCTCGCACCTTCAACCCTGGGCAGGACATTCCCATGAAGTACAGGAGAAGCCCTCAAGGTTGAAAGCGATTAAAATTGGACCTGACCTTGTATTATTATCATGTTTGGAGAGCTCAAAGAGTTGAACAGTTTGATATGTCTTGTTGTACTGTACATGTTCTGATTTAATGTATTTTCAGAAAGACTGGTCAGAATTGTATGATTGACTGATCGCTTATCAGATAAAAGGGAAAAGGGAGGGGGATACCTAGTCAGTTGCCCAACTGAACGCCTTCAACTGAAATGTGTTTTCCACATTTAACCCAACCCCTCTGAATCAGAGAAGTGCAGGGTGCTGCCTTAAATCGACATCCACGTCTTCGGTGCCCAGGGAAAGGTGGGTTAACTGCCTTGCTCAGGGGCAGAACAACAGATTTTTACCTTGTCAGCTCTTGGATTCGACCCAGCAACCTTTCGGTTACTGGGCAGCTTCCTGGTGCCCTGTCGTTACACTAACATTTACGAGTTTGATAATTAGATTAGAATCCGGTTGTGATGTCCTTCCTTTTGTTTTCCCCCAGAAAAGTGCAAAGAAATGTTAATTTATGTGATTTTCTGTTTTACCAAGGATAAAAGATCGGAGTCTCTTTTGGTTCATCGAGGCCTTGTTTGCAAGCTCAATGTGTGTACAGACACACATTAGACTTTTTCCCTCAGAGTCTTATTTGTAAGACATTTACCCTTTTTTATTCTGTATAATGTATTTCATGTATACTGTAATTGAGTGTTAATTCATTCGTCACTAATACATCTGTTAGTTGATTTGAGTAAATGCATTCCTCATTTATAGAGTAACTGTTTGATTTAATTTACGTTCACAATTTAGTAGGACAATCTGGAAATCTTACATTTACAGAGTTAATTGTAGAGTTAATCACACATCACATATCATATGTTTGGGTCCTAACTTTGCATCCCTGCGTTAAGGTTAAGTCATCAGTTAGTTTAGTGGTAGACTCACTGGAATAGGCAGTCACTCAGAGTTCACTAGCTGGCTTGGCTGGGCTGGTATGGGATGGAACACTACCCATCAGGCTTAACCCAGGGCAGGGCTGGGACTACACTAACCAGTAGGCTTAGCCCTGGCTGCACCAGATAGAGGGCCAGAGGCAGAGCAGAGCCTGACTCAGAGCTGCTGTGTGTGTTTCTCCCCAGTGTGGTCTCTGTCACTGAGCTAAATCAGGATTATGGCTGAGCTCTGATTGGAACAGGGCTCATTGGAGCGCTCTGATAAGGACAACACTGGACCTTCAGGACAAGGATCAGCAAGACAGGGTAAATTAGAAAGTTCATTCTCAACATTCTCATAGTAGAAGACTCAGACACTTACTTGAAGATGTCAGAAACTTCATGCACTCACCAGACGGTAGTCTCCAGCTGGGTCTCATGGTGCTGGTAGTTGTGCTGGGCATTGGGTTGATGGTAGTCCAGCTGGGAGAAGAGAGGGAACAGCACCTGGATCCCTCCTATTGAGTGGATGGCACTGTGGATGGAGTGGGTCACTATGGCCTTCACATCCTACCAGGGAACAATACAGTGTTAGTTTACTGTAACTTAATTAGACGTATATACAGTAATAAGGACATGGGGTGAGACGAACCTGTTTTATAAGGACATGGGGTGAGACTTACAGTTACCGGTCAAATATATTGGCACCCTTGCACGATTCACTATTTCTTGTAAAATGTGTTGAAATTGAAAAAACTTTTCGATAAAAATTATATCATTTTTAAAAAGAGAAAACAGATAATTGTGCTCCATTGGACTAAATTGTAAAGTGCAAGGGTGCCAATATATTTGACAGCATCTGTACCTGGATAAGGACATGTAGTGAAACTAACCTGTAGCATAAGGGCGTGGGGTGAGTGGACAAAGATGGAGGCGTTTTCCTTGGGTGATGACTCCAGGCAGAGCTGGGCGTCTGTAGCCTTGGCGTTGTAGGTGAAGGAGATGGAGCTGGCCAGCTTCCCATCATACAGGACCTGCTTATGGTGCTCCGCCAGGTGGATGTCACTCTCCGACTTAAACTTAAACGTACTCTACAGAGAGGGGAGGAATAGAGAGACAGACAGAGAGAGGGATAGAGGGAGAGAGACCGAGAGAGGGAGAAGAGAAAGAGAGATGGGAGAAAGGCAGAGAGAGATAGGGACAGACAGAGAGTGGGAGAAGTGAGAAGTGATAAGGTATTGTATCATGACAGCTCATTCTTCTACTAAACTGGAGGTGCCATCCATACCTCAGCAGCAGTAGCAGTAGTGTCATATTTATATATTAATGGAACATGTTGCTGATCGATAACAGAGTCACTCAGTCTTAATGTAACCAATCCATTAAGGATGGCAGGTGAGAGAGGAGCTCAATTAATCAATCAATGCATCATCAATTGGTATGTTATTAATCAGTAAATCAGGAAAGTCCTCTCAACGGAGGAGTGAATAATGAATGAACGGCCACAGACATAGAGGAGTGATGAGAGGCGAGACACATCCCTCTTCTAGCTACAGACATGATGATTCAGATGGAGAGAGATGAGGCCTACACTGAAATAGATGAGACGTACACTGAACTGAAATAGTGGAGCTTCTCTCTCATGAAGAGATGTAGATAGCTGAGATAACAAGCAGAGTATACACTGTACCAGGCTCAGTAGACCAGACACACACTGGGGTTATTATGATCCCATATCCGCTAGTTAACAACCTCCTGGGGCCTGGTAGAGTAAGGCTCAGTCTGCAGGCCTCTACAGCCAGCTTCTCTCTGGCAACTCCACTATTACATGCAGACAGGACATACTAATAAAACCCAGCAACAACGGAAGTGGGTGTCATCTATACCCTGTTAGACTGCCCTGTCTGTCGGTGTCTCCTATACCCTGTTAGACTGCCCTGTCTGTCGGTGTCTCCTATTTCCTGTTAGACTGCCCTGTCTGTCGGTGTCTCCTATACCCTGTTAGACTGCCCTGTCTGTCGGTGTCTCCTATTCCCTGTTAGACTGCCCTGTCTGTCGGTGTCTCCTATACCCTGTTAGACTGCCCTGTCTGTCGGTGTCTCCTATACCCTGTTAGACTGCCCTGTCTGTCGGTGTCTCCTATACCCTGTTAGACTGCCCTGTCTGTCGGTGTCTCCTATTCCCTGTTAGACTGCCCTGTCTGTCGGTGTCTCCTATACCCTGTTAGACTGCCCTGTCTGTCGGTGTCTCCTATTCCCTGTTAGACTGCCCTGTCTGTCGGTGTCTCCTATTCCCTGTTAGACTGCCCTGTCTGTCGGTGTCTCCTATACCCTGTTAGACTGCCCTGTCTGTCGGTGTCTCCTATTCCCTGTTAGACTGCCCTGTCTGTCGGTGTCTCCTATTCCCTGTTAGACTGCCCTGTCTGTCGGTGTCTCCTATACCCTGTTAGACTGCCCTGTCTGTCGGTGTCTCCTATACCCTGTTAGACTGCCCTGTCTGTCGGTGTCTCCTATACCCTGTTAGACTGCCCTGTCTGTTGGTGTCTCCTGACAGACTGAATGAGACAGGCTATGACTAACTATGGTCCCAACCTACACTGGATCAACGACAGACACAGCGTTCAAGTATGTCTGGGTCTGTTCAACAGTCCAAACCATAGTTTCAGAGGCAGCCAGGGAACAGAACATTGTGCATTCAGTCTATACAGTGTTAGGACACATGACACATGCAAACAAAGCACTTTGGATAGAGACACCAGGTAGCAGGGAACTGTGGCAAGCAGCATTGATTTCACAGATTGATATGTGTAGCTGACGTTGTGCATGTACCATTAAAGTTATTCATATCCTGAGCTAACCTATCAGTAACCTAATTCAGTCAGCCCAGTACATACCTTATAGCCCGCTCCCAGCTGATGAATGGCAAATATCTGAGCTGGGTTGAGAGCCTCAGAGAACACATAGATGGCCCCCAGCTGACCACAGAATACCCTGTTAGCATCAGCTGTCTCCGACGAACCCAGGAAGCACTTATCATAACTCTGTAGAGGGAGAGGAGAGGGTCAGTACACGAGCACACAGAGCAGGGGGTTTATCATAGGTCTGTAGCGGGAGAGGGAGGAGAGAGAGAGAGAGAGAGAGAGGAGAGAGAGAGGGGAGAGGATCAGGGTTGTACAGGGACACAGAGAGAGAAAAATAGGGTTCATCATAGCTCTGTAAAATGATACAAAGAAGGATATATTTATAACGTTCAAACATAAACCACAATGACCAAACTTTCTCTCTATATATGGCTCTGGGAATGGTTAGGGCCATTATACGGACACTGAGACAGAGATGAGAGGATAGGGTCATGTCTTTTAAATCCTCCAGCAGACTCAGAGAGGTTACAACATCATCCAAACTTCAAAGACAGCTGCGCATCAGAACAATTAACAGACAAAAAAACTGGATGACAGCTTTTGAATGGGCAAATAGGATAATTATGAGAGTGCATGATTTACAGGGCCTCTAATAGATTGCCACTCAGAGAAAAAGGAAGGCTGGCAGACACTTAGGTCTGCATTCCAAATGGCACCCTATTCTGTATGTAGTGCACTACCTTTGACCATAGCCCATAGTGTGTGTGTTTGCCCTTATAAACATGTACGTGTAGCCCCTGCCGTGTGTTATAATAATATCCACTACACACACCCCATCCATCCCTAACACTGTAGATTGCACCATCCCTAACACAGTAGATAAAACCATCGCTAACACTGTAGATAGCACCATTCTTAACTCTGTAGATAGCACCATCCCTAACTCTGTAGATAGCACCATCCCTAACTCTGTAGATAGCACCATCCTAATTCTGTAGATAGCACCATCCCTAACTCTGTAGATAGCACCATCCTAACTCTGTAGATAGCACCATCCTAACTCTGTAGATAGCACCATCCTTAACTCTGTAGATAGCACCATCCCTAACTCTGTAGATAGCACCATTCTTAACTCTGTAGATAGCACCATTCTTAACTCTGTAGATAGCACCATCCCTAACTCTGTAGATAGCACCATCCCTAACTCTGTAGATAGCACCATCCTAACTCTGTAGATAGCACCATCCTAACTCTGTAGATAGCACCATCCCTAACTCTGTAGATAGCACCATCCTAACTCTGTAGATAGCGCCATCCCTAACTCTGTAGATAGCGCCATCCCTAACTCTGTAGATAGCGCCATCCCTAACTCTGTAGATAGCGCCATCCCTAACTCTGTAGATAGCACCAACCCTAACTCTGTAGATAGCACCATCCCTAACTCTGTAGATAGCACCATCCCTAACTCTGTAGATAGCACCATCCCTAACTCTGTAGATAGCACCATCCCTAACTCTGTAGCTAGCACCATCCCTAACTCTGTAGATAGCACCATCCCTAACTCTGTAGATAGCACCATCCCTAACTCTGTAGATAGCACCATCCCTAACTCTGTAGATAGCACCATCCCTAACTCTGTAGATAGCACCATCCCTAACTCTGTAGATAGCACCATCCCTAACTCTGTAGATAGCACCATCCCTAACTCTGTAGATAGCACCATCCCTAACTCTGTAGATAGCACCATCCTAACTCTGTAGATAGCACCATCCCTAACTCTGTAGATAGCACCATCCTAACTCTGTAGATAGCACCATCCCTAACTCTGTAGATAGCACCATCCCTAACTCTGTAGATAGCACCATCCCTAACTCTGTAGATAGCACCATCCCTAACTCTGTAGATAGCACCATCCCTAACTCTGTAGATAGCACCATCCTAACTCTGTAGATAGCGCCATCCCTAACTCTGTAGATAGCGCCATCCCTAACTCTGTAGATAGCGCCATCCCTAACTCTGTAGATAGCACCATCCCTAACTCTGTAGATAGCACCATCCCTAACTCTGTAGATAGCACCATCCTTAACTCTGTAGATAGCACCATCCCTAACTCTGTAGATAGCACCATCCTTAACTCTGTAGATAGCACCATCCCTAACTCTGTAGATAGCACCATCCCTAACTCTGTAGATAGCACCATCCCTAACTCTGTAGATAGCACCATCCCTAACTCTGTAGATAGCACCATCCCTAACTCTGCAGATAACAGCCTTCATCTTTCTCCTACATTACATTAAGCTATTCTCTCAATTTGTCATCCTCCCTTCCTGTCTCTTCTTCTACGGCCTTCCTCTCTTCAAACATCTCCCTGATAAATGGTTATTCAAATGGGAGCTTTGAAAAATGCAGCTCTGCTCCCAAGAGTAAACTCTGCCACAGCGCTGAAACTCAATGAGCACCACAGAGGATTTATGCATTTCTGGCATGTGCCCCAAATGGCACCCTATTCCCTATATAGTGCACTACTTTTGACCAGAGCCCCAGGCTCTGATGATTTCAAACTGTGGCATATGATCAAATGCTGTACTTGCAGCCACAAACATTACATACACAAACATCACAACCACAAACATCCCAACCATCACAACCACAAATATCACAGACACAACCATCACAACCACAAATATCACAGACACATATTACTACCACCACGGCTGTGTTCAGTGGGGACGAAAACAGGGGAAAACGGAGTGAAACAGATTGTAATTCCACTTGTCCAATAAGAAATTTTTCAAAACTGTTCAAAATGTGCCTCTGTGCCGTACTGAACACGACCTTGTAGAGGTCACAACAGGAATAAGCAGTGACAGGAGAGTCAGTCAATCAATCAAGCATCAATCAACCAATCAATCAGCAATGAGGAGCATTCTCACATCGCTGGTGTTGACGTGCCAGGCCATGTCGCCATAGGAGACCAGCTGACCGTTGACGTAGCAACGGATCTCACTGTTCCTCCAGCGGTTGTAGATATGGACGATGCTGATCATGTACCACTGAAACACAGAGAGGAGAGAGGGTTAGAGAGAGAGAGTGAGAGAGTGAGAGAGTGAGAGAGTGAGAGAGTGAGTGAGTGAGTTCCACACATAATAACACTAGAAACTACAACCCATTCAATCCAACTGTATGAACAGGGTTTTAAACGCAGCCTATTGTGTTTGCATTGTAGTCACCCAGATCACCTAGAGACCAAATAGGATCATGTGATTCAGTAGCTCTGACCTCATACATATTGCAGAGACAATGGTAGTATTACACAGACCTACTGCATAGCATAGATAACACAGTATTCCAGACCATATGGTTATCCATACATTCTGCATAGCATAGATAACACAGTATTCCAGACCATAGAGTTATCCACAAGGTGGTTCTCTGATACATTCGAAAATCTAACCTGTACACGGATCATCTCAATGTAGGGCTTTAGATGAAGCAGTTACAGCTGCAACCCTCACTATGTTGATCTACTGCAGATCAACAGGATGTAAACACATCATTAACATGACTATGGCAGAGTGGATCAGATTACACCAGTTGACAATTAAGAGGAAATGCCCTCTTTAAGATCACTTTGAATCACCAGGAAAGCAGATCATTGATTTGAGGATATCTTTAGATCAAAGTCTGCCCTCTACTTTAATGATCACTGATGACTTCACTAATAGAAACGTTGACCTGGTGCAGAGAGGAGCGGACGAGAGGGGGAACTTATTTCCTTACATAGTGTTGCACTATGTACAGAATAGGGTGCCATGTCAGACACATCATTGTTACTGACAGCTGTTTAACCGAAGGCTGTAAATGACTGAGAGCAGCCTTGAACCAGCATGTTATCTCTACTGGGAGAGAGGCAGGTAGGGTGTCAGACATCCCAAGCTACATTACCATTCCTCTCTACGCTCTCATCTCATCTCACGGCACAGCCAGCTGTTCCTGTGAGGAGGTCCCTGTGAGAGTGTTAAACAGAACAGGTTATGATGTTCTCTCTCTCCCTGGTCTGTTGAGACTGGAGACACTGTCAGCTACTGGCTAGGCTTGTTTTGGAGTGGTTTGTTGTGACAGATGTTTGTCTATCCTAACAACTGCGCTGCATTTTCTGTCCCTGATGATCTGTTAATAAAGTCAAACTGCTCACATTGTATATGATCTATTATGACATGTACTGAACCAACACAGTAGAATTCAGTACTCCATATACAACATGTCTTTCCCAAACCACAGGTATACTAGGTTTGCTGTAAAGATCTTCTGAAGTTGTATGAAGACGCTGTCACTGTTATATGCCAGAGGCTGTATGCATCAAGCATCTCCGTGCTGATTTAGGATTGATTCAACTTTTAGATCAAAATGAATTAGATTACATGGATTCTAGATCAGCACCGATCTTAGATCAGCTCTCCTACTTGGAGGCTGCGTTTACACAGGCAGCCCAATTCAGGTCTTTTGCCAATGATTTGCATATCTGATGCCTATCGGATCTTTTCCTTAATGTGTAAACAGCACAAAACTACATGGAATCTCATCTTTTGACTTCCAATTTATACTTGGATCCCATTCTTGATACAAACACGATCCTCCATATGCGACCTCTGTCTGGACAGTCAGATCAGATAACATTTTGCTCTGAAGGGTTATTTTTGCACAAGACCTGCTGAACCATGACCACCACCCCAACATTTTTATTTTTTTATTTCACCTTTATTTAACCAGGTAGGCCAGTTGAGAACAAGTTCATATAACTCTCTTTCTTTCTCTCTCTAGGAGGACCTGAGCCCTAGGACCATGCCTCAGGACTACCTGGCATGATGACTCCTTGCTGTCCCCAGTCCACCTGGCCGTGCTGCTGCTCCAGTTTCAACTGTTCTGCCTGCAGCTATGGAACCCTGAACTGTTCACCGGACGTGCTACCTGTCCCAGACCTGCTGTTTTCAACTCTCTAGAGACAGCAGGAGCGGTAGAGATACTCTTAATGATCGGCTATGAAAAGCCAACTGGCATTTACTCCTGAGGTGCTAACTTGCTGACCATGCTGGTCATTTATGAACATTTGAACATCTTGGCCATGTTCTGTTATAATCTCCACCCGACACAGCCAGAAGAGGACTGGCCACCCCTCATAGCCTGGTTCCTCTCTAGGTTTCTTCCTAGGTTTTGGCCTTTCTAGGGAGTTTTTCCTAGCCACCGTGCTTCTACACCTGCATTGCTTGCTGTTTGGGGTTTTAGGCTGGGTTTCTGTACAGCACTTTGAGATATCAGCTGATGTAAGAAGGGCTATATAAATCCATTTGATTTGATTTGATTTGCAACTGCGACCTGGCCAAGATAAAGCAAAGCAGTTTGACACATTTAAAGGAACAGTAACAGGAAATGAGCATTGCCTCTATGTGCTACTTCAGAGGCTACGTCAGTGTGAATGCGCAAATCTGATATGGGTCACATTGAGTGTGGACAGTCAGAAAAAAAGATTGGATACAGAAAGAAAATCTGATTTGGACAGGGTGGCTGTGTAAACACAGCCTAAAACAATACATATAACTACAGAGATAATTAAGGGATTTTCCTGATAGTACTCATATGGCAACAGGCTGGTGGTCAGGCCTCATCCATAACATTCTGACAAGATCAACACAGTCCTATAGAGCAGCAGACTGATGATCCTATTCTATCAGCCGCACCTCAACACACCATCACTCACATATGGGACCTGCACACTGCTGCATAAGCCCTCTACTGATCATCAGCTATGTGACTTGTAGGCTGGTGTAAGCACACTGACCATTGATCACTGATCACTACCAGGGTAACAGATGAAACCTGGTCACCCTTGTAGTCTCCACTTGCACGGCCGAACTGCTAGCGTTTCGTTGGCGCAAGTGTCTAAGAACCTTTCAGCAGGGCATTCGCGTGTGTTTGCAAGGCACAGGTCCTGGGTTCTGGTATCGGTTTGAAATGGTACAATTAAATAAGCACAGTGATGTCCGCCAAAGCATCTCTTACCTTCCTAGGTTGAAAGTCATATTTGACACAGTGCTGGAAGCCTTTGCCTTTAGACTTCAGCGATGTCACGATCAGACAGTTGCCCACGAAATGTGCAGAGTAGCCGATTCCTTTACTGGTGCGAAAGCTGCAAAAGAAACAGTATCAAAATTACGAGGTGCGAACATTACATTTCTAATTTCAGATTGTCTCTCTCGATTTGATGTTTCACATTGTAGATAATCAGGAAAAATAATGCCTTTCTCTCACTGGAGGAATGATTATCTTGTATCTATCAGGTTTATGTCAACCAAACACTATCCACACCAGAAGGATAATGATAGTAACTATTGTGTCTGTTTCTGACAAATTAATTCACTTTCCACTCTGGTCATCCCTCTCTTTACCTCGCCCTCTCTCCACCACTCCCTCTCATTCTCTGCCACTCCCGCTCTCATTCTCCCAGGCTGTTCCTCTCCGCTCCTCTCCTCTCCTTTTCATCTCCTCCCTCCTCTCCCATCCCAATGTTCCTCTCAGTCCTCTACTTCTCCTCCTCTCCTCCTCTTTAAGGACTCCTCTCCCTATCTATCTGGAGTAGTGGTAGATAAACTCTCCTCTTGAGGCTATTGATCTCCTTGTTAATTACCCACAATCCTCCACCAGACATGGGCTGTGGTGGCCAGACATTAGAGTCTACATTAATAGTCATTACTGTTGTACCTCCTCCTTACAGTCCAAATACCCTTTCTCTGTACCTCCCTCTACAGCCTGCTTCTGATCCCAGCCTGTATACACACACACACACACACACACACACACACACACACACACACACACACACACACACACACACACACACACACACACACACACACACACACACACACACACACACACACACACACACACACACACACACACACACACACACACACACACACACACACACACACGCATACACACACGCATACACACACACACAAGCTTGTACCAGTCTCCACAGTTCGGACCTGGGCTTAATCACTCTAATCAGGACTCATTCCTCCTTTAGCCATTATACTGCACTACATCATCAGGAGGAATGAGTCCTCAGACAGAGCTGCTTATGAACTTGAAACCTTGAAAAGTGAATGAAATGAAAAACAACTTGTGGTCATAATCTGCTTACAGATTTAGAGGGAAGGTCAGAGGTCAAACACTAGAGTTACTGGTTCCCCACAGGTCAGACGTCAAACACTAGAGTTACTGGTCCCCACAGGTCAGACGTCAAACACTAGAGTTACTGGTTCCCCACAGGCCAGACGTCAAACACTAGAGTTACTGGTCCCCACAGGTCAGATGTCAAACACTAGAGTTACTGGGTCCCCACAGGTCAGATGTCAAACACTAGAGTTACTGGGTCCCCACAGGTCAGATGTCAAACACTAGAGTTACTGGGTCCCCACAGGTCAGACTTCAAACACTAGAGTTACTGGGTCCCCACAGGTCAGACTTCAAACACTAGAGTTACTGGGTCCCCACAGGTCAGACATCAAACACTAGAGTTACTGGGTCCCCACAGGTCAGACATCAAACACTAGAGTTACTGGGTCCCCACAGGTCAGCTGTCAAACACTAGAGTTACTGGGTCCCCACAGGTCAGATGTCAAACACTAGAGTTACTGGGTCCCCACAGGTCAGACGTCAAACACTAGAGTTACTGGGTCCCCACAGGTCAGACGTCAAACACTAGAGTTACTGGGGCCCCACAGGGCAGACGTCAGTTCAACGTCTAGTTTTGATTTGAACATGAAAATAAAAAAGGTTAACAGTTGGGTGAAAAAATATGAAATTCCCTTATGTTAATGTTTTTTGCAAATCCAATCAGTTTTTTTATGTTAGAAAACTGTCACGACTTCCGCCGAAGTCGGCTCCTCTCCTTGTTCGGGCGGCGTTCGGCGGTCGACGTCACCGGTCTTCTAGCCATCGCCGCTCCACTTTTCATTGTTCCATGTGTTTTGTCTTGATTCCCCGCACACCTGGTTTACATTCCCTAATCACACTACATATATATTCCCTCTGTTCCCCCATGTCTTTGTGTGGGATTGTTTTGTTACGTGTTTTGTGTGATGCGCCAGGCTGGTTTTTCCCCGGGTACCGTGTTTAACCCGAAGTATGTTTAATTGTTAAACATTTGCATCATTGTGATTGTTGTCGCGCTTTTCACTTTTGCCATTGGCTGGAGGTTTTTTGACGCAGTTGCGTCCGTCTGTTGTTGCTTCTGCCAAATAAAGTGTGCGCCTGATCACAACTCTCTGCTCTCCTGCACCTGACTTCTATACCAGTAGCGCACAACCTAACAGAATCCCACACCCAACCATGGAGTCAGCAGGAGCAGGTACCCCGGTCCGAGGGGTCGAGGAGCGCGTCCGAGAACACTCGGCGATGCTGCAACATCTCGGCGCCACGATGGATTGCGTTGTCCAGACCATGGATTGCTGGGAGAGACAGGGAGTTACCTCTACCCGTCCCTCCTGTATCCGGTCCCAGTGGGGTGCGTCTCGCCCTTCCCAGGGAGTATGATGGGACGGCAGTACGGTGCCAGTGGTTCCTATTACAGCTGGACCTATACCTGGCCACCGTTCAACCAGCTCCCTCTGGAAGGGAGAGGGTGTCCGCCCTTGTCTCGTGCCTTTCGGGGAGAGCTCTGGAGTGGGCAAACGCCGTGTGGGGAGAAGGAGATGCGGCGTTGGACCACTTCGAGGAGTTCAACGTCTCTTCCACCTGAGGCAGGGGACGAGGAGCTCCCAGGAGTTCGCCCTGGAATTTCGAACCTTGGCCGCCGGAGCAGGATGGAACGACAGAGCCCTCTTCGACCACTACCGATGCAGCCTGCGCGAGGATGTCCGTCGGGAGTTGGCCTGCAGGGATGCAACCATCACCTTTGACTAGCTGGTGGATCTGTCCATTCGGTTGGATAACCTGCTGGTCACCCGCGGACGTTCAGAGAGGGCTCTGTCGGTTCCCGCTTCCAGCACCCCCGCTCCGGTGCCAATGGAGCTGGGAGGGGCTGCGCATAGGGAGGCCGGAAGAGGGGCCTTCACGTGCACCATCTGTGGCCGCAGAGGGCACACTGCCGGTCGGTGCCGGGTTGGTGCCTCTGGGAGTCGAGGCAGCAGGCAGGGCTCTCTGGCGTCACCCCAGGTGAGTCTGCACCACTTTCATCCAGAGCCCTCTGTTGTTCACCTGTTTGTGCATGTTTTTTTCCCTGAGTTTTCCCCGCATTCCCAGCATAAGGCGCTCGTCGATGCAAGCGCGGCTGGGAATTTTATCGACAGAGCATTCGCCCTTAGTTTAGGGATCCCCATTGTTCCTGTGGTAGACCCTTCCCGGTACACGCTCTGGATAGTCGACCATTAGGGTCCGGGTTAATTAGGGAAGCCACCATCTCCCTGGGCATGGTGACGCAGGGGGGTCACGAGGAGAGAATCAGTCTCTTCCTCATGGACTCTCCTGCGTTTCCCGTGGTACTAGGCCTTCCCTGGTTAGCACTATTTCATAGCGGGTTCATGACGAGGGCTCTCACGGGGCGGTCGCGAGAGTGCTCGGGGAGGTGTGTGGGGGTTTCCGTTGGTGCTACCACGGTGGAAAGTCCAGACGCATCCCCCCCGAATATGCCGATTTGACTCAATTACCCTCCCATCGACGGTGGGATTGTGCGATAAATC